>NC_137046.1:15991909-16161909 GCF_032717465.1 Coenobita brevimanus
GTCTTCCATTCGTTGTGTTTGCCGCAAGAGAATCTCCAAATGAATCACTGGGCTTCTCACCTTTTGAACTACTGTTTGGCCATGAAGTAAGAGGACCCCTTAAGTTACTCAAGGAATGCTGGCTGTCTGAGGAAGATGACGTCAACCTGCTGGAGTATGTGATGAAGTTCAAAGAACGGCTGTCCACTGCTTTACAGCTGGCGAGAGAGAATTTAGGAGCTGCTCAGGAGAAGATGAAGACTTGGTATGATAAGAAATCCAGGTTATGCCACTTTCAGCCAGGAGATCAGGTTTTGATTCTGCTACCAGTTCATGGGCAACCTCTTCAAGCCAAGTTTAGTGGTCCTTATTTCGTGGAGAAGAAACTCAGTGATGTCAACTATGTCATCGCCACACCAGATCGTAGAAAGAACAAGCAACTATGTCACATCAACATGCTAAAGTTATATCACAGGTGGGACGAAAATAATCCAGTCTGCACTGTAGCTGTTCCAACCAAGTCTGCAAGTGAAGCTCTCCCATGCAGCATGAGCCTGAGTGATAGTTTGGGGAAGAATCCTGATATCATGAATGATCTCCAGACTAAGCTTTCTCATCTACCTCCCGAGGAAAGGCAGGAGTTGTCGGCATTACTGCAGGAGTACCCGCAAGTGTTCCGTGCCACTCCAGGAAGAACCACTGTGTTAATGCATGATGTCGATGTTGGAGACGCAAAGCCAATTAAATTGCCTCCTTATCGTGTGTACCCAGTGAAAGTTCCTCTCATCCAGAAGGAGCTTGGCTACCTGTTGGACCACAAGATGATTGAGCCCTGTCAGAGCGAGTGGAGTTCTCCTGTCACTCTAGTCCCTAAGCCAGGTGGGTCACAGCAGCTTTGCATCGACTACAGACGTGTTAATCAGATAACCAAAACAGACACTTACCCTCTCCCTCGCGTGGAAGATTGCATAGACAAGATCGGAAAGGCTAGGTACATAAGTAAGTTTGATTTGTTAAAGGGATACTGGGAAGTACCTATGACTGAACGTGCTAGGGAGATCTCATGTTTTGTAACACTAGGAAAGACTTTTGCATGTTCCGTAATGCCATATGGTATGAAGAATGCACCAGCCACATTTCAGAAGCTCATGAATGTTGTAACAGAGGGTTTGGCAGGGTGTGTTGTTTATATTGATGATGTATTAATCTTCAGTGACAACTGGAAAGATCACCTATGCCATGTCAGTAAATTTCTTGAGCGTTTGGTTCATGCTAATCTTGTAGCTAATTTATCAAAGTGTGAGTTTTGTCAAGCTAAAGTTCAGTACCTTGGGTACGTAATTGGTGATGGACATGTTGCACCACGAGGAGCTAAGGTTCAGGTTATAAGTGATCTTCCCAGACCTAAAAGTAGGAAAGAGCTACAAAGATTTTTGGGAATGGTAGGTTATTACCGGAGATTTGTTCTTAACTTTTCTATTCTTGTATCACCACTTACAGACCTACTGAAAAAGGGAGTTAAATTTGTCTGGACCGATAACTGTGAATCCTCTTTCAACAAACTTAAAGCTATTCTATTAAGTCAGCCAGTGCTCGCTACTCCAAATTTTGCTAAGCCTTTTAAGATGGCTGTTGATGCAAGTGATACAGGAGCTGGGGCTGTTTTGCTGCAAGAGGATGATCAGGGTATTGAACATCCTGTATCTTATTACAGTAAGAAGTTCAATCCACCTCAAAAGAACTACTCAACTATTGAGAAAGAGCTTTTGGCCTTGATTTTGGGTTTACAGCATTTTTCATTTTATTTGTGTTCTAGTTTTGACCCCATAGTCATTTATACCGATCATAACCCACTGAAATTCCTTAGTAAGTTTAAAGATAAAAATCAGAGATTGACAAGATGGAGTCTACTTCTTCAGGAGTATTCATTAGACATACAACATGTCAAGGGGAAAGAAAATGTTATTGCAGATTGCTTATCTAGACTTTAGACATTGTTTTAGAGTAATAAGAAATTTCCCTTGTAAATTTCTTTTTCTTTGTGGGGAGGTGTTACATAGCCTATGATTTCATCATCCTTTGTGTAATTTTTTTAACGCACAGTATGCTGCATGTTTGATCACGAGCGTGTTCTGCCTCAGTTCCCCCCTTCTACCGTTATAGTAGAGTAAGTCGTCATTTCTGGAGTTCAGAGCAGGATTTTCAGCTCTTTGTCCCCATGGCTTCATTTGCGCGTCCTTCTTACAAGTTGTATCAAGCTCTGCTGGCCCCTATATAATGAGCTCAGTCTCTGCATCATTGCCACTTAGATCTGCTCCTCATTTTGTTCACATCTCTGTCCTCCCCTGTACAGTTATTATTATTGTGAGTTTCTCAGGAAGTCTCCAACCATCTAGCAGCTGTGTGTAATTTGAGTATAACTGTTGTTGCATTTTTTCTTGTACTGTGTAGCATAAGGCTAATTTTATGTCTTATAAGGTTTTTGTAATTTATGTAGGATTCATTTTGTCGGCCAGTTTTAATATCATTTTGTATCTGTAATAATTTATCTTGCATTAACTGAGCATTACCCAGTGTATTTTCATTTTATCTGGGCTGACTTAGGTAAATTTACTCTTGCTAATTTCATGTTAATAGAGGCTATTGCAGTGAACCATATATTTAACCTGTTTTTTGCCATTACATTATTCTTATGAGTCCTGAATGTTTTGTTGTTAGTTTGAGCATTAAACTTTAACTTGTAATTTTACCTCTTTTGTTTTGAACCTGGAACTTTACGGGACAGTAGTGATTTTTAGTATTCTCACTTAAAGTGTACATTATCTTTCTCTGTTCCGTAACAATATATATATATATATATATATATATATATATATATATATATATATATATATATATAGAGAGAGAGAGATATCTATCTATATATATATATATATATATATATATATATATATATATGTATATATATATATATATATATATATATGTATATATATATATATATATATATTGTTACGGAACAGAGAAAGATAATGTACACTTTAAGAGAGAATACGAAGAGTCACTACTGTCCCGTAAAGTTCCAGGTTCAAAACAAAAGAGTTAGGTAAAATTACAAGTTAAAGTTTAATGCTCAAACTAACAACAAAACATTCAGGTCTCATAAGGATAATGTAATGGCAAATAAACAGGTTAAATATATGGTTAACTGCAATAGCCTCTATTAACACGAAATTAGCAAGAGTAAATTTATCTAAGTCAGTCCTGATAAAATGAAAATACACCGGGTAATGCTCAGTTAATGCAAGATAAATTATTACAGATACAAACTATTATCAAAAATGACTGACATAATGAATCCTACAGTAATTACAAAAACCTTATAGGCCCAAGAATTAACCTTATGCTACACAGTACAAGAAAAAATGCAACAACAGTTATACTCAAATTACACACAGCTGCTAGATGTTTGGAGATTTCTTGAGCACTCACAATAATAATAACTGTACAGGGGAGGACAGAGATGTGAACAAAATGAGGAGCAGATCTAAGTGGCAATGATGCAGAGACTGAGCTCATTATATAGGGGCCAGCAGAGCTTGATACAACTTGTAAGAAGGACGCGCAAATGAAGCCATGGGGACAAAGAGATGAAAATCCTGCTCTGAACTCCAGAAATGACGACTTACTCTACTATAACGGTAGAAGGGGGAAACTGAGGCAGAACACGCTCGTGATCAAACATGCAGCATACTGTGCGTTAAAATTACACAAAGGATGATGAAATCATAGGCTATGTAACACCTCCCCACAAAGAAAAAGAAATTTACAAGGGAAATTTCTTATTACTCTAAAACAATCTGTCTAAAGTCTAGATAAGCAATCTGCAATAACATTTTCTTTCCCCTTGACATGTTGTATGTCTAATGAATACTCCTGAAGAAGTAGACTCCATCTTGTCAATCTCTGATTTTTATCTTTAAACTTACTAAGGAATTTCAGTGGGTTATGATCGGTATAAATGACTATGGGGTCAAAACCAGAACACAAATAAAATGAAAAATGCTGTAAACCCAAAATCAAGGCCAAAAGCTCTTTCTCAATAGTTGAGTAGTTCTTTTGAGGTGGGGGGAACTTCTTACTGTAATAAGATACAGGATGTTCAATACCCTGATCATCCTCTTGCAGCAAAACAGCCCCAGCTCCTGTATCACTTGCATCAACAGACATCTTAAAAGGCTTAGCAAAATTTGGAGTAGCGAGCACTGGCTGACTTAATAGAATAGCTTTAAGTTTGTTGAAAGAGGATTCACAGTTATCGGTCCAGACAAATTTAACTCCCTTTTTCAGTAGGTCTGTAAGTGGTGATACAAGAATAGAAAAGTTAAGAACAAATCTCCTGTAATAACCTACCATTCCCAAAAATCTTTGTAGCTCTTTCCTACTTTTAGGTCTGGGAAGATCACTTATAACCTGAACCTTAGCTCCTCGTGGTGCAACATGTCCATCACCAATTACATACCCAAGGTACTGAACTTTAGCTTGACCAAACTCACACTTTGATAAATTAGCTACAAGATTAGCATGAACTAAACTGTCAAGAAATTTACTGACATGGCATAGGTGATCTTTCCAGTTGTCACTGAAGATTAATACATCATCAATATAAACAACACACCCTGCCAAACCCTCTGTTACAACATTCATGAGCTTCTGAAATGTGGCTGGTGCATTCTTCATACCATATGGCATTACCGAACATGCAAAAGTCTTTCCTAGTGTTACAAAACATGAGATCTCCCTAGCACGTTCAGTCATAGGTACTTCCCAGTATCCCTTTAACAAATCAAACTTACTTATGTACCTAGCCTTTCCGATCTTGTCTATGCAATCTTCCACGCGAGGGAGAGGGTAAGTGTCTGTTTTGGTTATCTGATTACCACGTCTGTAGTCGATGCAAAGCTGCTGTGACCCACCTGGCTTAGGGACTAGAGTGACAGGAGAACTCCACTCACTCTGACAGGGCTCAATCATCTTGTGGTCCAACAGGTAGCCAAGCTCCTTCTGGATGAGAGGAACTTTCACTGGGTTCACACGGTAAGGAGGCAATTTAATTGGCTTTGCGTCTCCAACATCGACATCATGCATTAACACAGTGGTTCTTCCTGGAGTAGCACGGAACACTTGCGGGTACTCCTGCAGTAATGCCGAAAACTCCTGCCTTTCCTTGGGAGGTAGATGAGAAAGCTTAGTCTGGAGATCATTCATGATATCAGGATTCTTCCCCAAACTATCACTCAGGCTCATACTGCATGGGAGAGCTTCACTTGCAGACTCAGGTGGAACAGCTACAGTGCAGACTGGATTATTTTCGTCCCGCCTGTGATATAACTTTAGCATGTTGATGTGACATAGTTGCTTGTTCTTTCTACGATCTGGTGTGGCGATGACATAGTTGACATCACTGAGTTTCTTCTCCACGAAATAAGGACCACTAAACTTGACTTGAAGAGGTTGCCCATGAACTGGTAGCAGAATCAAAACCTGATCTCCTGGCTGAAAGTGGTGCAACCTGGACTTCTTATCATACCAAGTCTTCATCTTCTGAGCAGCTCCTAAATTCTCTCTCGCCAGCTGTAAAGCAGTGGACAGCCGTTCTTTGAACTTCATCACATACTCCAGCAGGTTGACGTCATCTTCCTCAGACAGCCAGCATTCCTTGAGTAACTTAAGGGGTCCTCTTACTTCATGGCCAAACAGTAGTTCAAAAGGTGAGAAGCCCAGTGATTCATTTGGAGATTCTCTTGCGGCAAACACAACGAATGGAAGACCTTTATCCCAGTCTTTCTGATGTTCCAAACAGTATTTCTTGAGCATCGATTTGAGTGTTTGATGATATCTCTCCAACGCTCCTTGGGTCTGGGGATGGTAAGCTGAAGACGTGATCTGGGTGATGCCCAACTCTTTCAGAGACTGCTTGAAAACGTTTGACATGAAATTACTTCCCCGGTCGGACTGTACCTCCTTGGGCAGACCAAACTTTGTGAAGAACCCTAGCATTTCCTTAACCACGTTCTTTGCTGAGATGTTTCTAAGTGGAATGGCTTCAGGATAACGAGTAGCGATATCAATCATGGTCAACACATAAGAAAATCCTGAAGAAGTCTTAGGAAGAGGGCCCACAATATCCACCAACACACGGGTGAAAGGCGCCTCAAAAGGAGGAATGGGAACTAGAGGTGTAACCTTTTCAGTCTGATTACACTTCCCCACAACTTGACAGGTGTGACAAGACTTACAATACCAGGAAACATCCCTGAAGATACCTGGCCAGTAGAAGTGTTTCAAAATGCGTGCCACAGTCTTCCTCACTCCAAGGTGTCCTGCCAAACTGGAATCATGAGCCACTCTAATGATATCCTGCCTACAAACACGAGGGATGACAACTTGATGTACAACCTCCCATTCACAGTCGGCTGATGCTGTTGGGGGTCTCCACTTCCTCATAAGTACTCCTGACTTTACATAATAACAAGTAGAAGCACCGGCTGACTCTTCTTCACTGTAAGCAGAGTTAGCTAGACCTTTCAACTCAGGGTCAGCAACCTGCAACTCGACCAACTCTTGGCGAGACAAATTATCAACACTACGGGGTACTGCCTCATCTGGTGAGTGGTCTAAATTAGCAAGAAAAGTGTCAGCTAGGATAACATCATCATCATCATTATCCTCTAAATCACCAGTAACTTTAGACTTAGCCCTAGTGACAGCACATGCAGGGAACACATCAGGGACATCACAATCCTGGGACGCAGCCACTGGCTCACTAGACAACTGAGGAGCTGAACACACTTGACTTCCACCAATATCATTTCCAAGTAAGAAAGTTACACCTGACATTGGGAGTGTCTCAACCAACCCAACCATAACAGAACCATTAACAAAACCAGACTCTAAATTCACTCTGCACAGAGGGACAGAGAAGTAATTATTCCCTACACCTTGTAAGATTACAGTTTCGTCAGAGGAATTAACATTAGAGCCTAGAACACTGGTCAGCATAAGGGATTGGCAAGCACCTGTATCACGATATATTTGAACTGATTTACTGTCATTACTGTCCAGAGGACTGACAAAACCATCAGACAGGAAATTAGCACATGAACTCTTGAGAGTGTCACCCACGTTACTGCTCAAAAGAGGAGCTCCATCATGAGAATTTAAGTTACCCCTCAAAGCAGGTTCAGTTAACTCAGTTAAAGAATTCTGGGAACTCTCTAGAGTGGACACTAGACCAATTGACTGAATATTTAAAGAGTCCTTTTTGTTCACATCACGCTGTCTCCTGAAACATTTCTCCGTAGTATGACCAAGCTTACTACAATAAGTACATTTACTTTTCTGAAATCTAGAGGTGAAGCTGGTATTTACTTCTTGAGAAACATCATCTTTATTCTCTTTCCTGTTACCTGTACTCTGAGTAGAGGCAACGTACTTACTCTCAGCTTTCCCTTTTTCTCTAGAATATCTCTGGTGAGTGAGAACATATTCATCAGCTAAAACTGCAGCATCAGACAAATTATCTATTCTTCTCTCATCAAGATATAGGCTTACATCTTTACTAATACACCTTTTGAAGTCCTCCAGCAAAATCATCTGCTTAAATTTACCAAAATCAGAATCCACATTCTTAGAATTTAACCACTGCTCTAACAGATCTTCTTTGATTTTTTGCATACTCAACATGGGATTGCTTATCTTGCTTATAAGTTGTCCTAAATTTTACTCTATAGGCTTCAGGAACAAGCTCATAGGCCTTAAGAATCAAGCTCTTAACTACATCATAATTATCAGATTGATCCTGAGGGAAAGATGCATAAGTTACTTGAGCTTTACCGGTGAGAACAGTTTGAAGGACTACTGGCCAATACTTTTTAGGCCAATTAAAACCTGTAGCTACCCTCTCAAACAACTGAAAATACTTTGTTAAATCAGATTCATTAAAAGGAGGGACAAGTTTAACATTTTTAGCCACATCAAAATCATCAGAGCTAGATGATCCAGTTCCACCTTGTTTCATGCGATACTCATGGTCTGCCTGAATCCTAGCAAGTTCAATTTGTGCCTGAGCCTGTATTTGTGTCTCCTGAACTTAAGCCTGAGATTCAGCCTCCTTAGCATTTGCTTGAAATTCAGCCTCCTGAATACGAGCCTGAGACTCCGCCTCCTTAGCCTGAGACTCCGCCTCCTTAGCCTGAGACTCAGCCTCCTTAGCACGTGCTTGAAATTCAGCCTCCTTAACACGAGCCTCCTGCAGGGCTAGCTGTAACTTAGCTAATTCAATCTGCGTTTGCCCATTTGGAGGAGTTACATTAATCAAGCTTTTATTAATCATGCAAACAATTTGATCTTTAGAATGATGAGAGTAAACTGCAATTCCCAATTGTTGAGCAACGAGCTTAAGTTCATTCTTTGTTCTGTTTTCTATATCACACACTGTTTGCACATTTGACAAAAAATCTTTGGCTTCATCAAGTGCAGTAATAGTAGACATCATGAATAAGTAACAGTCACAAAATATCAAGCAATATCCTTATGATAATATCCTGAATATCCTGATGAGAGGTCGCCAAATTTATGTTACGGAACAGAGAAAGATAATGTACACTTTAAGTGAGAATACGAAGAGTCACTACTGTCCCGTAAAGTTCCAGGTTCAAAACAAAAGAGTTAGGTAAAATTACAAGTTAAAGTTTAATGCTCAAACTAACAACAAAACATTCAGGACTCATAAGGATAATGTAATGGCAAATAAACAGGTTAAATATATGGTTAACTGGAATAGCCTCTATTAACATGAAATTAGCAAGAGTAAATTTATCTAAGTCAGCCCTGATAAAATGAAAATACACCGGGTAATGCTCAGTTAATGCAAGATAAATTATTACAGATACAAACTATTATCAAAAATGACTGACATAAAACCCAACAGTAATCAAAAACCTCACTAGGCCCAAGAATTAACCTTATGCTACACAGTACAAGAAAAAATACAACAGTTATACTCAAATTACACTCAGCTGCTAGATGTTTGGAGATTTCTTGAGCACTCACAATAATAATAACTGTACAGGGGAGGACAGAGATGTGAACAAAATGAGGAGCAGATCTAAGTGGCAATGATGCAGAGACTGAGCTCATTATATAGGGGCCGGCAGAGCTTGATACAACTTGTAAGAAGGACGCGCAAATGAAGTCATGGGGACAAAGAGCTGAAAATCCTGCTCTTAACTCCAGAAATGACGACTTACTCTACTATAACGGTAGAAGGGGGGAACTGAGGCAAAACACGCTCGTGATCAAACATGCAGCATACTGTGCGTTAAAATTACACAAAGGATGATGAAATCATAGGCTATGTAACAATATATATATATATATATATATATGTGTGTGTGTGTGTGTGTGTGTGTGTATATCTATATATATGTATATCTATCTTATCTATATCTATCTATCTATATATATATATATATATATATATATATATATATATATCTTTATATATATATATATATATATATATATATATATATATATATATATATATATATATATATATATATATATATATATATATATATATATATATATATATATATATATATTGCCTTGCTCACAGTAGAAGCGTCAATCAAGAGCCAAGGACCTAACACTGCATCTACTGACTATTTGCCCTGTTGCAGTCATCGTCTCATTCAGCAACCGTTTATAATGTTCTCTTTAGGCATCTTAATTTAGTATCCTCATTGGTCATCATTACTTTTCCTTCACCATTCTTCATACACTGGTCACTATGATATCCCTGTTTTCCCTCTTCATCTGATTTTTCACCTTAAATACCATATTCTTCCTTTTAACGCTATTTAGGTTATACAGTATAAATCCTTAAGACTCAGATTTTGCCCTGAATACCTCTTGTAGCTCTATGCTTGGCAGCCAAGTATTCCTTGTTGTTACTACCAATTTTCTATTCACGGAAAAGTCTTTTTTCCCACTTAACCGCAGCTTATATACCCTCATCCCAGCACCATGTTACCTTATGTCTCGGGGAATGCCCTTTTCCATCCACACACTGAAGCAGTAACTCTCAGGAGATTGTTCTTGAGAGCTCTGTACTGTTCATAAATGCTTTCGTTAACAGCTCCATAATCAGGCACCACTCTGCTCATCTCGCTATAGAAAGCATCCCTTACTGCTTGGTTTTCATTTTCCCTATTTTCCTCCTAAGTGCATAAGTCCTCATCTTCACAACCCTCTCCTTAAACACCATGTCGCATAATGGTGATTCGCGTTGCTGTACACACTCTTCGCTCCCTATGACTTTATTATCCCTCACCAACCTCCTATCAGCTCTACGGACCAGGAATTGTCAATCTGGCTGCCTATATCCCAGGATTGGCCTGACCAGAAGTGTAGCTTAAATGGGTCTCCCAGTCACCATGGGATGCTTCCGAGTAGGAAGAAGACCTAGCCCTAACAGCTAACAACAGCTGCCTGCCACCCTTGCCACTTCAGCTCTTAACCCTTCCTGAAGTGCTTCTTCGAACCAATGCCACAAAATGTATTCACATATTGGAGAAGGGAATCTACAGTGAACACCAGTTTGTGAGTGACAATAAACTTGTGTGGTGACCGTTAAAACTTGAGAACACCCGGGAGCAGTGACAGACATGCCCATTCTCCAAGGGCGCCCAGCCTCCCTGAAACCACCGTATCGTCGTCAGGGTAACATGAGGTCATCACTTCGACTAGCTCACTGTCACAAAATGAACAGCTGGAAAGGGAAAAATATGCCACAATAATGGAATAACGCAATCAGGGAGGAAAGGAGGAAACAGTAACAAAAAGTCTATCAATCTACTGCCAGATGCCTTAATTCTTCATAAGGGGTGGCCACAAACAAATCGCCTCCATGTCAACCTGTCCCCTGCCATTTCACTGCCCTGCTTCCAATTCCCCCCCCCCTCTCTCTTATACTTCACTCCATCCCTCCATCTCATCCTCGGCCTTCCCCTCCCTCTCTCCCCCTCAACCTCACTCACATACACACTCCTCGTCAGTCTTTCACTCTCCAACCTCCACGTGGCAAAACCTGCACAATGTGTTTTTCCTAACGCTTCCTATCACATCCACATCCACACCACAATGCTCCTTCACATCCTCATTTGTCAGTCTGTCTCTCCATGTGACTCCACAGACTCCTCTTGAATAACTCATTTCCACTGCTCTCACTCTTGACTTGTGTCCCTCCAACAAGGTCCAGGCTTCACTTCCATACGTTAGAGTTGGTATCACAATACTGTCATGTAATAACTTTTTCACTTCCATGCTCACTTCCCTGTTTCTTATCGCTGCCTTCAAGGAACCAGCAACCTTTCTTCCTTGTTGTACCCTTTCAAGGACTTCACCCTCCAAACTTCCATCCTTACTCATCATACTACCCAGGTACTTAAACGTACTCACATTTTCCATTTCCTTATCATCCAGCCTCACTGTACTTTCACTGAATTCACCTTTCTCGAAGACCATGACTTTACTCTTCCCTACATTCACCTTTAGATTCCGTTTCTTACACACTCTCCCAAGCCTTGCAGCTCCCCTTCGTCTTCACTTAACAACACAGTATCATCTGCAAACAACAGTACAAGGAGTTTCCAAACATTGCCCTCTTTCATTAAGGCCACTCCAACATCCACTGCCTTACCTTGTATCTCTTTTATAACCCATCCATATACAGACTGAACAACCATGGAGACATAACACATCCCTGTTTCAACCCAACCTTCAAATAGAAAAACTCATTCAGTTCACTATCCACACGCACTGCAGCCTTAACACCCTCATACATACTCTTCACAGCATTCAACAACTTCCCATCAACTCCTTAGTTTCTTAATACTTTCCACAATCCTTGGCTATCCACCCTGTCATATGCTTTCTCCAAATCCATGAAGGCCGCATACAACGTCTTTCCCTTCTTTAGCAACTTTTGCACTAAAGATCTAAGAATTAATATTTGATCTACACAACCTCTTCCCTTCCTAAAGCCTCCCTGTTCTTCTCCAACTAATTTCCTCTGTTATTTCCCTATCTCTGTCATTAAGTATCCTACCGTATACTTTTCCTATTACACTGAGAAAACAAATGCCCCTATGATTACCACACACTTCTTTTTCATCTTTCCCTTTGTACAAGGGAATAATTTTACCTGACTTCCAATCTTCCGGGACTCTCCCTTCCTCCCAGGCCAGTCTGCACATCTTCCACATCCATTCTACTATTATCTCTTTCCCATACTTCAGTATTTCACCACCCACTCCATCAATTCCTGGGGCTGGAATATTGAAAAGAAGAAAGGGTTGTCTATTTCTCAGTGTACCACCTAATTTTTTAGTGCTCCATCAATAAAGTAGGTTTCTGGAGCTATGCTACATAGGCTGTTTACTAGACGCCAGACCAGCTCACCAGTCACTTGTCTGTGAGGTACATTTTGTGTGCTACACCTACTTACTGGATGCACAAGTAAACATTTATGAACCGAAAACGATTGAAGCTCCTTAACTCACAATCGTATACCATCAAGCCTCCATTTGGTTGTATGGTTACCACCCATCATAGTATAAGGATTCCTGGACTACAAAAAAAAAAGTTTTGTCACTCACTGTAGCCAGCAGAAGGTAGTATCACATCAACGGAGTGGATGTTGAGCCCCTTACTTATCACCAGAAGAAAAATAGAAAAAAAAAAATACTTTAAGGTATGAATCATGGAATAAAAAAAATAGCGACCAAAAATAACAGGCAAAATGGAGGAAAAACATGGAAAGGCTGAAAAAAAAAAAAAATCTGATTTATGGAGAGGAAAGTAGTGACAAAAAAAAAAGTAATAAGGAAAGAAAAGAGAAAGCAGCATCAAGACAATGGACGGACAGAGAGGATATAAAACGTTAATGGAACCAAGAATTGAAGAAGATGAGAGGAATAGGCGTATAATGTTCGAGGAGAAAGTGGAACACACACACACACACACACACACACACACACACACACACACACACAACCGCTTATACACCCAAACACACAAAACACTCAAACTCACACGAGCACTCAAAACACAAATACACACAAACACAAGCACACAAACATGCAAATACACACACAAACACATACAAACACACAGATACACGTGCACACAAACACATTTTCAGACACATACAAAAACACAAACAGACACTAATACACAAACACATACATACAAACAAAAATGTGCAAACAGACACACAAACATAAATAGAAACACAGCATAAACAAACACAAGTGCATAAACACACACAAACAGTCATACATTCACACATAGAAACACAGCACAAACAAACTATCTATCTATCTATCTATCTATAGCCCGACGCCCTAATCTCGCAAAGGGTGGCCATAGACAAAACGCCTCCAAGTCACTCTGTCACCCACCATTCGACTACCCTCCCCCCAACTCACACACCCCCTCCCTCATATACCTCTCAACTCCATCCCTCCACCTCATCCTCGGTCTACCCTTCCCTCTCCCTCCCTCCACCTCACCTACATACACCCTCTTAGTCAGTCTTTCATTCTCCATTCTCTCCACATGTCCAAACCACCTCAGTGTATTTCTCCTAATCTTTTCAACCACATCCACATCTACCCCACAACGTTCCTTCACTTCTTCATTCGTCAACCTGTCCCTCCACGTCACTCCACATGCTCCTCTCAAGTAACTCATTTCCACTGCTCTCACTCTTGACTTGTTCCCCTCTTGCAAGGTCCACGCCTCGCTTCCATACGTCAGGGTAGGGATCACAATACCATCATGCAGTGACTTCTTAACTTCTATACTCACCTCCCTATTTCTCATCACTGCTTTCAGTGTACCAACAACCTTTCTTCCCTGCTGTACCCTTTCACGTACTTCATCCCCCAAAGTTCCATCCTTACTCATCACACTACCCAAGTACTTGCATGCACTCACATTCTCCATATCCTCACCATCCAACCTCACTGCACACTCTGTGACTTCATTCCTCTCAAACACCATAACTTTACTTTTGTTTACATTAACTTTCAGCTTCCTCCTCCTACACACTGTCCCAAATTCATTCACCAAACCTTGCAACTCCCATTCATCTTCACTCAACAATACTGTATCATCAGCAAACAGCAACACCGGAAGCTTCCAAATCTCACCCTCATTCATTAGGGCCACCCCCACATCCACTGCCCTACCTTGCACCTCCTTTACAACCCCATCCATATATATATTAAACAGCCATGGAGACATCACACACCCCTGTTTCAGTCCCACATTGAGATCAAAGAACTCACTCAGCTCACCATCCACTCGCACCATAGCCCTAGCTCCCTCGTACATACTCTTCACAGCACTCAACAATTTCCCCTCCACTCCATATATTCTTAATACCTTCCACATACCTTGCCTATCTATTCTGTCATAAGCTTTTTCCAAGTCCATGAAGGCAGCATACACTTTCCTTCCCTTCTCTAGATACTTCTCCACTAAACATCTTAGAACAAATATCTGATCTACACACCCTTTTCCCTTCCTAAATCCCCCTTGTTCTTCTCCAACTAGCTCCTCTGTCATATGCCTAACCCTATCAATGAGTATTCTACCATATATTTTACCAGTCACACTAAGAAGGCAAATACCCCTATGGTTACCACATACTTCTCTCTCCCCTTTTCCTTTGTACAGAGGAACAATTATACCTGATTTCCAGTCCTCTGGAACCCTTCCCTCTTCCCAAGCCAATCTACACAACTTCCATATCCACTCCACAACAATCTCACCCCCATACCTAAGCATTTCACCACACACTCCATCAATTCCTGGGGCCTTTCCCAGCTTAATCTTCTTCATCGCTTCCACTACTTCCGACCTACTGATCTCTTCCTCCCTCCTCTCATCTCTTCTTCTCCCAGCCATTCCCCAACCACTTATACTCACACTGCTCTCACTCTCTACATTCAACAAATCCTCAAAGTGCTCCTTCCATCTCCTCAATTTCTCTCTCTTCTCCACCAACAATCTATTATTCCTATCTTTCACTCCCCTACTACTTCCCCTTTCACACTGCCTTACTTTCTTTACCTCCTTCCAAAACAATTTCTTACTCTCCCTCCATTTCACACTCAGATTCCTCCCAAACTCTTCATCCACTTTCTTCTTACTCTCCTTCACCAGTCTCTTAACCTCCCTTCTCCTGCTCACATATACCTCTCTCTTCTCTCTCTCATCTTCTCCCCTACCTCTACTCACCAACCATTCACCATATGCCTTCTTCTTTTGTTCCACAGCTCGTTTCACCTCATCATTCCACCATGCTGTCCCTTGCACACCCTTGCATCTCCTCCTCACTCCACAAACCGCCTCACATGCTGCGCTTATCTCTTCCGTGAATATCTTACATACGTCTTCCACCCATTCCATCTGTTCTAGCTTATACCTTCCCAACCTTTCTTCCACTATGCTCTTATACTCTGTCATTTTCTCACTATCTTGCAATTTCTCCACTCTTCTCACAGGAGCTGCTTCCTCTTGTCTTCCCCTTCGTCTCCTCAACCACTTTCTTTGCAGCTCTACCTTGGCCATCACCAAGTGATGGTCCGAGACTCCATTCCCCCACCCTCTCCACACTCTTGCATCCAACACTTGTCTTCTCATTCGCTCATCCACACACACGTAGTCTATCATTGCCTTTCGTTCAACAAGTTCACCATCCATCCTCCTCATTACTCTCCATGTATACCGGTGGATCATCTTATGACGAAAGTAGGTGTTGGCTATTGCCAACCCCTTACCAGCACAGATGTCCACCAAAGCACTACCATTCCCATCTACTTCAGCTGGCACACCCCACAGACCAACCACTCCATCCACTCGTACATTCCCAACTTTGCCATTCATGTCTCCAATCAACAGCACTCTCTCGCTCCTCTCAAACTTGTCCATACATGCTTCTACTCTCGCCCAAAACTCATCTTTCACTCTTGCCACTCGATCCTCTGTTGGAGCATACACACATACAATCGCCCATGCTTGTATACCTACTTTCATCCTCACCCATACAATCCTTGCACCCACTGTTCCATACTCTCTTATATTCTCCTTCCACTTCTTGCTTATCATCAGACATACTCCCTCTCTTGCCCTCTCATTCTCACTGACTCCCGCACATATACCTACACCATATTCCCATTCTCTCATCCTTTCACCTTTCCATTTAGTTTCAGTCAATCCACATATATCCACTTTTGCATCCTCAAGCACCTGGACAATCTCTCTTTCGCTTCATCATTCACTCCTCTCACATTCCATGTTCCCATCCTCAGAATGTCCTTTGTCAGTTTCTTAGTCGTCAACGTATGGTCTGTCCGGGTCCAAGGCGCTTTATTCGCTTTTTTAGTTAGTTCTTTTTACGGGGTGGGGCACTAACCCACCACCAACCCTTTTAGTCGCCTCGTACGACAAGCAGGGATACTGGGGGAGTATTCTTGAAACCCCCCTACGCCCAGGGGGTAGGGGGGTTTCAAGCACACATACACTCACACAAGGACAAACAATGACAAACACAAGTAATGACAAACGGAGTCACAAGCACAAGCAAAAACACTAACACACTAACAAGCACAAACAAAAACACAAACACACACAAACACACAGAAACAAAAACATATACAAACACACAGAAACAAAGACATACAAACACACAAGCAAATAATTAGAAACGTACACAAGCAAACACAAACACAAATATTCCACACACACACACACACACACACACACACACACACACACACACACACTGTGCGGTACAAGTAGGAATGACAGGAGCACTGATAGGCAAGAAACAATGGCTGTGACGGAAATTGGAAAGACTCGGCTGCCGGTGAGAATATGAGAATATTGGGAGACTGGATGAACTTTTGGTTAGAATGATGAGAGCGTTTGACTTATTGGTGGACTGGTAAATACGAATAATAGTTAATGGAGAACTTTTGGTTAGAATGATGAGAGCGTTTGACTTATTGGTGGACTGGTAAATACGAATAATAGTTAATGGAGTATTTGTAAATGATATTACCAGTTAGAGATCAGTAAGGAAATGTTGGTATGGGTGGCTGGTACATTGCTGCGGGTAGATAGAATGTTGGTTGGGTGGTTGGGAGTTGGTGTGGTTAGCTGAATTCTTAGTGTGGGTGGCTGGAATCTTGGTTGGGTGGTTCCCATACTGGTGTGGGTGGCTGGTCTGTTGGTGTGGGTAGGTAGAATGTTGCTGTGGATGGCTGAAATATTGATGTGGATGGCAGGAATATTGGATAGGTGACTGAAATATTGGATAGGTGACTGAAATATTGATGTGGGTGGCCGGAATGTTGGATGCCGTAGGTGGTTCTCATATTGGTGTTGGTGGTTGCTATATAAGTGTGGGTGGCTGAATTGTTGGTTGGTAGCTCGTATGATGGTGTGGTTGGCTGGTATATTGATATGGGTCACTGGCTAAGCAGTAATTGTTACAGATGCGTTTTCTGGAATTCATAGGCTTGGTACATGAAAAATCAATGAAAAGACTCTATGTGGTACCTGGAATGTCAGTCTGCAATAAGTAGGAGCAGTAGACTGTAGCACCAGTCGAACAGGGCAGTACTCCCGAGGTGGAGGGCAAGCTGGTGATAGGGAGAGCTGGAGCTCCCGTTTCACCAGCCCTTAGGACTTGATCCTGACCATCTCCCTTTGCTGAACATTTTCAGTGCATTCAATTACACAGAGGGTAGGTCAGCATGCTCTCATAATACCTCTTCCTTCAACTGTCTACACCACACTACATGCGCATAACATATCACACCTTCTATTCACTCTCTTTAGTAACGGCTGCTGCAATGTTACTATCAAATGAGGTGGTACCTCGGACTGCCACGACTTGCAGGGTAGGGCTGGCGACACAGGGTCCTCCCGGTCGCCATCAAGCGACTGTGCCAGCAGCGACTGTTGCTATTTCCGGTAATGCTCGTCAGTGAAGAAGTGAAAGTGCGGCCTTGTTCTTCACCAATATCCGTGGCCTTACCACAAATTTAAATTCAGTTAATTTTTTCCTTCAGTCCATATCCCCTTTGGCCCTTTTCCTTACAGAACCACAAATCTCACCCTCAACTGATATATCCCCATTTTGTTTTCCCGGTTACCATCTCCTTACAAACTTCCGTAACAAGGGCGGCACCTGCTGTTATTTCAAATCCCAATATGCAGTTGACACTTTTAAACTTCACTTCATCCAGTTTTGATTACTCATTGTATAAACTAAATTGTGAAAATATTACCAAATATATTTGTTTTGTTTATCGCTCCCCCAATGCTTCTTCGGAACCCAGTGTATTTGATTCCATATCCACATAGTTGTGTAACCTTAACCTTGCCCTTAGCACCGAAATTACCATTTTGGGTGATTTTAACATACATAATGTTGAATGGTTATTGCATTCTGCCAGGACTGATGACGCTGGTTTAGAGTGCGAGCTGTTTCCAGAATCGCTTAATCTCACCCAGCTGGTAAAGCAACCAACCAGAATAATGATAATCCTGAACAAATGCCCATCTCTTGGATTTTTTCTTGACAAGTATTCCAGATCAATACAGGATTGAGGTACTGTTACCACTTGGATCCTCTGACCACAATCTCATGAAAGCCTCATTAGTTAACCCCCCCACACCTCCCCTTTCTGAACCAGTTAGGATGACCCAATGGCACTTTGATAGGGCAAGCTGGGATGGATTTAGAAATTATCTAGCTGACATTCCATGGCAGTCTTTCTCCTCTAGTGATCCCAATTCTACCCAGTCCCATATTTGCGACTTAGTACTAGTTGGTATGGATTTATTCATACCAAGTCAACAGTTCACTAAAAGATCAAACTCTCCAAAATGGTTTGATGGCAACTGTGCCAGGTCAACGGTCCAAAAGTCATTATCATATAACACTTACTAAATAAAAAACATCTGAATCACTCTCTCAATTTAAAACTGCTTGAAATCATGCAAAAGCTGTATTAAATCTAGCTAATCAATCTTCAAAAGCAAGCATCAAAACTACTTAACAACCCTAAAGACAATAAAATATTCTGGTCAACTCTTAATTCCTTCAATAATAACTTTAACAAGTCATCTTCCATTCCCCCACTAAAATCTGCAGATGGCAACATTACAAATGACCTGTGTGGGAAAGAGGATATTTTTGCCAGTACATTTGCCAGAAACTCTACCATAGACGATACCAGCCAGAATGTCCAAGTACTAGAATATGACTCTTCCGAAACTGCCCTGCTTAAAATACAGACAAGATACGTAAAATCCATCCTAGACAATTTACCTACCAACAAAGCTCCTGGCCCAGATGGAATTCCGTCAATTGTTTTGAAAAAGTGTTCCCTTGAACTTGCCTCTGTTATAGCTAAATTGTTCAGACTATGCATACTTACTTCTTTATTCCCAAATTCATGGAAAGAAGCCAATATCCACCCAATTCCGAAGAATGGAAGTTCCTCTGATCCCTCCGATTACAGACCAATAGCTGTCACATCTTCTCTTGGTAAGGTATTTGAAACTTTAATTAATAAGCACATTATTAACCCGCGCCGTCCCGGCGACGTGAATTAACGTCCGCACATGATGTGCACTCATGTCCCGGTGACGTGAATTAACGCGGCAACATTGCAAGTTGCATAATTTTCAAATTTTTCAAAATTCGCGCCTGATTTTTGTTTCGCCCGCCTACGCAAGCCTCACCTACTCGCAGCCAGGCGGATAATCCCCTAGACCCAGATTAACCCCACTTGACCCTGTGATCCTCCACTTACCTGTCAGCAGTCACCCAGGTCAGACATGGCGCGTCGTGGGCTGTCAGACGAGGAGATACAAGTCGCCCTGGATATCTTTACAGGGGATAGTGATTCCCCACTGGACGACGACACCCTCGATGTCGATTACATGCAGCCTGAGGAGGTTACCACCAGCAGTGATGAGGAGGTCCCTTTCCCAAGGAAGGTCAAATATATAACATATAGGAGGGCAGGGGACGGCCAGCCTGCACCACGTGCTGCATCTAGGCAGCAACACATACCATCAGATGAGGACGAGGAAGCTGTACATGGTGGCGTATTTTCCTGGCTGGGGAAAGAAAAGATATCGCCACGTGGGACTGGGACAGACGTCACATCGCGACTGTTCCACAGGTATGTTCCTTCTATGTGTTCTGTGGCAGGAAGTAGTGGTGTGGGGATGGTTAGGGCAGCAGAAAGTGAAAGTGTTGGGGCGGGAGAGCGCAGACAGATTCGTGAAAGCGAGAGTGGTGTGGGGGAGGCAACACTCTCTCTCTCTCTCTCTCTCTCTCTCTCTATTTATATATATATATATATATATATATATATATATATATTAGGATAAGGCTTACTGTAAATCGTGTACTACTGTGAAAGCAAATGTCTAACATGGAAAAGACCAGAATGTAATGTGAGAAGTACTATAAAGGGGGAGAAAATAAATTCAGAGGTGAAAAAATAATGACATGATTTACCTACGTAAATTAGCGCTACTTCTATGCTAATTCTTTTCATAAAGCATGTACATCTGTAAAAGCAATTGTCTAACATGTAAATGGGTTATATGTTATAAGTAATCACAAAGGTGAAAAAATAGAATCTGAGTTGAAAAAAGCATGAAAGGTATAGTTACTGTAAAGTTAGCATGAAAGTTGAAAAATAGTCTAAGTTGAAAGTCATAGAACATACAGTCAGTAATTCTGTTCACGGTGTAAGAGGAGTGGGAAATTCCCCAAGGGCTCTAAATTTAGCCACCAATTATGGGATAAGCTGTCTCCCAGTGTACCACCATCCCACCTCACTCTCTCTCTCTCTCTCTCTCTCTCTCTCTCTCTCTCTCTATATATATATATATATATATATATATATATATATATTAGGATAAGGCTTACTGTAAATCGTGTACTACTGTGAAAGCAAATGTCTAACATGGAAAAGGCCAGAATGTAATGTGAGAAGTACTATAAAGGGGTAGAAAATAAATTCAGAGGTGAAAAAATAATGACATGACATGATTTACCTACGTAAATTAGCGCTACTTCTATGCTAATTCTTTTCATAAAGCATGTACTTCTGTAAAAGCAATTGTCTAACATGTAAATGGGTAATATGTTATGTTATAAGTAATCAAAAAGATGAAAAAATAGAATCTGAGTTGAAAAAAGCATGAAAGACCAAGTTGTCACTTGGTAAATAAGTGCTATTCTTATGCTATTTCTTTTCGTAAAGCAAGTGCATCTATAAAACTAATTGTATAACATGTAAGTGGGTTATATATTATAAGTAATCTAAAAGGTGAAAAAATAGAATCTGAGCTGAAAAAAGCATGAAATAAAATGATCTCACTTGGTAAATAAGCGCTACTTTTATGCTAATTCTTGTCATAATGCCTCAAAATATGTACAAACAATTATGTAAAGTTGAAAATGGTATGATGTTATTGTGGAAGTAATACGGAACATGAAAAAATACAATAGCTGATGAAATAACGATGTTTGTTATCCATCGGTGACATAATCGACCAATTTTGCTAGGCTCGCACAATGGTACATACCTTATTTCTCAGTTTTTTTCTGTATAAAACCCAATATACTTCTGGTATACATATTTCCAACATATGAATACATGATAATAAACGTATACTGCATCAGTTCAGAGTACCCGTGCCACCATAGAAAACGTACAGCGAAAAGACTACTCATAGAGCATGGCAGTACCTGTCAAACTTACCTGCTCCAGGTAAGCCATTTCTGGACCCAAGGGACACCTTTCTTTGTGATTTTCCTTGGTTTCTGACCAAAAGCGAATGTTTGAGCAAAAAAAAAAAAAATGGTCCAAAAAAGCCGGGACTGGGGCGGACCAAAGCTCAGAAAACGTCGGGATTGGGCGGGTTAAACATCTTGAATCCAACAACTTAATTAGTGGTAGACAATATGGTTTTCGCCACGAAAGATCCGCCATTGACATATTTAATGTCCTTACTCATACAATCAATTGATCTACATGGAGAAACTCTTCCAGTAGTTCTTGATATTTCTAAAGCTTTTGGCAGAGTATGGCACTGTTCCCTGCTGTCCAAACTCCCTTTCTATGGACTAACGTCTTTTGTTCCTTTGATTTCTTTATTTCTTAGTGACAGGAAAATAAGAGTAAAAGTAGATGATGTATATTCCAATTTCCACTCAGTTAATGCCGGCGTGCCACAGGGGTCAGTTCTGGCACAAACCCTATTCCTAGGTCATATTAATGATCTCTTATCTGTCACCCACTATCCCATCCACTCATACACAGATGACTCTACACTACATTGTTCATTCACACTGAGACACCCATTTACAAAGTCTAGTATCTCTACCTCCCAACTCAATACAGCCATCTCCATAAATCAAGACCTATCTACGATCAGTGAATGGGGACAAAACAACCTTGTCTCTTTTAACTCGCCCCGTCCCACTGACGTATGGGTTATTTGCAACATTTTGCATTTGCCAGTCCCGGCAACGTACCGGTACGTCACGCAATTGCAAAGTGCATAATTTCCACAATTTTCAAATTTTGCGCTTGATTTTCGTTACGTATCGTCACTTGACCTTCCTCTACCTGCCACCAGGCGGGGACACTCGGCAACCCCGCGTGACCCGCACTCACCCGTGGCTCGGTCACTCACCTGTTTGCAACAATCCTGCTCAGACATGGCGAAGAGAGGTCTCTCAGAGGACGAAATTCAAGCCGCCATGGACGCCTTTACAGGCGACAGTGATTCCCCACTGGACAACGAGGTTGTTGACAAAGATTATGTGCAGCCAGAGGAGGAGGAAACCATCAGCAGTGATGAAAAAGTCCCGTCCCCCAGGAAGCGGCAGTAAGTGACTTACCGTGCTGCAAGAGAGGAGGCAGCCAGCCAAAAAACCATGTGCAACATCCTATGCCCAGCCCCAATGTGATGTGGAACCCAAATTTGATGACAAGGATCAGGACGGAGCCGTGGGACGTGCTGCCACGTGGTACGGATGTGAGGTGATTAATCATCATGGCCCCGAGCGCACACCACATCAGACGAGCAGGTATGGGCCTAGTATTTTGTTTGGGGAGGTAGGGAGTGCCATGGAGGGAGTGGGGAGTGAAAGAGAAAGTGCAGGGAGGAGTATGGAAAGTGAGAGTGGCGGGAGTGAGTCATCACTCTCCTTAGGTAGTGTGAGGCGGCGGGGTGTATCACATGGGCGAGTGCGGGTTCGTTCTGTATCACGTGGGGTTGTGATGGAGGGCGAAGGTGGGGAGGAACCACTCCCAAGCATGTCTTATGCTCCCCAATATCCCCAAACACATGGGCGAGTGAGGGTGCATGAAAAATCACGTGGTGTTCTGATGGAGGGGGAAGGTGGGGAGGAACCACTCCCCAGCACGTCTTATGCTCCCCAGTATTCCCCAACTTCATCCCCACATCCCCCTAATGTTCCTCTAGGCCGTAAGGGTAAGGGAAAGGGAAAGGGTAAAGGCAGAGGGAAGAGGAGTGAGAGTGGGGAAGCCCTCCGCACTCCTTCTCCCCAACCTCCCCCACAAGCATCTCCTCCCCACCCAGACGAAGGCGGTGATGGGGATGATGGGAACGAGGGATTTGTGGGATGGAATTGGGATGATGGGAGTGATTTTTTTCCCCTCATTCACCCCTTCATTGAGCAGGGGCGCACTGGCTGCATTACTCCCGGAATTCGCCGTAATTCCACCAGGATGGATTTTTTCCACCTGTTTTTTAGTGAGGCTTTCGTGGAGCAGATTTTTGACCAAACCAACCGTTTTGCAAGCACCCAGCGCCGTGAGAGTGAAAGATTGGGAACAAAGAGCAGGCATTCTATCATAAATGATTACCCTGTCTCCCTTTCAGAAATGTTCCTATTTTTTGCCATGGTCCTTTTGATGGGTATTATACGAAAGAACAGAATTCCTGCTTACTGGACAAGGGACCCTGTTATGCTTACACCAATATTTGGGCAAGTCATGAGCCGTAATCGCTTCCAACAAGTTCTAAGTCGCCTCCATTTCTATGATGCTGATGATCCTGTAAATGCGAACCACACAGATAAGGTGAGGCGAATTAGGTTGGTCTTTGATCACCTGAGGCAAACCTTTCGTTCGTCATTTTATCCCTATAGAGACATCGTCATAGATGAGAGTTTCGTGTTGTGGAGAGGTAATATTTCATTTAGGTAGTATATACCCAGCAAAAGGCACCGTTTTGGGTTCAAGATCTTTGTTATGTGTGACTGTAGGACTGGTTATGTGCAAGACATAGTCTTGTACACCGGTGCACAGACAGACATAATAGAAGATCGGAGTATTGGACTGTCGGGAGCAGTGATAAAGACGATGATAGAAGACTACCTTCATCGTGGTCACGTCCTCTACCTGGACAATTGGTACACTAGCCCTCTTCTCGCTCGTTATCTACACATGCATGAAACGGGAATCTGTGGAACTGTGAAGGTGAACCGGTGTCACATGGTCAAGGTAGGGCGGAAACTTGACAGGAATGAGGTTGTCATCTTCAAAGCCAACAACATCCTTGCAACTGTGTGGAACCATAATAGAGGAGTAAGCCTCTTGTCAATTGTTCACCGCCCCTTGATGCACCATACTGATTCCGTGGATTACCGGAGCGAGAACAGGCGTCACATTTGGAGACCTGAGTGTCATGGACTGTAACATAAACATGCACCTGGTGGACCACTCAGACTCCAAGATATCGACGGTAGAGTGTGCCAGGACCACGATGAAGTGGTATAAGAAACTGTTCTTTCACTTGTTAGATATCACTGCTCTGAATTGCCACCACCTGCACGCCATGACAACAGGAGTTCAGGAAACCTTGGAAGGGTTTGTGAGGGAGCTCACAAGAGAGATGTTTGCACGGTATGCTGTTGAAAGGCCCCAACATCGCACCCGCACTGCCCCTATTGCCCAAACTCCCCTGAGATTATCCGGCCATCATTTCCCCACTCCTATCCCTCCCCAGCCAAATAGACCTAGGCCCCAACGCAGGTGTCACGTGTGTAGCAATTCTCGGGTGAGACTCACCACGCAGAGGAAGGACACCCGCTATGAGTGCATCGAGTGTGACGTGGGTCTCTGTATTCACCCATGTTTCAGCGAATATCACACCTTGATGCAATTCTAATATGGTGTGAATGCGATAGGACGCTGAAACTATGAAGTAAATGCGACAAACAGACGCTCAGTGAAATTATAAGTCCTGCTGATCTGAAAATATTAGTATAAAGTGCATCGGGTATAACATAAGTGCAAAAATTGTATGTAAGTGTATAAATATGCTGTAAGTGGAAACATACCTAGCGAGGGTTTTATGATGCGATATTCTGTTGCTCAGTGCAACAAATAAGTCCTGTAAATATGTAAATATTATTATGGGAAATGCTAACGGGTATAATATGAGTTCAAATTATTGTAAGTGCTGAAATATATTCTAAGTCAAAATATTCATAGCATGTGCATAGAGATGCGATATCCTGACGCTCAGTGGAATGAATAAGACCCGAAATTATGAAAACAGAAGTCAACAAGTGGGAAAGTGTGTAATATATGTGAAGAATTTGTATGTGTTTGAGTATTATGTTGGTCGAAACATTCATTGCGAGGGTATTTTCATGCGATATTCTGACGCTTACTAGAATAAATAATGCCAGTAACTATGTATAGTGCAGTATAGGGGTGTAAACGTGTGTAATGTAAGTGGGAAAGTATAATTGGAGTGAAAAAATAAAGTAGAAGATGAAGCACGAGTGTTTGAGATTGTGCTTGCTATGTGAATATGTGCTAGCATTTCGCTAAATGCCCTCGTAATGAATGTAAATAATTGAAAACATTTACAGTGGTGGAGGAAAGGTTCTATGTAAAGGAAAAAATAATAGGAAAGTGATAAAACAACTGGGTATGTTGAAATACGAGTCACAGCGAGTGCGCATAGTAAGCCAATGTGTGCTAT
Organism: Coenobita brevimanus; assembly: GCF_032717465.1. Classification (NCBI taxonomy): domain Eukaryota; kingdom Metazoa; phylum Arthropoda; class Malacostraca; order Decapoda; family Coenobitidae; genus Coenobita; species Coenobita brevimanus. The sequence goes on from NC_137046.1 coordinate 16,018,094, forward strand.
ACTTATGCTGCATGTCATCGTAATGAATGAAAACATCTGAAAACATTTACAAACAGTAAAAATAGGTAAAATGTCAATGAAACAGAAGTATACAAGTAGAAAAATTGATATGTTGACTGATACAAGAAACTTAGGACATAGCATGTTACCACTCGGACCTAACTCGCTATGCTCGCGCGAAGGTACAATGCTTATTTTTCATAAATATGTGTTTGAAATTCATTTTATTGTTACTCTTATTGTTTATTATTTCAAATTCAATAAGTGTAGAAGTGTTGTTTGTTGTTTCTCCCAGTATTTCCTACCATAGAAAACATGAGCGCCTCACACGTCAGTGATAGAATACGATACTTGGCGCGGGGGACCTCACCTGTTCCGACCACTTATGGACCACGGTAAGCCCTTTCTTGGTGATTTTCCCATGTTTCTCAACAAAAGCGGTAGTTTTAGCCAAAAAAAAAAAAAATCCAAAATAGCTCAGGATTGGGGGGTGTCGGAGGTGCGAAAAACCTCGGACGTGACGGGTTAATGCTAGTAAAACTAAATACATACAATTTACTAATAGACAGATATTGCCAGATTCGTACATTACCTTCAGTGCTACTAATATTCCCATCTCCAAAAGTATTGAAATTCTTGGTGTCTCACTTAACAATCCCCTCAGCTGGACCTCTCATGTTAGATCACTTGCTAAAACAGCCTCAAAGAAACTTGGATTATTGTACAGAGTCCGTAACTTCTTCGCTGATGATCAGTTAGCTATAATTTATTAGAGTCATGTGCGCTCTCAGCTTGAATATTGCTCACCCTTGTGGAATGGATGTGGAGAGGTTGCATTAAAACAACTAGACAAAATTCAGAACAAAGCTATTAGAATTATTAACAACTCTGCCATTACAAATAAACTACCTCCCCTGCATTATTTTACAGATATTTTTTTAGCAAATGCTCAGACTTTCTGAGGAGGAGGTCTTTAATGAATAACAATTTTTGACACTACTGAATAACTTGACAAAGCTCAGCAGAGCGAAACGTTCTCAGTTAAGATATTACCATTTTCAGGTTATTATTCGCCATATACAGTAATTATCTCAAAGTATTACATAGCTACCTATATAGAAAAAAGTGCTTCTCTCTCTCTCTCTCTCTCTCTCTCTCTCTCTCTCTCTCTCACACACACACACACACACACACACACACATTACAACAACATACAACATAGGATGGTCATGAAAAGTTCTTCCCAGTAAATACTATATTAGTTAAAATTATGTAATTATCCACTGTCATACGCGTAGTCGCGTGCACGTTCACCATCATTACGTTCACCATGGTTCTTTCCTTATCTGAATATATTTGCTGGCGGAGGCAAAACAAAGTATGGTAGACATCCTGGCACTGCAGAACATATGGCTATTGCTTCTATCCATTATCCATTACAGCTTCAAGTTTCTTGTCAGTATAAAAATATATAGTATACCATTTCCTGTCAACACAACCTTTAACTCTTAAGACTTGTATTATTACACACACACACACACACACACACACACACACACACACACACACTTATGTACCTTATAAGTGGCCTTTCATTGGTAAAGTATTAAGAAATCTCCAGTATTCACCTTTGATGGTAAACAATTCAAAATGATTAACTTTGTTTCGATCTCAATCACTGAGTCATATTTAATTACGATCAACCGGAAAAAACAGAAAAAACTGGTAGCTATCCTTCAGGTTCGCCACTGGTTCAGACGGTACGGGAAAGTAATTGAAGTTCAAGTTAATGAATCAGAAAAGAATTTTAGAGAGGAGGAGGAAAGTGGACCGGCAGGTTGTGGTGGAGAAAAAGAGAGAGAGAGAGAGAGAGAGAGAGAGAGAGAGAGAGACTTCTCCATCAGAAGCCAATTCAGCTACTATATACAACTGCATATATCAGCAGTGGCACTAGTGCTACTATCTCTCTCATCACTGCCAATACAATGATTATCACCCTTACCATTACGAGTGCAATCACCACCATGACAATGTTTGATTGTTGTATTGCAAAGAATATAGAGCTAAATATGGGCATTCGGCAATCTCTATCCACGTGTCTAGCAGTAACATCCGTGTGTTCAACAGAAAGTTCTTTTCATTGCAATATCGCGTGACAGGCCCTGAGCAATATATTTGGGAGATAATTTTGACAAAGAGCAGAAGTATTTCCACAAACAGAATGCAAACCTACATGTGCATCAGGATGTACTGTACAATTTTGTCTACGTTAACTTTGGTACTAGTTAACCTGGTAGCTGGGACATGATCAATACACACAGATGGACACCTATAGTATTTTTTATCTTTGTATATAATTGTGTGAGGAGTTCAGTTATGTTTTGTTACATTCCAAATCCAGCCGCTACCGTCTGTTGCCGACACTCCCATTCCCCTGCAGTGTCCACATCATCGTCTTTATCGAATTATGTAAGGTTCGCAGGGTTCATAATCGAAATGTTTTTAATCCCAGTGCTTTATCATTCTGTATCCTCTCCATATGATTTACCAACGTACTGCTATAGTCATCAGTTTACTACATCAAAAATACACATCAAAAATAAATTTCTTATGCAGCTAATACCTCTTTCACGCCACTGGCCTCAAACACTCCCGTTCATTATACGACATCCATATAATTGTTCGATCTCATGGTAGGGTATACTCTGCCCACTTCAATCTCCTTCACGTCTGTGGGCGTGGGAATACAAAAACGAAACTGGGGCAGACTGTACAACATGGAGTTATACCATTGACAGCACACCTATCCCGAGTGAGGATATTAGGAAAAAGTGGCAGCAGAGCTTGGAGAACGTTACAGCAAGTGAAAGAGGAAAAGCGATTGGAGACTTAAAGAACTCCATGCTTGGAAAAGTCTCATCAGTACGGTGTTTCTGTCCCCTGTATAGCCGTTGTATGCATTGCTATCTACTGTGCTATATTTGGCTTATCGATCCCAAGGATTTTGAAGACATTTATGTTCTAGCAGCTGGTGGTGGAATGGTAGCATATCTAGCTCGACATCGGGAGATCTGTAGTTCGATTATCGGGCCGGTCAGACGGTTAGACAGTGATTTCCCCTTTAACCCTGTTCGCCCGGCAGGATAATTGGAAACCTGGATGTAAAATTGATAACTGCGTGTCGTATTCTTCGAAGAGATTGATATTTTGCATAAATCGTCACCCTTCATGGCTCTCGAGTGAGGTACGAGTACATGGGCATTAATTTTAAATGTTCATTATCCATCTTCTCTGAACCATCCATGCAAGTCACGAAAATTAAGGTTTCAACGCACCATAATGGTGAAAATATTCTCTTCAGTGTTTACAATAAATTTTCCAACTGGGATCAATGGATAAATAGAGAAGTGGGCAGGGTGGGGAGAGAGAGAGAGAGAGAGAGAGAGAGAGAGAGAGAGAGATGTGTAGCCTATATGTATATATAATTATCTATCTATCTATATCTATCTATCTATCTGTCTATCTATCTATATGTGTGTGTGTAGCCTATATGTATATATATAATTATCTATCTATCTATCTATCAATATCTATCTATCTATATCTATCTATCTATCTATCTATCTATATATATATATATATATATATATATATATATATATATATATATATATATATATATATATATATATATATTCGAGCTGAATGGGAATAACGAAATTAGGAAACAGAGGAAACAGTTACACAATGTCTGGGTTACTGAAAAGAACATAGTGTTATCTATTTGTTTGTTTCTCATACAAAACTATTGAACTCCATCAACAGAATAGGACTTCGGGTGTAGGCTGCTTTAGTCCAGACACAAGACCTCAGACCAGCTGACCAGTCACTCTGTCCTGAGTTGCGTTTCATCCTCAATAAATACCTAGACTGTAACTGCTCGGAACGCCTTAACTCACTATGTCTTCATGTCGCTGACTGGTTGCTGCCCCAGGTATTAAATGGTTTCCTGGGCTAACTGCCCCCCCCAAAAAAAAAAAAAAAGCATCTGCAGGCAGTACTACATCAACAGAGTAGAGTGAACGCCCCCATCCACCACAATGAGGTTAATGGAAGAAAAATGGGAAAAGGATAAAAGAGGAAATGATCTGAATCCTGGAAACGAAACGAAGTCGCCATAAAATGCGAGATACGAAACAAAAGAACAGTAGGGGAAGACTACCAAGGAATATGAAATAAATCATTGATAGTGATCGAAAAAGAAAAACACAAAATATTGAAAGAAACTAAAGCAACAAGATGAATGTAACGGCAGAGAAGACAGAACACGAAAGTGGAACAAAAAGTGAAGTAGATTAATGTGTTTAGGCTAGAATGGGGGAGAACGACACACACACACACACACACACACACACACACACACACACACACACATACACACACACAAGGCACAAGGAGTGGCGGGAGCACTGATAAGAAAGAAAACAATGGCCGTGGCGGAAATTGGAAAGACGCTGCTTCAACTGAGAAGCTGATGATATTGGAAGACTGAATGAATTTTGTGTCAGAATGATGGGTGTGTTGGAGCTGTTGGCTGGAATATTAGCAGCTAAATTAGTTACTAGAATTTTCGTAAATGATATTACCAATTGAATATCAGTAACTGGATGCGAGTGTATTGGTTGTAATGTTGGTGTGGGTGGCTGGAATAATGGTTTGAATTACTGGAATGTTGGTTCATGTAGTTGGAAGCTTAGAGTGGGTGGTTGAAATGCTGGTTGGGTGGCCGGTATATTGGTATGGGTGGCTAGAATGTTGGCGTGGTTAACTGAGATATTGCTGTGGTTGACTGAATGGTTAGTAAGGGTGCCGGATTGTTGGTTGGGTGGCTGGTACATTGGTGTGAGTGGCTTAGATGTTGGTTATATAGCTGGAGTAAAGGTGTGGTCGTCTGCTATGTTGGTCTGGCTCACTGAGTAATCAATGGTTGTTACGGATGTGTTTTCTGGACAACTTTTTTTTTTTCTATAAGAAATGAACAGAGGAAAGAAAATCATCATTATCATCATCATCCGGACTTCCTTTCCCACCCTAAGGCAGGGTGAGGAGTAGCAACGTGCAGACAGACCAAATTTGCCCACCCCAATTGGCCATGCTTCCATTCACTTACCATTCAAGCCCCCGGAATCCTGGCTCTATCTGATACGCCAAAAAACTTTCCCCAAAATTACATTACGTATCCGATTGAGTCAATCCGAACGCAGTCACGTTAAAAAAAGGTATAAAATCCCTGATCATGCACTTCTTCTCACAACATTCACCTAGCCAGCTCGATCTCTTGTTGTGAGCCTCATGCAGGTGCAACACTCAAGCCCCTGTTTGTTAAGGATCAAGGCCTTCATAGCACCAGGTACCTTCCTTTCTTGTGTCACACTACTTTCCACTTGTTTTACACATTTTCCTCGCTTTTCTCTCACTGTACCCAGGAATTTGAACTCTCTCACCAATTCCAGTCTCCCTTCAATCACTGTGACATCACACTGGAAGTCAACTTCTCTCTCGATTACCATCACTTTACACTTTTCTACATTTACTCTCAAGGCACGACGCTCACAGACAGCAGCAAAAGTCTGCACTAGTCTATCAAGCTCTTGTCCTGTATGCAAGTAGCACTGCATCATCAGCATACAACAAATCTGAGATATTCCATCCATCACCATTCATTACTGACGCCATCCCTGTCTCCATTACTCGTGTTTTTACTTCTCTCATCCCCCCATCCATATATTTATTGAACAACCATGGGAACATCACACAACCTTGTCGCACGTCCACATTGATCGTGAACCATTCACTTTGATCCCCATTTACCCTTACTCATACCTCACTACCATCATAATAACTCTTGACGGCACCTAGCAGCTTACCATCTACACCGTACATGCACAAAACCTTCCACAGCTTAGCAGTCGAAGTGTCAATGTATACCCTGTTTAAACACGACAACATAGTGAGAACTTCGGGCTTACGGTCAGCGACAACTTGTGAACAGTGATGCTGATCAGTTTTCCTCTGACGATTTTATTAGATATTGAGAGATTTATAGTAGGGATTTGACCAACCCCTTCACCCAGGTGATGTATTTTCTTAATGCAATCTTCCTACAAACCTGCCTGCTATTTTATTTTACGAAGGGTGGACCCACATTAGTGAATGATTAATCAAGGATATAGCTAACCCCTAGAATTTGAATAGTCTTTCGTAATCTAAATATGATCAGCATGAAACAGCAAGAATATTTTAAAAACTTCATTGGCTTAACCCCTCAAGCCAGGTGTGCTGCTAGCCAAAATGTTTTCATACCATCATATCTCAGCAATTACTAACTAGATCATTCAGTATTAATCCAAAATACTCATGAACCCTTCATCTCACCGCAGCAAGTCTCCCAGGAAGTTTGGGTGGATGCATTGTGGAGCGAGGAGGTGAAGAAGAGAGGTCACTTTTGTGGTTATGGCGAGTCTTCTTTCTGATAAGCGCATGGGTACTTGACTAGAGTGTGCCGCCCGCACTGGCTGGGTGGCACAGGAAGGATTGGACAACTCTGCTCTAGCTCTTCTCATCCCCCAGTAAGCCTTCTGACTACTCTTCACCTGAGTTTACCACTGCCACATTAAAGAATAATCACCTTCAGCCAACGACTCGTCTTTCTTTAAGTATTTTATCTCAAGTCAGGAACAAATGACTTACTTCAGCCATGAGATTATATCTTTCTCATTGGTTTTTTCTGTCCCAGACTGACTCAGTCAAATATCGCCCTATTGATTGGATCAATTTCGGGAAAACGAGACACATGCGCTTATAACCTGAGTTGACTTTCCTGTATTATGTGGGAAATAGCATTTGTGTCAGTTTCATGCAGTAATCGCTCATTACTCACTTTCTCATACCAGTGATATCCCATTATCCTGCTAGGGCACTTAGTACTAAAGGTGAAATGCGCAGCACCAAGGCACTATTTACAGTAGAGTCTTCCTCACAGCCATAAAGTAAGACAGGGAGCACCAGCACCTTGGAGATGCGAAATTTCGTCGGACACTACTATAAAAAATGCCAAATACTCGACTTCGTTGTATCCATAACCATAGGCCAGACCATTAAGATAAGAAGTTAATCTTCGTGTCTGTCTATGTGTTGTTATAGATCACACTAAGATTAATGTATCTTTCCAAGATTTCTATGTCCTCACCACAAGCCTGAACTGAGCCACAAAATTTTTGGACCTTAGTTTTGCCCAGGACACCTTTAGTTCCATTATTTTTCTATGATCTGCGTGTGTGTGTGTGTGTGTGTGTGTGTGTGTGTGTGTGTGTGTAGGCAGAGCCAGGGAGGGTATCAGTGTTGGTCTTAATTAGCTGGTGTTGACGTTAAGACGACAGAATCTGTGTGCTGAGAGGAATTAACCCGGGCCAGGAGATCCATCACAGTGACTTACTGCCTGATATATATTTCCTCCTGTGTGCTGTCTACCTTAATGCAGAACCTGTCCCGGGTGAGGCGAGGATAGACAGATTTAAACCCTCCCCATGTTTGTCAGGTATGACGGGGGAAGGTTATTATTGTAAGAATTGTGAACCTGGATCATGAAATGTTGTATTGGCTATGTGTGTGTGTGTTTTGCAATGATCTGCGTGTTTTGTGTGTGAGTGTGTGTGTGCAGAGCCAGGAAGGGTATCAATGTTGGTCTTAATTAGTTGGTGTTGACGTTAAGACGACAGAGTCTGTGTGCTGAAGAGGAATTAACCTGAGGAAGGAGATTCATCACGGCGACTTACTGCCTGTTATATGTTTCCTCCTGTGTGCTGTCTGCCTCAGGACAGAACGTCTCCACTGTGAGGCGAAGATAGACAGATTTAAACCCTCCTCATATTTGTCAGGTATGAACGGGAAAGGTTATTACTGTACGAATTGTGAACGTGGATCATGAACTGTTGTACTGGCTAATTACTGTATTGCGAGTCCATGTCACTATTTCACTGACATGAACCGAATTTGGGCATAGAAATGCTGCCATATCATAGTTTACAGCGTTTACCAATATCCACTTTTATCCACCCCATTATTTTGGTTTCTACATATGAGATGCAAATCAAGATTTATTGTGCACGGTGATCATTGTTCATGTGGCAATGGCAGTGCCACTCACTGACAGTGGCTCCAGTGAACCTGCACTGGACATTACTATACTTTTCACAAGAAAATCCCTAAATAGTGATCTTATAGCCACTCTATCTGTTGAACACAGACATCTACGTTTTCTCCATTGTCTATGAAAATACTTAAATCCATTATTTTAATAAGTCTATGTCTTGTGAGAGCAGTATTTGACTTAATATTCTGATGTGTCCAAGTCTACAACCGTAAATCACTTTAATACATGTCTCTTAATTCCTGATGTAAAGAGGCATCTTGTAGGATGCAGATTGGAAAGATGCACCTATAGGTTTTGGTTTCATGTCGATATGACGATTCTGAAAGGAGTTATGACGATAAAAACGATTTTTACTCGTAATTTTTGTTTTATATTTTTTGGGTATACAGCCTGGGCCTGGGCCCAGTTTGTCCCAAAATTTAATCAGGTCATAGCCCATCACCCTGTAATTTTAGTCAAAATCGTTCTAGTAGTTTTGCGTAAAGTTGTTAACAGACAAACAGACAGACAAAGAAACAAACAGACAAACTGAGTGAAAACAATACCCGTCTCGGAGTCCCTCCAGGGCGTGACGGGTCTAAAATATACTAGATTAATTCCACAGAGTATTTTAACGTTATCAGTGTAATGCCATGTTTTGCAGTCGCTTCAAGCTGCAACAAGACGAAGTTACTGTAGTTATTTTACGAAACAGTGTCTAGACTGCAGGATTAGCGGACACCTTAATTAAAATAACTCTTCTTTAACTTCTTCACACTGATGACGTTTTCAGTTTATATTCTTGGAAATGCAACACGATTATACTCAGTTAAGGAAAACCCTTGGAATATTGAGATTATTAGAATATGCAAAATTGCATCTATGGGCACACTTTCAGAAGGCACTTCGGGTGGGCCTTGAATCGTTCAAAGCATTTCTGAAACCGACCGACTGCCTATGTTGTCACGGGAGCTAGGGCGACAGGAGGATGGAATAGCTGCACTCTCTGTGGTGAGGCGGCCAGGTCACCATGAGATCAGTAGTCTTGATGGTTACACATGCCATTGGTCACGCTGCAATGATAGTGCTCATCTTAGAGATGTTACTGTGGTGACTTTTACTTCCTTTGCCACTTTAGTTGTCAGGGTTAACTCAGTAGATGAGTATAAAATGGCCGTGTGGTTGAAGCACTTTGGGCATTACCACCTTTATTTGCAGTGTACGCATTTACTGAGATTAGTTACGTTGAAGAAAAATATCTGTTCTTTGCCAATCTAGGCTGTGTTTTACAACAGTTCCTCTTCATAAGATACATAATTGACGACTTCTGTACAGCTACTGGCACTGACAAGCAATGGGTCGAAAAGTATGTAGGTTCCCAAATAGTTCTTATTTTCTCTATTTCGCAAAATCATCTAAGCTGGATATTGGTGGACCTTTCTCCCCAAGGCCTGATCTTCACTGCTGGAATTAGTATTCTGATGTTAGAGGGGATCCTAAGGAAACCAAACACATTCTTTGAAAGTATTCGGTGCAGGATCCATCATAACTGAAGGATTTTCAGTACTGCAGATACTTTTCCTTCTGATCGTAAATTTTTTATTGCTATACTAAGGATGCAAATAAAAACTAAGTGAATCCCAGGAACATTCCTAAAAATGTTCCATTATGAGAAACTCATGGATTACGATTGTGCTCACTGGTAGGCAGTAGTTTCCTCAGAACAGTTTATGGAGTTCAGTGCTGCTGAAAACTTTGTTGAGCCATGGGATATCCAAAGATGTGTTATTCTGGGAGTTTCTGGTGAATGGGCTGGAGAGCACTGAAGATAAAGGAAGGGATTTGTCTCACCGAAAATGCTGGCTACAATTGTTGGGACTGATGACGCTAGACTGGCTGGAGATTGGGAGCAAAACTTTTGTCTCTTAGGGAAAAAGTTTCACTGAGAAGGAGCAAGGGGTGATATAGAAGAGAAACTGCTGAGGAGGTAGGAGATCGCTTACATACAAATGACCTTCGACTTGCTTATCATTCCCTGAAGAAGCTCCACTCCACACCTATCTCTCTGATTAAGTCAGTTCGGCCAGATGATGGACGGCTTGTGTCAAAGGCAGGTGAGTATAGGGTTCAGTGGGCTGAGTACATTTTTAACTGTCGTTTATAGTGGAGAGCTTCTATTGGCTGGTGTGTAACCATTAACTGGTAATCCACTAACAGAAATATTACAAACAGTGATTAGGTTGAAAAAAGGGAGAGCAGCTGCTGTTGTGGCAACCATTTGGATCTGATGAATGCTGGATGTGAAATCATGGTACGGGGATTGCATGCAGTCATTTAAGTGTAACATTTAATTTGGTGCTAAAGTGCTCAGTGTGCTAGGCAAGGATTTTGCTTATGTACCCCTGGTGCATATGCAGGTTATATGCTAATGTTCAGAGGCCTAAGCACTCCACATTTTCGCCCAGGAAGTCCACAGCTCGTCGGATTGTAAGGCTTCTAGTTTTTTTCTGAACGCCATGTGAATATCAGCAAGGACTCCTCACATCCTACATCGATAATTGTGTTTTGAGTCTGTAAATTGAATGGAAGTATGGTGACTCTTGAAACACCGTGGGATTCCTGCGGAGATTTTCCAATTAAGAGCTGGCCTGTATTCAAACGCTGGTAGTGCCGTTAAGTATATCGTAGAACAATAAATTTCTTCCTTGTAAATTCTAGAGTGCAACGGGGATGTTTCTTTGCCCCTTACCATTCAACATTGAATGGTTAAGGTGATGGGTCGAACTGTAAATCAGAGTCGCTCTTGGGTACAAAATGGCTATTTTAAGGTCCTTTACTAACAATATATTTATCCCTGTGGAGTTGCTGGATACATTTCTAAGTGCTCTCGATACATTCAGTGAGAATGCAAAGTCACTGGAACTAAAGGTGTCCTGGGTAAAACGAAGGTCCAAAATTTTGTGGCTCAGTTCAGGCTTGTGGTGAGGACATAGAAATCTTGAAAAGATACATTAATCTTAGTGTGATCTATAACAACACATAGACAGACACGAAGATTAAATTCTTATCTTAATAGTCTGGCCTATGGTTATGGACTCAATAAAGTCGAGTATTTGGCATTTTTGATAGTACAGTAGTGTCCGACGAAATTTCGCATCTCCAAGGTGCTGGTGCTCCCTGTCTTACTTTATGGCTGTGAGGAAGACTCTACCGTAAATAGTGCCTTGGTGCTGCGCATTTCACCTTTAGTACTAAGTGCCCTAGCAGGATAATGGGATATCACTGGTATGAGAAAGTGAGTAATGAGCGATTATTGCATGAAACTGACTCAAAGGCTATTTCCCACATAATACGGGAAAGTCAACTCAGGTTATAAGCGCATGTGTCTCGTTTTCCCGAAATTGATCCAACCAATAGGGCGATATTTGACTGAGTCTGCCTGGGACAGAAAAGACCAATGAGAAATATATAATCTCATGGCTGAAGTAAGTCATTTGTTCCTGACTGGAGATAAAATACTTAAAGAAAGACGAGTCGTTGACTGAAGGTGATTAGTCTTTAATGTGGCAGTGGTAAACTCAGGTGAAGAGTAGTCAGAAGGCTTACTGGGGGATGTGAAGAGCAAGAGCAGAGTTGTCCAATCCTTCCTGTGCCACCCAGCCAGTGCGGGCGGCACACTCTAGTCAAGTACCCATGCGCTTATCAGAAAGAAGACTCGCCATAACCACAAAAGTGACCTCTCTTCTTCACCTCCTCGCTCCACAATGCATCCACCCAAACTTCCTGGGAGACTTGTTGCGCTGAGATGAAGGGTTCATGGGTGTTTTGGATTTATACTGAATGATCTAGTTAGTAATTGCTGAGATATGATGGTATGAAAACATTTTTGGCTAGCAGCAGATTTATCTCCTGGCTTGAGGGGTTAAGGCAATGAAGTTTTTAAATTATTCTTGCTGTTTCATGCTGATCATATTTAGATTACGAAAGACTATTCAAATTCTAGGGGTTAGCTATATCCTTGATTAATCATTCACTAATGTGGGTCCACCCTTGGCAAAATAAAATAGCAGGCAGGTTTGTAAGAAGATTGCATTAAGAAAATACATCACCTGGGTGAAGGGGTTGGTCAAATCCCTACTATAAATCTCTCAATATCTAATAAAATCGTCAGAGGAAAACTGGTCAGCATCACTGTTCACAAGTTGTCGCTGACCGTAAGCCCGAAGTTCTCACTATGTTGTCGTGTTTAAACAGGGTATACATTGACACTTCGACTGCTAAGCTGTGGAAGGTTTTGTGCATGTACGGTGTAGATGGTAAGCTGCTAGGTGCCGTCAAGAGTTTTTATGATGGTAGTGAGGTATGTGTAAGGGTAAATGGGGATCTAAGTGAATGGTTCACGATCAATGTGGACGTGCGACAAGGTTGTGTGATGTTCCCATGGTTGTTCAATACATATATAGATGGGGGGATGAGCGAAGTAAAAACACGAGTAATGGAGACAGGGATGGCGTTAGTAATGAATGGTAATGGATGGAATATCTCAGATTTGTTGTATGCTGATGTTGCAGTGCTACTTGCATATACAGGACAAGAGCTTGATAGACTAGTGCAGACTTTTGCTGCTGTCTGTGAGCGTCGTGCCTTGAGAGTAAATGTAGAAAAGTGTAAAGTGATGGTAATCGAGAGAGAAGTTGACTTCCAGTGTGATGTCACAGTGATTGATAGGAGACTGGAATTGGTGAGAGAGTTCAAATTCCTGGGTGGAGTGAGAGAAAAGCGAGGAAAATGTGTAAAAAAAGTGGAAAGTAGAGTGACACAAGAAAGGAAGGTACCTGGTGCTATGAAGGTCTTGATCCTTATCAAACAGAGGCTTGAGTGTTGCAGCTGCATGAGGCTTACATGAAGGAGTGTTAGTGCCAACTTTAACATATGGACGTGAGACTATGATGTGGCATGAAAATGAAATGTCAAGAGTGAGAGCAATGGAAATGGGACTGCTGAGGAATGTATGTGGAGTACAGAGAGTGGGTAGGAAAATAATGTGATTCGTGAATGATGCGGAGTGAGAAAGTCTGTGGACACCAGAATCGATGAGAGTATGCTGAAATGGTATGGTCATGTGGAGAGAATGAATAACAATTGAGTGGTGAAAAAAGTATATCTGAGCGAATCTGAAGGAAGGAGGAGGCGACGTAGACCAAGGAGAAGGCGGAAGGATATGGTGGATGGGTGTGTGAGGAAGAGAGGTATGGAGGTCGGTGAGGCTAGGGGACTGACAAAAGATCGAGCTGGCTAGATGAATGTCGTGAGAAGTGCATGATCAGAGATTTGATACCCTTTCTTAAAGTGACAGCGTTCGGACTGACTCTATCGGATACATTTATGTGATTGTGGTGAAAGTTTTTGGCGCATCAGATACAGCCAGGTTTCCGGGGGCTTGAATGGTAAGTGAATGGAAGCGTGACCCACTGGGGTGGGCAAACTTGGTCTGTCTGCACGTTGCTACTCCTCACCCTGCCTTAGGGTGGGAAAGGAGGTCCGGATGATGATGATAATGATGATTTTCTTTCCTCTGTTCATTTTCTACAGAAAAAAAAAAATGTCCAAAAAACACATCCGTAACAATCATTGATTACTCAATGAGCCAGACCAACATAGCAGACAACCACACCTTTACTCCAGCTATATAACCAACATCTAAGCCACTCACACCAATGTACCAGCCACCCAACCAACAATCCGGCACCCTTACTAACCATCCAGACAACCACAGCAATATCTCAGCTAACCACGCCAATATTCCAGCCACCCATACCAATATACCGGCCACCCAACCAGCATTCCGACCACCCACTCTAAGCTTCCAACTACATGAACCAACATTCCAGTAATTCAAACCATTATTCCAGCCACCCACACAAACATTACAACCAATACACTCGTATCCAATTACTGATATTCAATTGGTAATATCATTTACGAAAATTCTAGTAACTAATTTAGCTGCTAATATTCCAGCCAACAGCTCCAACACACCCATCATTCTGACACAAAATTCATTCAGTCTTCCAGTATCCTCAGCTTCTCAGTTGAAGCAGCGTCTTTCCAATTTCCGCCACGGCCATTGTTCTCTTTCCTATCAGTGCTCCTGCCACTCCTTGTGTCTTGTGTGTGTGTGTGTGTGTGTGTGTGTGTGTGTGTGTGTGTGTGACTCTCGTTCTCCCACATTCCAGCCTTATCACATTAATCTACTTCACTTTTTTTTCCAAGTTCGTTTTCTGTCCTCTCAGTCGTGCCTTTCATCTTATTGCTCTACTGTCTTTCTTGATTTTGTGTTTTTTTCTTTTTCGGTCACACCTTTCCTATCGATGATTCACTTCATATTGTTTTGTAGTGTTTCCCTATTGTTCTTTTGTTTCGTATCTTTTTTTTCAGGGTGACTCGTTTCTTTTCCATGATTCAGATCTTTTCCTCTTTTAACCTTTTCCTACTTTTCTTTCATTAACCTCAGTATGGAAGGTTGGGGCGCTCACCATCCACTCTGTTCATGTAGTACTACCTTCAAGTGACACTGAGTGACTTGATCTGGGGGCGGGGTGAGGGGAAGCTCAGGAAACCATTTGGTATGTTGGATAGCAACCATACAGTCAAATAAATGCATGACGCTAGTGTGAGTTAAGGCGTTCCATTCGATTAGTCTATGTTTACATCCGAAAGGTAGTTATTGTGCACAAAATGCAACTCAGGGAAGAGTGACTGGTCAGCCGGTCTGCCAACTAAAATCTGGACTAAAGGAGCCTAGACCCGGAGTCCTGCTCTATTGATGCAGTACAAACCTATTAATGATATACGGGTAAATAGATAACCCTATGTTCTTTTCAGTAATCCAGACATTTTGTAACTGTTTCCTCCTCTATTTCCTAATTTCCTTATTCCCATTGAGCTCGATATATATATATATATATATATATATATATATATATATATATATATATATATATATATATATATATATATATATATATATATACAGAGAGAGAGAGAGAGAGAGAGAGAGAGAGTGTGGATAGATAGATAGATATATATAGATATATCCTTTTCAAATATTTATTCTGTGCCGGTATTTATTCCTCCCTACCCTGTCATTTGTTTTCTCTCTCTATCCTGCCCGCTTCTCTGCCTATCCATTGGTCTCAGTTGGATAATTAATTGTAAATACTGAAGACAAAGTTTTCACAATTATTGTGCGTTGAAACCTTAATTTTCGTGACTTGAATTCAGAGAATATAGATAAAGAACATTCATAATTAATATCCATATACCTTACACGAGAGCCATTAAGGCAAATACTCATTCCTTTCCAAGAATACGACACGCAGTTATCAATTTATCATCCAGACTAACAGGGTTAAAGGGTGAAAACACTGTCAAACCATCTGGCCGGCCCAATATTCAAATTATAGATCTTCCGATGTCGAGCTAAAAATGCTAGCATTCCACCACGAGCTGCTAAAACACGGATGTCTTGAAAATCCTTGGGATCGATCAGCCAAATATGGCACATTCGATAACAATGCATACAATGGCCATACGGGCTACAGAACACCGTAGTGATGAGACTTGCCCAGGCTTGGTATTCTTTATGATGTCTCCAGTCCCTCTGCCTTTCTCTCGTTGTAACGTTCTCCGAACTCTGCTGCCACTTTCTCCTACTATCCTCACTCCAGATAGGTGTTCTATCAGTGGCATAACTCCATGTTTTACATTCCATCCCAGTTTCGTGTTTGCATTCCCACGCTCACAAAGTGACCAGTGAAGGAGACTGAAGTGAGATGATACTACCATGAGATCCAACTAATGTCGTAAAAGGAACGGGAGGTGTGTGAGGACAGTGGGGTGAAAGAGGTATTAGCTGCGTAAGAAATTTATTTTTGATGTATATGATTGATTTAGTAAACAAATGACTATAGCAGTACGCTGGTAAATCATATGGAGAAAACACATAATTAGAAAGCCTGGGATTAAAAACATTTCGATTCATGAACCCTGCGGAACCTTTCATAATTCGAGAAAGACGATGATGTGAAGACATTGGATGGGAATGGGAGTGTCGGCAACAGACGGTAGCGGCTGGATTTGGAATGTAACAAAACATAACTGAATTCCTTACACAATTCTATACGAAGATAAAATATACGATAGGTGTCCATCTGTGTGTATTGATCATGTCCCAGCTACCAGGTTAACTAGAACCAAAGTTGACGCTGACAAAATTGTACAGTACATCCTGTGCATATTCAGGTTTGTATTGTGTTCCTGAAAATATTTTTGCACTTTGTCAAAATTATCTCCTAAATAAATTGCTCAGGGCCTGTCACGCGACACTGCAATGAAAAGAACCTTCTGGTGAACACACGGATGTTACTGCTAGACACGTGGATAGAGATTGCCTCATGCCCATATCTAGCTCCATATTCTTTGCATTACAATAACCAAACATTGTAATAATGGTGGTGATGGCACTGGTAATGGTGAGGGTGATAATCATGGCGGTGGCAGTGATGAGTGATAAAAGCATTAGTGCCGCTGCTGATATATACGGTTGTATATATTAGCTGAATTGGCTGCTGATGGAGAAGTTTCTCTCTCTCTCTCTCTCTCTCTCTCTCTCTCATAAAGTCATTTCTGATTCATTAACTTGAACTTCAATTACTTTTTCGTGCTACCTGAATCAGTGACCAACTTAAAGTATAGCTACCAGTTTTTCTGTTCTTTTCGGCTGATGGTAATGAAATTTATCTCAATGATTAACTGAGACAGTTAAAAAATTAATCATTTTAAAGTGTTTACCATCATAGGTGATTATTGTAGACTTCTTATTATATCATCATCGAAAGACCACTCATAACCTTCATAAGATTGTGTGTGTGGGGGGAGGGTCGTAATAACACAAGTCTTAACAGTTAAAGGTTGTGTTGAAAGGAAGGGGTGCATAATATTTATATAGTGGCAAGATACTTTATTCGGTTATAATGGAAGCTGTAATGGATAATTGGTTAGAAGCAATAGCCATTCATTCTGCAATGACAGGATGTCTTCCATACTTGGTTTTGCCTCCGCCAGCAAATTTATTCAGATCAGGAAAGTACTGTGATGAACGTAATGATGGTGAACGTGTGCGTGTATTGTAGCGGATAATTACAGAATTCTAACTAATGATATAGTCTTTACTGGGAAGAACTTTTCATGGCAATTAACCTGGTACATAACTCTTGTAGTGTGTGTGTGTGTGTGTGTGTGTGTGTGTGTGTGTGTGTGTGTGTGTGTGTGTGTGTGTGTGTGTGTGTGTGAGAGAGAGAGAGAGAGAGAGAGAGAGAGAGAGGGAGAGAGAGAGAGAGAGAGAAGCACTTGTGATAATTATATGGCGAATAAAATTATATGGCAAAAAAATCCTTAATTATTTTCATATCATAGACAACCTGTAATTCTCACATTTTTTTCCGGAAATCGAGGTAACGATTTTTTATAGGGCAGCTTAGCGTAACAGCCAGCTGCACAAGTAACGGTGTAATGTTGCACGAGTAGCGCAGCAGAATTTTCCGACGATTGCTGAGAGCAACCAGGGTTTGCCTTTTCAAAACAAATAATACCTTCTGTTTGAATCCGAGTCAAACTTATACAATACCCTGCTCGACGAAAGAAATTGTAAATTTCTGATTTCAGACTCGAATCAAAGTGATTTATATGAGTGAGCACAAAGCAAGGCCAGCATATGAATACTTTTACTGCAGTGTACAGCTTAGCAAGTTGCTGCCTTTCTGAAGACGACTGCGGTAAAATGTCAGGTAAGCAAATTAAGCATTCGTTATATTTCGTCAAGTATTGAAATCAAATATCAATTGCTTAATTGGTGACAGGACTTGCTCGCTCGCTCGCTAGAACACGTTCCACACTTTCATTGTGAACACTTATTACATGCTAGTTACTAACAGGATGTTTTTAATAGCATACATACCGTACTGATCAATATGAAAAGTGAACCTGTATTTCGCTATGGGAAGTCAAAGGGTGGCCTAGATGAACAGACTTTTTCCTGAGCTGGTGGCTTGGTGGGTTTCTTCCATACCTACTCAGTCAATTGCAGGTCTAGGACCTGCGACACCATTCTACTACACCAGGCTGGAGTGAAGTTTGTAACTGTCATTGAACAGGTACATAAAGAAGATGGCAAAAATAAAAAAAGCTAAGGATTGATGACCGAAATCACAGGCGAGCTGTGAAAAAACTATCTACCCGACCAGTAAAATCTGTTAAGATGTTTTCGCATTGTAAGGGACAAGATATCTGGCCAGTCTGTCTATAGTGTTGCCACTTAAGCAATCGGATACCATATAGGACACATTTAAGTGAATATGTACCTGCCAAAGGGTATGCACATGCACAACCCTATCAATATGATTGTGTATACATCTGAAACCCTGGAAAGGTTGTTAAGAGTGGGGTGTAAGAGGGCATGCTGGGTGAAAGCTCTGTTGCACTGCTTTACCAGACACAAATCATCAGTCTGGAATCATCCTTTGCTCATGATGGTTGTGGAATCTGGCTTCCTTAGCGAAGGTACTGGGTCGAATCTTTTTGGGTCACTCGCCATTAACTTGAGGGGAAGCAAGATGCTGTAATCGTGGATGCAAAACAGATTTTATATTACAGTGGAGGTACTGTTTCAGGTGTAGTTCCAAGAATATGAGACAGCCCCAGAAATACTGTCTGACAGCTACTTTGGTTGCTACCTTTATTATTATTGTGACATCTCTTTTAATGATCACGAAAGGACATGACGAACTGGTAATGCTTCACTCATGCCTCTTATAATCTTCCGGCTTGGAATGTCATTATGAAGAGGAAAGGTAACAGAAGAAGACTCACAATTACTCTCCAAGTGTGACGGATATGAGAAGACTCACAATTGCTCTCCATGTGTGAGCGATAACAGAAGACTCACAATTACTCTCCACGTGTGACCGAGATGAACGTTTTGATTTTTGGCGAGAAGGAAGGGCTTTCCAACCTTGAAGAGACGGATGTCCACGTAGTGTGCAACGTTCCGAAGACTGCTACTGAAGGAAAAGGTGGAGTTCATTTATCCTCTGCTCATCTAAATACTTTTTTTTTTCAGTTACTTAGAAACAAAGTAACTGATTATAGTTCATAAAATCATGGGGACGAGACTGAAGCATGTTCCAAGCTCATAGGAGAGGACTACAATATTGGATATATACACTGACCTGCTGTGACAGTTTTTCTTAGCCATTTGAGAATGCGGGAATAACTGCTTACAAACGATCATATCAGCAGTCTTTCCCAAGCTTTCCAGTGTTCCTGGCGACGAGACTGATACAGACCCCCAACTGATGGACACGGGAAGAAAGTTATGTATGTTGTACCGTCTGTTCAACTGCATTAGTATGAAAACATCAAGGTATGCACTTTACTGAGAGAAGAAGAGCAAGTTTCCTTACTTCAAACGAACCGGGAAATGAAAGTTTGTTTTTATATCATATGATGAGGACTCTTTTGCATGTGATTTTTTGAAAGGCAGTATATGAGCAAGGTGCCCCTCTCCTTCATATCACCAGCTTTGACTGGAGAATTGTGAGTGGAGTTCCATATCCAGTCATGGACACAGGTCCTCCAGCACCTGGTTGATGGGTGCTGTTTTTTGCCGGTTCATAGCTGAGGCAATTGGTTCAGGTCATCTACTCTATTCCAGTTATTACCACTGCATTCAAGACATTCTAACCAACTCCAATAGAGCACATGAACATTTATTTGGGAAGCATAATGAAAAGGAAGAAGATGATACGAAGGAATTTAAGCCTGACTGAACATGATGTGCATGTAATGATGTGGTCAGTACACCGCTGACCTCTCATATGTAACTATCTTATAGCTTGTAATATATTGTTGATGCTGCATATTTATTTGTAATTTGCTAGTATGAATGATCTCAGCTGTGAAAATATTGGTTCTCTGCAATGTCACATTGTTTGTCATTCTAAAGAAAAAAAAAATATTTGACATTAATCATAAAAGAGATTTCACAGACAATGAAACAAAATCATTCGAAGTCCGAATACTAATGGCTCTCCAAAATATGTTGTTGGCTAAAATACAATTTACTTACTGTACCAACCAAATCTGAGAAATATATTGCAAAACTCTGTGAAATTAAGTCACCGCATTTCACAAAAATCGAATCTATTTTTACATATATATGGTGGCTGGCATTTGCTTGTCTCTGATCAAATCCACACGAAATGTAATAGGTTTCTCCACATCCACATCGTTACTATTTTCTGAAGATTTGGTGAAAATCCATCATCAGTTTTTCTATATATTTTAGGAACATACACACAAAACCACAGGTTGAAAAAAAAATTTATAGCTCTGCCTTGCTGAAAGTGGGTAATAGCGAGACCTCAGTATTTTTTTTTTTTTTTTTTTAAAGGTCCCAGGTATAGTCTATGACTGCTTTCTTTCTTCAGCGCTCTACCATGCTCCCATGTTGTCTTTCTTCTCCTACGCAATGTCTTCAGTTTTATTTCAACATGGATACTAAATGAGTCACACTCAAAATCTCCTGCCTAGATATCAGCATAATCTTTTCATAAATATCCTATTTACATTTATATCCATTTTTATATACGGTCGTACCTCTGGGAGAGGCCATGTCTATTTGTCACCCAATAAGTTTATCAGACAAGAGGTATTTCCTTTCCATTAACTTTTTAAAAGCCCCATATTACTGCCTTACTGATCCCGTTTTTATCTAGTAACTATGTATTTGTTCTATTTTACCTATTTTAGAAGACAACCGTTTTGCTGCAGGAATACTCTTAAAGTTGACTGCTGCCACATCCATACATTGGGGAGGTTCCGGATATAGCTGCTGGATTACATAGTCAATAAACAGTATAAATATCGAGGTTCAATAAAAAAATAATAATAAGAAGAAAAAAGCTGTCTAGTGGAAAAAAAATAAAACAAGATATTTAATTATACTTTAAAACAAATATGGGTTCTTCCTTTAAAAAAGATGAGTACAAAATAACTATGGCATTTCCTTCTGTAACAGTTATTATGCTTCGTGCACGTCAGTGAAGAAGTGTGGGATCTGCCTAACATTGTACAAATGTCCGTGGTCATAATGCCACTCTGAATTCTGTTCACTTCCTCCTCCAGTCTGTATCCCTTCAAGCCCTTTTCCTCACAGAAACCCATCTCACTCCCTCTAGTGACTTATCTCCATTAATTTTTCTTGGTTACCATCTCACAAACTCCCTTAAGAAGGTTGGCACCTGTTATTATATCAAATCTAAATGTGCGGTTGATACTATTGTGACCTTCATTTCATCTAACTATGATTACTCATTATAGACTGAATTACCTAAATGTAACTTAATATATCTGTATAGTTTATCTCTTCCCCAGTGCTTCATCAGAACCCAGTGTATTTGATTCCAAACCTACACAGTTGACAAACCTTAACCTCAGCCTTAACACTGAGACTACCATTTTGTGAGATATTAACGTCCATAACGTAGAATGGTTATTGCGTTCTGCCAGCACTGACGATAATGGTCTTGAGTGCAAGCTGTTTTAATGTCACGCAATTCGTAAAACAGTCAGCCAGAATACCAGATTATCCTCACCAAATCGCCTGTCTCTTGGACCTATTCCTGACAAATAAATCAATATAGGATAGAGGTACTGCCACCACTAGGATCCTCAGACCACAATCTCACAAATGCCTCATTAGTCAGTTATCCCAGGCCTCCCCGTTCTGAACCAGTCAGGGTAACCATATGACACTTTGGAGGGCCAGACTGAAATGGATTTAGAAATTATCTTGCTGATATTCCATGTCAAGCTTTCTTCTCCAGTGACATCATTTCTACTCAGTCCCATATTAATTATTTAATTCAAGTGGTATGGACTTGTTTAATCCCAGTCAGCTATTTACTAAAAGACTGCAGTCTCCAAAATGGTTTGACAGCAATTGTGCTAGACCAAGTCTGTAGCATATAAATTTTACTTGAAAAAAAAAAAAAAACTGAATCTCTCAGTTAAGTTAAAATTGTTAGAATCTACGCAAAAGCAGTAATACAATAAATCTTGCCAAACCATACTTTCTACAAAACCAAGCATCCAAACTATTAAATAATCCTAATGACAGTAGAATATTCTGGTCAATTCCCATTTCCTTCAATAATAATTTTAACAAATCATCAACCATTACCCCCAATAAAATCTTCAGATGAAAACACTATAAATGACCCGCGTGGATTAGCAAACTTATTTGCCAGTACGTTTGCCAGAAAATGTACCTTAGAGGAAGTCGGTCAGAATGTTCCTGTACTAGCACTTGACTCTCCCTTAAATTGCTCCACTAAAGAAACAGACATTATATGTAAAATCAATCATATAGAGTTGAACAACCGACAAAGGTCCGGTTCCAGATGGAATTCCTCCAGTCGTTTTGGAAAAAGTGTTTTCCAGAACGTGCTCCTATTCTAGCTAACTTACTCAGACAATGCATACTTACTTTTTCAGTCTCTAATTCATGGGAAAATGCCAATATCCGCCCAAGTCCGAAGAAAGGAAGTTCCTCTGACCCCTCTGATTACAGATCAAAAGCTATCACACTTTCTCTTGGTAAAGTACTTGAGACTGTAATTATCATGCACATTTTTAAACACCGTTAGTCCAACAACATAATTAATGACAAACAGTATGATTTTCGTCAGAAAGATTTACTGTTGATTTTCTCAGTCTCTTAACTCATATCATCCATCAGTCAAATTACAACATGGAGAAACCTTTGAAGTAGCCATTGATATTTCTAAAGCTTTGGACAGAGAGTGGCATCATTCCCTGCTGTCTAAACTCCCTTCCTACGGCCGATCATCTTTTGTTCTAGTGATTTCCCCATATCTCAGTGACAGAGTGATAATAGTTAAAGTTTATGATGTATACTCCAATTTGCAATCGATTAATGCCGGCATGCCACAAGAATCAGTCCTGGCTCCAACCCTATTCTTAATTCATATTAATGATCTCATATCTATCACCCATAAACCCTTTTCTCATACGCAGTTGACTCAATGTTTCAGAGTTCCTTCACACTTAAATACCATTTCACAAACTCTGATATCCCTAACTGCTAATTCTGTACAGCAGTCTCCATAAAATTTACTACTTATCTAAGATCAGTGAATGAGGAAAAAAAATAAAAACATTGTCTCATTTAATGCTAGGAAAACCAGATATATGAGTATACAATTTGCTATTAGACAGATATTTTCTGATTTCCACATTTCCTTTAATGCAACTAATATTCCTACCTTTTAAAGTACTGAATTACTCAGAGTTTCTCTTAATACCCTCAGTTGGACCTCTCATATTTGATCACTTGGCAAAACCTCTTCAAAGAAACATGGATTATTGTGTAGAATCTTTAACTTCTTCACTGATGAGCAGTAACCTATTATTTATAAGAGGCATGTGTGCTCTGAGGTCGAATATTTCTCACCCATGTGGAGTGAATGGGGGCAGGTTGCACTGAAACAACTGAACAACATTCAGAAGGAATCCATATGTGTAATTAATAACCCTGCAGTTACAAATGAACTACCTCTCCTACAAGTACGAGCAAGAAGAAACATTGCCTCCCTTGCATTCTTTTACAAATACTTTTATCGCAAATGCTCAGACGATGTCACATCCATTGTGCCACCTCTCCACTCCTTCCCCCGTGCTACACGGGTTAGAGCTCATAACTGGACTGTTACACTGCCATATTGCAGAACTTGGGTCTCAGAATTCTTTTATTCCCCGAACTGCATCACTTTGGAATTCACTTTCCCAGAATAATTCTCCCCCAAGCTTCATCCTACATCAGCTCGAGTCCAATTGTTACAGATATTTTTATGAATGGATGACATCTATAATCTGGTGTATGAATAACCTTTCGATTTATTGTGTTTTTCCTTCCTCTGCTCATTTTCTACAAAAAGGTGCTCTTCACACAACACATCTGTAACTTTCACTGAATACTCAGTGAACTAGACCAACATACCAGACAACCACACCTTTAATCCAGCTAACCAAACTCTCACCGACTCACACCAAAATACCAGCCACCCAGGCAACAATCTGGCCATCCACAGCGATATCTCAGCTAACCACGCCAACATTCCAGCCACCCACACCAATATACCAGCCACCCAACCAACATTCCGGCCGCCCACACTAAGCTTCCAGCCACGTGCACCATCATTCCAATAAACTAGACCATTATTTTAAGTTACCCAAAACAACATTACAGCCAACTACACTCTCATTCAATTACTGATATTCAATTGGTAACATAATTATACGAATATTCCAGTAACTAATATAGTTGCTAATAATTCAAACAACAATTCCAACTCATCCATCATTTTGACACAAAATTCATCCGTCTTCCAATATCCTCAGATTCTCAGTTGAAGGAGCATCTCTCCAATTTCCGCCACGGCCATTGTTTTCTTTCCTATCAGTGCTTCCGCCACTCCTTGTGCCTTGTGTGTGTGTGTGTGTGTGTGTGTGTGTGTGTGTGTGTGTGTGTGTGTGTGTGTGTGTGTGTGTGTGTGTGTGACTCGTTCCCCCACATTCTAGCCTCATTACATTAATCTACTTCGCTTTTTGTCCCAAATTCGTTTTGTGTCTTGTCTGACGTTCCATTCATCTTGTTGCTCTATTGTCTTTCCTTATTTTGTGTTTTTCTTTTCGGTCTCCCCTTTCCCATCAGTGGTTCACTACATATTCTTTTGTAGTCCTTCCCTACTGTTCCTTTGTTTCGTATCTCTTATATTACGGTGACTCGTGTCTTTTCCATGATTCAGATCTTTTTCTCTATTACTCTTTTCCTATTCTTCTTCCATTAACCTCAGTGTGGTAGGTAGGGGCGTTCACCATCTACTCTGTTGAAGTAGCACTGCCTTTAGATGACACTGATAACTTTTTTTATTTTTGGTGGGGGGAGAGTTATCCCAGGAAACCATTTACTACCTTGGGTAGCAACCATACAGCGACATGAAGGCATGAATATATAGTGAGCTGAGGCGTTCCAGTCATTTACAGTCAAGGTAGTTACTGTGCACAGAATCCAACTAAGGGAAGAGTGACTGGTCAGCTACTCTGGGGTCTAATGTCTGGACTAAAGCAACCTACACCCCGAGTCCTATTCTGTTGATGAAGTACAAAAGTTTTATGTGAGAAACGAATAAATAGATAACCCTATGTAATTTTCAGTACTCCAAACATTTTGTAACGTCTCTTTTTCCTAATATCGCTATTCCCGTCCAGCTGGAATATATATATATATATATATATATATATATATATATATATATATATATATATATATAGAGATATATATATATATATATACTGTTACATAGCCTATGATTTCATCATCCTTTGTATAATTCTAACGTACAGTATGCTGCATGTTTGATCACGATTCGTCTCGTGGCTTCCATAGTGCGTGTTCTACCTCACTCCCCCCCTCCTCCCTTATAGTAGAGTAAGTCGTTCTTTCTGTTGTTCAGAGCAGGAGTGTCAACTCTTTATCCCCTATGGCTTCATTTGCGCGTCCTTCTTACAAGTTGTATCAAGCTCTGCCAGCCCCTATATAATGAGCTCAGTCTCTGCATTAATTGCCACTTAGATCTACTCCTCATTTTGTTCACATCTCTGTCCTCCCCTGTACAGTTGTTATTTTTGTGAGTGCTCAGGAAGTCTCCAACCATCTAGCTGCTGTGTAATTTGAGTATAAGTGTTATTACATTTTTCCTTGTACTGTATAGCATAAGGTGTTGATTCGTAGGCCTGGTAAGGTTTTTGTGATTCATGTAAAGTTCATATTGTCAGCCATTATTAATAATAGTTTGTATCTATAATAATATATCTTGCATTAACTGAGCATTATCCTGTTTTCTCATTTTATCAGGGCTAACTTAGATAAATTTACTCTTGCTAATTTCGTGTTAACAGAGGCTACTGCAGTTAACCATATATTTAACCTGTTTTTTTGCCATTACATTATCCTTATGAGTCCTGAATGTTTTGTTGTTAGTTTGAGCATTAAACTTTAACTTGTAATTTTACCTAACTCTTTTGTTTTGAACCTGGAACTTTGCTGGACATTTTTCTCTATTCCGTAACATAAATTTGGCGACCTCTTATCAGGATATTCAGGATATTATCATAAGGATATTGCTTGATATTTTGTGACTGTGATTTATTCATGATGTCTACTATTACTACTCTTGATGAAGCCAAAGATTTTTTGTCAAATGTGCAAATAGTGTTGGATGTAGAAAACAGAACAAGGAATGAACTTAAGCTTGTTGCTCAACAATTGGAAATTGCTGTTCGCTCTCATCATTCTAAAGATCAAATTGTTGACATAATTAATAAAAGCTTGTTTAATGTAACTCCTCCAGATGAGCAAACGCAGATTGAATTAGCTAAGTTACAGCTAGCCCTGCAGCAGGCTCGTATTCAGGAGGCACAGGTGCAGGCTCAGGCACAAATTGAACTTGCTAGGATTCAGGCAGACCATGAGTATCGCATGAAACAAGGTGGAACTGGATCATCTAGCTCTGATGATTTTGATGTGGCTAAAAATGTTAAACTTGTCCCTCCTTTTAATGAATCTGATTTAACAAAGTATTTTCAGTTGTTTGAGAGGGTAGCTACAGGTTTTAATTGGCCCAAAAAGTATTGGCCAGTACTCCTTCAAACTGTTCTCACCGGTAAAGCTCAAGTAACTTATGCATCTTTGCCTCAGGATGAATCTCATAATTATGATGTAGTTAAGAGCTTGATTCTTAAGGCCTATGAGCTTGTTCCTGAAGCCTATAGAGTAAAATTTAGGACAACTTATAAGCAGGATAAGCAATCCCATGTTGAGTATGCAAAAATCAAAGAAGATCTGTTAGAGCAGTGGTTAAATTCTAAGAATATAAATTCTGATTTTGGTAAATTTAAGCAGATGATTTTGCTGGAGGACTTCAAAAGGTGTATTAATAAAGATGTAAGCCTATATCTTGATGAGAGAAGAATAGATAATTTGATGCTGCAGTTTTAGCTGATGAATATGTTCTCATTCACAAGAGATATTCTAAAGAAAAAAGGAAAGCTGAGAGTAAGTACGTTGCCTCTACTCAGAGTACAGGTAACAGGAAAGAGAATAAAGATGATGTTTCTCAGGAAGTAAATACCAGCTTCACCTCTAGATTTCAGAAAAGTAAATGTACTTATTGTAGTAAGCTTGGTCATACTACGGAGAAATGTTTCAGGAGACAGCGTGATGTGAACAAAAAGGAGTCTTTAAATATTCAGTCAATTGGTCTAGTGTCCACCCTTGAGAGTTCCCAGAATTCTTTAACCGAGTTAACTGAACCTGCTTTGAGGGGTAAATTAAATTCTCATGATGAAGCTCCTCTTTTGAGCAGTAACGTGGGTGACACTCTCAAGAGTTCATGTGCTAATTTCCTGTCTGATGGTTTTGTCAGTCCTCTGGACAGTAATGACAGGAAATCAGTTAAAATATATCGTGATACAGGTGCTTGCCAATCCCTTATGCTGACCAGTGTTCTAGGCTCTAATGTTAATTCCTCTGATGAAACTGTAATCTTACAAGGTGTTGCGAATAATTACTTCTCTGTCCCTTTGTGCAGAGTGAATTTAGAGTCTGGTTTTGTTAATGGTTCCTTTATGGTTGGGTTGGTTGAGACACTCCCAATGTCAGGTGTAACTTTCTTACTTGGAAATGATATTGGTGGAAGTCAAGTGTGTCCAGCTCCTCAGTTGTCTAGTGAGCCGGTGGCTGCGGCCCAGGATTGTGATGTCCCTGATGTGTTCTCTGCATGTGCTGTCACTAGGGCTAAGTCTAAAGTTACTGGTGACTTAGAGGATAATGATGATGATGATGTTATCCTAGCTGACACTTTTCTTGCTAATTTGGACCAGTCACCAGATGAGGCAGTACCCCGTAGTGTTGATAATTTGTCTCGTCAAGAGTTGGTTGAGTTGCAGGTTGCTGACCCTGAGTTGAAAGGTCTAGCTAACTCTGCTTGCAGTGAGGAAGAGTCAGCCGGTGCTTCTACTTGTTATTATATAAAGTCAGGAGTACTTCTGAGGAAGTGGAGACCCCCAACAGCATCAGCCGACTGTGAATGGGAGGCTGTACATCAAGTTGTCATCCCTCGTGTTTGTAGGCAGGATATCATTAGAGTGGCTCATGATTCCAGTTTGGCAGGACACCTTGGAGTGAGGAAGATTGTGGCACGCATTATGAAACACTTCTACTGGCCAGGTATCTTCAGAGATGTTTCCTGGTATTGTAAGGCTTGTCACACCTGTTAAGTTGTGGGGAAGTGTAATCAGACCGAAAAGGTTGCACCTCTAGTTCCCATTCCTCCTTTTGAGGCACCATTCACCTGTGTGTTGGTGGATATTGTGGGCCCTCTTCCTAAGACTTCTTCAGGATTTTGTTATGTGTTGACCCTGATTGATATGGCTACTCGTTATCCTGAAGCCATTCCACTTAGAAATATCTCAGCAAAGAACGTGGTTAAGGAAATGCTACGGTTCGTCACCAAGTTTGGTCTACCCAAGGAGGTACAGTCAGACCGGGGAAGTAATTTCATGTCAAATGTTTTCAAGCAGTCTCTGAAAGAGTTGGGCATCACCCAGATCACGTCTTCAGCTTACCATCCCCAGACCCAAGGAGCGTTGGAGAGATATCATCAAACACTCAAATCGATGCTCAAGAAATACTGTTTGGAACATCAGAAAGACTGGGATAAAGGTCTTCCATTCGTTGTATTTGCCGCAAGAGAATCTCCAAATGAATCACTGGGCTTCTCACCCTTTGAACTACTGTTTGGCCATGAAGTAAGAGGACCCCTTAAGCTACTCAAGGAATGCTGGCTGTCGGAGGAAGATGATGTCAACTTGCTGGAGTATGTGATGAAGTTCAAAGAACGGCTGTCCACTGCTTTACAGCTGGCGAGAGAGAATTTAGGAGCTGCTCAGGAGAAGATGAAGACTTGGTATGATAAGAAGTCCAGGTTACGCCACTTTCAGCCAGGAGATCAGGTTTTGATTCTGCTACCGGTGCATGGGCAACCTCTTCAAGCCAAGTTTAGTGGTCCTTATTTCGTGGAGAAGAAACTCAGTGATATCAACTATGTCATCGCCACACCAGATCGTAGAAAGAACAAGCAACTTTGTCACATCAACATGCTAAAGTTATATCACGGGCGGGACGAAAATAACCCAGTCTGCACTGTAGCTGTTCCACCCGAGTCTGCAAGTGAAGTTCTCCCATGCAGCATGAGCCTGAGTGATAGTTTGGGGAAGAATCCTGATATCATGAATGATCTCCAGACTAAGCTTTCTCATCTACCTCCCGAGAAAAGGCAGGAGTTTTTGGCATTACTGCAGGAGTACCCGCAAGTGTTCCATGCCACTCCAGGAAGAACCACTGTGTTGATGCATGATGTCGATGTTGGAGACGCAAAGCCAATTAAACTGCCTCCTTACCGTGTGAACCTAGTGAAAGTTCCTCTCATCCAGAAGGAGCTTGGCTACCTGTTGGACCACAAGACGATTGAGCCCTGTCAGAGCGAGTGGAGTTCTCCTGTCACTCTAGTCCTTTAGCCAGGTGGGTCACAGCGGCTTTGCATCGACTACAGACGTGTTAATCAGATAACCAAAACAGACACTTACCCTCTCCCTCGCGTGGAAGATTGCATAGACAAGATCGGAAAGGCTAGGTAAATAAGTAAGTTTGATTTGTTAAAGGGATACTGGCAAGTACCTATGACTGAACGTGCTAGGGAGATCTCATGTTTTGTAACACTAGGAAAGACTTTTGCATGTTCTGTAATGCCATATGGTATGAAGAATGCACCAGCCACTTTTCAGAAGCTCATGAATGTTGTAACAGAGGGTTTGGCAGGGTGTGTTGTTTATATTGATGATGTATTAATCTTCAGTGACAACTGGAAAGATCACCTATGCCATGTCAGTAAATTTCTTGAGCGTTTGGTTCAGGCTAATCTTGTAGCTAATTTATCAAAGTGTGAGTTTGGTCATGCTAAAGTTCAGTACCTTGGGTACGTAATTGGTGATGGACACGTTGTACCACCAGGAGCTAAGGTTCAGGTTATAAGTGATCTTCCCAGACCTAAAAGTAGGAAAGAGCTACAAAGATTTTTGGGAATGGTAGGTTATTACAGGAGATTTGTTCTTAACTTTTCAATTCTTGTATCACCACTTACAGACCTACTGAAAAAGGGAGTTAAATTTGTCTGGACCGATAACTGTGAATCCTCTTTCAGCAAACTTAAAGCTATCCTATTAAGTCAGCCAGTGTTCGCTACTCCAAATTTTGCTAAGCCTTTTAAGATGGCTGTTGACGCAAGTGATACAGGAGCTGGGGCTGTTTTGCTGCAAGAGGATGATCAGGGTATTGAACACCCTGTATCTTATTACAGTAAGAAGTTCACTCCACTCAAAAGAACTACTCAACTATTGAGAAAGAGCTTTTGGCCTTGATTTTGGGTTTACAGCATTTTTCATTTTATTTGTGTTCTGGTTTTGACCCCATAGTCATTTATACCGATCATAACCCACCGAAATTCCTTAGTAAGTTTAAAGATAAAAATCAGAGATTGACAAGATGGAGTCTACTTCTTCAGGAGTATTCATTAGACATACAACATATCAAGGGGAAAGAAAATGTTATTGCAGATTGCTTATCTAGACTTTAGAGAGATTGTTTTAGAGTAATAAGAAATTTCCTTTGTAAATTTCTTTTTCTTTGTGGGGAGGTGTTACATAGCCTATGATTTCATCATCCTTTGTATAATTCTAACGTACAGTATGCTGCATGTTTGATCACGATTCGTCTCGTGGCTTCCATTGTGCGTGTTCTACCTCACTCCCCCCCTCCTCCCTTATAGTAGAGTAAGTCGTTCTTTCTGTTGTTCAGAGCAGGAGTGTCAACTCTTTGTCCCCTATGGCTTCATTTGCACGTCCTTCTTACAAGTTGTATCAAGCTCTGCCAGCCCCTATATAATGAGCTCAGTCTCTGCATTAATTGCCACTTAGATCTACTCCTCATTTTGTTCACATCTCTGTCCTCCCCTGTACAGTTGTTATTTTTGTGAGTGCTCAGGAAGTCTCCAACCATCTAGCTGCTGTATAATTTGAGTATAAGTGTTATTACATTTTTTCTTGTACGGTATAGCATAAGGTGTTGATTTGTAGGCCTGGTAAGGTTTTTGTGATTCATGTAAAGTTCATATTGTCAGCCATTATTAATAATATTTTGTATCTGTAATAATATATCTTGCATTAACTGAGCATTATCCGGTTTTCTCATTTTATCAGGGCTGACTTAGATAAATTTACTCTTGCTAATTTCGTGTTAATAGAGGCTATTGCAGTTAACCATATATTTAACCTGTTTTTTGCCATTACATTATCCTTATGAGTCCTGAATGTTTTGTTGTTAGTTTGAGCATTAAACTTTAACTCGTAATTTTACCTAACTCTTTTGTTTTGAACCTGGAACTTTGCGGGACAGTTTTCTCTGTTTCGTAACATATATATATATATATATATATATATATATATATATATATATATATATATATATATATATATATCATTTCCTGTGGCACCCCACGGGATGCATAGGGCCTCAATGAACTCTCTCCACCAATATTTGTCTCTTGCCATCTCCTTCAGGTCCCAACAACAGTCCTCTCCTGCTTTTTTTTTTTCATTGTCCTCAACCAGGTTTCCCTCGGCCTACCTCTACCTCTTCTTCCTCTAGCAGTCCACTCTGGCACATCCTGTATTAAACTACCTTCTCTTCTGTATATGTGCCCCAGCCACTTCCAGCGAGACAGTCTCACATATTCATTAACTGGTTCCACTCTCGTAATATCCCTTACTCTTGCATTTGTAACTCTGTCTTGCCACTTTACCCCAAGAATCCTTCTCAGTATTTTATTCTCAAATCCTAATAGTTTCTGATCTGTTGCAGTTGTACTGTACCATGACTTATGCCCGTATATTAAAATTGGTCTAACCATGGACTTGTAAATTTTCACTTTAGTATGTACCGAAAGCATATTATTATTCCAAACAGATTTCAACATTTCAACAGCTCGCCAAGCCTGTCTAATCCTCTCCTCAATTTCATTGTTTAGTGATCCATTAGATGATACAATTGTTCCCAGATATTTAAAGTTTTCTACATTCTTCACCACATTATTCCCAGTTACACAATCGATTTGGTTCTCCACGTTCATATTAATAATTTCAGTCTTTCCACAATTTATTACCAATCCCACTTTTTCTCCTTCCTCCTCCAGACAATCAAGCACCCTCTGCATCTCGTAAATACTTCCGCAAATCAGTACAATATCATCAGCATAGTCCAAATTCATCAGCTTCTTATTTTCTTTCCAGTTAATTCCTGCACCTGTTCTCCTTACAACGTTTTTCATAACATAATCCATAACCAAAACAAACAATGGCGAAAGAACTCCTCCTTGAATCACTCCTGACCTAACTTGAAATGGATCACTCAAAGAACCACCCACCATTACCTTACAAAAAGTACCTTCATGCAGGCTTCTAATAATATTTACAAACTTTTCTGGTATACCATAGAATCTCCAAATTTTCAACATAGCTCCACGTGAAACACTATCAAACGCCTTTTCAAAATCCACAAAACACATACTAAGTGGCATTTTCATCTAATTAGCTTGTTGCATTAGATGCCTTACAATAAAAATCTGATCATTACAACCTCGACCCTTTCTAAATCCCGCTTGTTCTTCTATTAAAATTTTATCAATTACTGGCTCTATTCTGTTCAACAAGATTTTGGAAAAGACTTTTGCAACTACAGGTGTCAAAGTTATCCCCCTCCAATTGCCATACACACTTAAATCTCCCTTTTTTGGTATTTTTATAATCACTCCATTTTTCCACTCTTCTGGAATTCCACCATTATCCCAAGCCACATTAAAAATTTCAAAAGCGCATTCATCAACTCGTCACTTTTCATCTTAAGCATTTCAGGAAATATTCCATCCTCACCTGGGGCCTTAAAATTCTTTAACTCCTTTATAGATTTTGCTACCTCTTCCAAAGTTATATCCCCTGTTTCTATCTGCAAATCTCTCTCGGCTGGCAAAATGTCCTCTTCAGCTGGGATTGGTCTATTTAGAACAGATTCAAAGTGCTCTTTCCACCTTCCTTTTATATCCAAATCTTTAGTCATCAAATTACCATTTCTATCTCGTACAGGTATTTCCTTCCTTCTCTTTTCAGTCCTAGTTAACTCCTTTATGGCCTGATACGCTGCTCTTGTGCTCTGACCGTCATTTTTACTTAATTTAATTTCTATCTCTGTCGCCTTTTCATCATATAGTGTCCTCTTATCACGTCTAACGAGTCTTTTTACTTCAGAATGTAAACTCCAGTACTTTGCTCTAAGTACTTCAACTACCTGGCCATCAACATGTTGTTCTTCACTTTTTAACTTAGCCTCTTTCCTTTTCTGAATTGCATTCCATGTTTCATCTGACATCCAGTTTTTCCTTCTCCCTTTTCCCTTTTTTTTAATAGTAACCTTAGCACTCTCATGCAAAACCTCTTTTACCTCTCTCCACATTTGATTAATATCACTGTCTTCAGATTCCATCAAAGTCTGCAGGACTAGAAACCTGTTCCTACATTCCCACCGAAACTTTTCCCTCGTGCTCTCATCACATCTCAGCTCATCCAAATCATAATTATTACCTCCTGTACAGTTACCATTAACGTTTCTCTTAAGTTTTATTTTAATCTTTGACACAACAAGTTGATGATCACTACCTATATGTGCTCCCCTCCTTACGCAAACATCTTGCAAGTAACTCCTATGCCTTCTGCTAATTGCAATTGGTCAATCTGGTTACAATATTTACCACATGGTGAAATCCAAGTAGTCTTATGTATTTTTCTATGCTCAAAGATAGTTCCACCAATTATAAGGTCATTTGCCAAACAAAAGCTTCCAAGTCGCACCCCCATTATCGTTCCTTATACCAACACCTTCCTTACCCATACAATCTTCAAAGCCATCCCTACTACTGCCAACAATCGCATTAAAATCACCAATGCAAACTAACACATCATGTCTTGCCACTCTATTCACTACATCCTGCAGCTTCTCATAAGTCATCCTTCATTTCATCAGCGGCCTCATTTGTCGGAGTGTACCCTACAACCATACTGATATTACCATGGTCAGATTTTAAACGAGCATAAAGCAAGCGCTCATTAATTGGTTCAAACTCACATATTGCCTTACAAGCATCTCTACTCAGCAGTAAGCATACTCCTTGGTAATGATTTCCATCACTCCTACCAGAAACCAACATAGTAATACCATCTTCCAAATTCATTTTATCAACTCCAAGCAACCTTGTTTCTGTAAGAGCACAAATATCTATCTTGTATTCTTTGAACACTGAAATAAGCTCTTCCATTTTACCAGCCTGATTGAGAGTTCGAACATTCCAGTTTCCTATTTTTAAGATTCTTTGGGGATGTATAAACTTATTTCTACACCGTGAGATTCTTAGCACCCCCTGCCCACTTAAGGGCTGCACGGAACTGATGGCCATTGCTTCATCACCAGAGTTCATCAAGATTTCTTAGGCAGAAAAATATTTTACCCTGGAGCCAATGCCAGTGACTCGCAGGAACCAGACAGTGGAGAGAGGAAATTAACTAAATGAAAGTAAAATGCAGAGGCTTTGGACAGACAAAGTACAAGGGAAAGAAAGAGAGCAAAGAGAATGTAGATAAAAGTGTCCCTTTTAGTCGCCTCTTACGACAAGCAGGGAATACTGGGGAAGTATACCCCAAGGGGTATATATATATATATATATATATATATATATATATATATATATATATATATATATATATATTGCCAGACGCCTCAATCCCGTTTGGGGTGGCCACAAACAAATCGCCTCCAAGTCGCCCTGTCCCTCGCCATTTCACTGCCCTGCTCCCAACTCACACCCCTCTCTCTCATATACATCTCCACCCCATCCCTCCATCTCATCCTCGGCCTCCCCGTCCCTATTCCCCCCTCCACCTCACTCACATACACTCTCTTCGTCAGTCTTTCACCCTCCATCCTCTCCACATGGCCAAACCACCTCAGTGTGTTTCTCATAACGCTTCCTATCACATCCACATCCACACCACAACGCTCCTTTATATCTTCACTCGTCAGCCTGTCTCTCCACGTGACTCCACAGGCTCCTCTTAAATAACTCATTTCCACTGCTCTCACTCTTGACTTGTGTCCTTCCAACAATGTCCAAGCTTCACTTCCGTACATTAGAGGTATCACAATACTGTCATGTAGTAACTTTTTCACTTCCATGCTCACTTCCCTGTTTCTTATCACTGCTTTCAAAGAACCAGCAACCTTTCTTCCCTGCTGTACCCTTTCAAGCACTTCACCCTCGAAACCTCCATCCTTACTCATCACACTACCCAAGTACTTAAACTTACTCATATTTTCCAATTCCTCACCATCCAACCTCGCTGTACATTTACTAACTTCACCTCTCTCAAAGACCATCATTTTACTCTTCCCTACATTCACCTTTAGATTCAGTTTCTTACACACTCTCCCAAACTCATCCACCAAGCCTTGCAGCTTCCCTTCGTCTTCACTCAACAACACAGTATCATCTGCAAACAACAGTACAGGGAGTTTCCAAACACTATCCTCTCTCACCAGGGCCACTCCAACATCCACTACCCTACCTTGTACCTCTTTTATTACCCCATCCATGTACAGATTGAACAACCATGGAGACATGACACATCCCTGTTTCAAACCAACTTTCAAAGAGAAAAATTCACTTAGTTCACCATCCACACGCACTGCAGCCTTCGCACCATCGTACATACTCTTCACAGCATTCAACAACTTCCCATCTACTCCATATATTCTTAACACTTTCCACAATCCTTGTCTATCCACCTTGTCATATGCTTTCTCCAAATCCATGAAAGCCGCATACAACTTCTTTCCCTTCTCTAGAAACTTTTCCACTAAAGATCTAAGAATGAATATCTGATCTACACAACCTCTTCCCTTCCTAAAGCCTCCCTGTTCTTCTCCAACTAATTTCTCTGTTCTTTCTCTAACTCTGTCTATAAGTATCCTGCCATACACTTTTCCTATTATACTAAGAAGACAAATGCCCCTATGATATATATATACATATATATATATATATATATATATATATATATATATATATATATATATATATATATTTATACATACAGTATACATATATGTATATATACATATATATGCAGTGCACACACACACACACACACACACACACACATATATATATATATATATATATATATATATATATATATATATATCGTTTCGTTTCGTTTTTAAAAGCTCCAACATGCTTGCATGTGTCGGCCTTGGTCACCTAATGGCGGCTCTCCATGCTGCACGATCCATTGCAGTCTCCCTGTTCAGTCCCTTTACCCTAAGGTCACACTTAATGACCTCGTCCCATGTCTTTCTCGGTCTACCCCTCATAACCCCACCCCCAATATTAACACTTCTCACCTTCCTCACCCAATTATCATCCCCCATCCTCTCCACATGTCCAAACCACCTCAATCTACCTCTCCTCATCACAACACCAATACACTCCAGTCCCATCCTTCCTCTCAACTCTTCCATCATAAACCCAGCCCCTCCAGGCCTTGGACGCAGGGACGCACTGCACATCCACCTAATCATTGTCATTTCTGTACGTCTGAGCCGGCGAATATCTCCCTCCTTCACTGCCCAGGTCTCACTACCATACAGCATTACACTCCTAACACATGCTGCATACAAAGACCCCTTAGCACGTAGGGAGAGCCCTCTCAATGTCAGGAGAGGCAAGAGCTCCCTGAACTTCTTCCAACCACTTCTCACCCTAGCCACAGAGCTAGCTCCAGCCCCACCCCCAGCACACAACATATCTCCCAAGTAACAAAACTCTTCCACACACACACACACACACACACACACACACACACACACATATATATATATATATATATATATATATATATATATATATATATATACTGTATTAATACATATATATATATATATATATATATATATATATATATATATATATATATATATATATATATATACTGTATTAATACATATATATACATATATATATTTCCATATACAGTATTATATCTATATCTATCTTTATATCTATCTCTCCTTCTATCTATCTATCTATCCTTCTATCTATCTATCTATTTATATATCCATATATATTTATATCTATCTATCTATCTATCTATCTATCTAGATACAGTAGATAGATAGATAGATAGAGATAGAGATAGATATCGATATAGTTATAGATATAGATAGACAGATATATATAGATATATATATTTCCAGTTGTTAATACTGTGCCGATAGTTATTCCTCTTCACCTTGTAATTTGTTTTCTCTGCCCACCCTGCCCGCCTCTCTGCCGATCCATTGATCTCTCTTGAAAAATTTATCTTAAATACTGAGAAGAAAGGTTTCACCATTATGGTGTTGTAACCTTAATTTTTGTGACTTGAATGGATGATCGAATGACGATGGGTAAAGAACATTTAAGATTAATGTACATATACCTCACACGAGGGCCATTAAGGCTAACGATTTATGCAAATTCTCACTTTTCTCTAAGAATACGACACATACTTATCAATTTTACATCCAGGTTTCCAATTATCCTGCTGGGAGAACTGGGTTAAAGGGGAAAAACACTTTCGAACACTGACTGGCCCGATAATCGAACTATAGATCTCCTGTTGTCGAGCTAGATATGCTAGCACTCCACCACCAGCTGCTAAAAAATAGATGTCTTGAAAATCCTTGGGATCGATCAGCCAAATATAGCACATTCGATGACAACGCACAGAATGGCTATATGGTTGAGAGAAACACCGTAGTGATGAGACTTTCCCAGGCGCGGTATTCTTTATGATGTCTCCAGTCGCTGTGCCTCTTTCACTTGTAACGTTCTCCGAGCTCTGCTGCCGGTTTCTCCTACTATTCTGACTCCAGATAGGTGCACTGTCAGTGATATAATACAGTGTTTTACAGTCTGTCCCAGTTTCGTTTTTGTATTCCCACGCCAACAGAAGTGAAGGAGATTGAAGTGGGCCAAGTATACCCTACAATGAGATCCAACAGATATATGTATATTGTAAAAGGAACAGGAGTGTTTGAGGCCAGTGGGGTGAAAGAGGTATTAGCTGCATAAGAAATTTAGTTTTAGTGTGTATTTTTGATGTAGTAAACTGATTACTATAGCAGCACGTTGGTAAATCATATGGAGAGGATACAGCATGATAAAGCACTAGGATTAAAAACATTTTGATTTGTGTAACCCTGCGGAACCTTACGTAATTCGAGAAAGACGATGATGTTGAGACTGCAGGGGAATA
This sequence comes from Coenobita brevimanus, assembly GCF_032717465.1. NCBI lineage: Eukaryota > Metazoa > Arthropoda > Malacostraca > Decapoda > Coenobitidae > Coenobita > Coenobita brevimanus. The sequence goes on from NC_137046.1 coordinate 16,057,002, forward strand.
GGAGTTTCGGCAACAGACGGTAGCGGCTGGATTTGGAATGTAACAAAACATAATTGAATTCCTCACACAATTGTATATGAAGAGAAAATATACTGTGTGTACTGATCATGTCGCAGCTACCGAGTTAACTAGTACCAAAGTTGACGTAGACAGAATTGTACAGTAATCCTGATGAATATGCAGGTTTGTATTGTGTTCCTGAAAATTCTTCTCCAATTTGTCAAAATTATCTCCTAAAGAAATTGCTCAGGGCCTGTCACGCAACACTGCAATGAAAAGAACCTTATGGTGAACACACCATAGACACGTGGATTGAGATTGCCGCATGCCCATATCGAGCTTCATATTCTTTGCAATACAATAATCAAACATTGTCATGGTGGTGATGGCACTGGTAATGGTGAAGGTGATAATCATGGCGGTGGAAGTGATGAGTGGTAATCATGGCGGTGGAAGTGATGAGTGATAATACCATTAGTGATAATACCATACGGTTGTATGTATCAGCTGAAATGGCTTAGATAGATAGATAGATATTATATATATATATATATATATATATATATGAATATATATATATATATATATATATATATATATATACAGTCAACCCTAGAATCAACGGACTAATAGGGGGGGACGAGTGTCCGTTGCTTGAAAATGAAGGGAACAATAGCCTAAAACTCGAAAAATAGCAAGTGCATTGATGCTATCGCAACTAGTTTACCTCACAAAACCCCGTTTTCTATGGATATTACGACTTGCTACATGGTGTACAGTAGAGTCCTCATACAACACGAGAAAGTTATGGAGAACCTCGTGCAAAATTAATTTCGCACTAAAACGTGACATATTTACACATAAATTACAGGGTTAGGTTCTAGGAGCCCCATATTTTTCACTGATAATATATTTAAAGACAGGTTATTACAAATGTCTGCCGTAAGACATCCAAGACGTGTGTTTACATTACGATCTCGCTGACTTGACACATGAGTCGAATCTAACTTAACCTAACCGACTAGTTTTGCCCCCTAATACTCCCCATAAAAATTTTAACCACCAAGGATTGCCATGAAGCCTCTTGAAAGTCCTCATTACCATTCAAGCAAAAACTTCTGGCCTAGTGAACATGTGAATAATGGCCGCCCAGAATCATGCATATTTTGCCAGGAATCATTTTCGGCGCACTCATTTACAAAAGAAAAAAAGTGTGATACTATTTTTGAGTCATTAGTCATCAACAATAAAGAAAAAAAAATCTACTGAAGTCATCAGCATGGAGTGATTGCGTACTTCTCACTTCTCAGATACACACGAATGCAGTAATCGTGAATAATAAATAAGTCAGCCAAGCAGTATAATTTGTGTGACAGTACAGTATACAGTAATTCACAAGAATTGAACTCACATAATGATCTTACATAACTATTTACGTCAACACGTAGTGTGTACACATACCGTAAGAGCCGAATTTTCTCTAACAGAGGCCGTCTGTTCGTAGCAATCGTCAGGCACAAAGCTTTTCTTTTTTTCTTTTTCACACGTTGCACCCAAGGTGAAAACGTGGATTTTACTGCTCCTTCATCAGCAACTCCCTCCCCCCCTTCCCAAAGAAAGTATTCACATCGTAAACACACCCGAGTCATTTCAAGCCTGATCGTTTGCATATAAGCTCCCACAGCACAGGCCACTTCGTCCAACAATTTTACATTTTCCTATGGAATAAATAGCTTTCTTGTGTTCATACTTTCAAGGTGCTTAGGCATAAGGTTAATTTTGAACCACGTGCTCAGAGTTGTGAGAGGAAATAAGCAAATAAACATATCTCATCACAGCTACGATACACACAAAACTTCAGGCATGCAGTGGCAGGTGGTATGGGACATTGGTCACGTGGGTCAGGTACAGTACTGTGTTAAAGTATTTTTATGTTCAGCTACAGTATCATCTGTTTTTGTACATACAAAAGAAAAATACTGTATGTAGTTAGAAATGACAAACTTTCAAATAACAGAAAAATGACCGGTGTCTGCAGCGATTCTCTGCCTGATTTTTTTTTTTTTTTAATGCTAGGAAGAAGGAACCAAAGGACAGGAGCCCGCAATACTGTTCCTTCTAGGAGAAAAACAAAATACAAGAGAGAGCAAACTTCAAGATCCGTTCATTTCGAGATGTCTGGACACACTGCGTTTGAAAGACTGGAGATCAAAGGAAGTACGAAAAACAGAGGGAGACAGTTCCAAAGTTGATTTGTTGCATAAATGAAGGACTGGGAGTAACAATTAACTCTTGCATTAGAGACTTAGAAAAGGGTGAGAGTTTGTTGCCAGACGGGTGCTACGAGCCCGTCGCACAGGTGGAGGGATGCAAGCAGACAGTTCAGAGGAGCAGTGACCGTTGCAGAAGAGAGAAAAGAGGTAAAGATGCAATAGTGTGGCGAAGAGATAGAGGTTGAAGGAAACCAGTAAGAGGAGAGTTAATGAGACGAGAAGCCTTTGACTCCACCTTGCTGAGAAAAGCTGTATGTGGGGAACCTCTCCACACATGAGAGTTGTCTTCCACACAGGGGCAAATTAAACCCGTGTATAAGGTCAACAATTGTGCAGGGGCAAAGAGGGTGCGGAGTCGACTTAGCATACCTAATCTCTTGGAAGCAGATTTTACAAGTGATGTAATATGATCTTTCCAACATAAATCCCGAGAGAATGAAACCCGAAGTATGTTTATGGATAATGCTCGATTGAGCTTTATATTGTTAAACATTAGTGGGTACTCCAGTGGAAGATTTTGTCGGTTTGAGCGGTGTAAGAACTGAGTCTTTGGTACATTAAAAACAGCGAGATTACTTTTACCCCAGTCAGAGATGCTACCCAGGTCAGATATTAGGTATGCCATGGCCTCATCCCTTGTTTGTTCAAGTACCGGCTGAGATGGACATTGCTAAAACCGAATGGAAAGATAAAGGGCGGAATCATCAGCATATGAGTAGATTGGGTTAGATGTACAGCTTTGATACAGTGTTTCTCAACCGGGGTTCCCAGAGAAATAGTGATAAATAGGCTGAGCATATGTAAATGCAGTTCTGAAAAATTTTTGTGCTTAATTTCATATTTGTAATTTTACTATACACGTGTATCATCAAGTGACTCACTCGAGTACAGGACACATGCATGGTCTCCATCAGTCCCGAATGTACTTCCTGGCGTGCTGGTACAGTCCCTCATTCACCCACGTTATTTAGTATATGTTACCCATGATTTAGTGATTTTATATGAATTTTAACAGTTTAAGTATGTTCATGATTTTGTTAGTTTATAGGAAGTTTGTGTGTGTGTTCTCTCTCTCTTTCTCTCTCTCTCTCTCTCTCTCTCTCTCTCTCTCTCTCTTCCAAGGTTATTTCTTCTGTTTGCCTGAATTTGCTTCAGTTTTATTTAAGTTTCATTTATCATGTTGCTGTAGTAGCACTAGTAGATATTATTTGTTTTCGTTCTGTTTATATGTTACACATGATATTGGTTATTTATGTTTATTTTTGTGAGTGAATGAAAATCTCCGTATGAGGTCTCTTGAACAAGCAGTTTGATTTCGGTTATTTATTTTTATTTAATTATAATTTTTTGTATTGTCAATAAACTTCAGATAATCGTAAGTTATTTTCTGCTTTAACCAGTTATTAGGAAAAAAAATTGTTCTCCTTATAAACTTAAAGTTAATACAAGAGAAAGAAAGATATTAATAATGATATATATATACCGGTAGTACTGTTTATGCAGGGTTCCCTGCATATGGGTAAAAAGGTTGAGAAACGCTGGCTTAGAAGGTCATCGATGAATAAAAGGAAGAAAGTGATATGACAGAGCCCTGAGGAACACCACTGTTAATACATCTAGGAGAAGAACCGTTGCCGTCTACAACAGCAGCGATAGAAGGAAACAGAAAGGAAGATATAGATGAAGGCACAGATAGAAGGATAGAAACTGTAATAAGGCAGTTTTGAAATTAAAGATTTATGCCAGACTCGATCGAAAACCTTTAAGATTTCAGGTGCAATGACAAAGCTTTCGCCAAAGTCCCAAAATGAAGATGATCAGGAGTTCGAAAGGTAGGTGAGAAGATCGCCAGTGGAGCGTCCCTGACAGAACCCATACTGACTATCAGAAAGAAGGTTGTGATAGGAAAGATGCTTTTAATTTTGTTTTTGTTTTGAATACCCTCGAAAACTTTAGAGACACATGATGTTAAAGCAATTGAGTTGCGAATGATCGCCCTTCTCTGGGACAGGCTGAATGAGAGCAAACTTCCAGTAGGAAGGAAAGGTAGTTGATAGACAAAGGCGAAAGAATGTACCTAGGCAGGGTGTATGGTATGTAGGAGGACTGCTGGGCCTTGATAGCAGGCTGTGAAGCCTATGCCCAGAGTCGGACACATAAGAAAAAACAAACAAACAAACAGAAGCACAGTTCTTGAGGAAAAAAAGGAGGGACCCCATCAGACCCGTATGCCTTATTAGTGTTGAGGCCATTGATGGCAGAAAATACATTAGCTGAAGACATTATATTGTCAGCCACGAGGATGTCAGAGGGGGGAATTGATGGAGAAACAGCTCTGGAATCATCTAAGGTGGAACTGGAGGAAAAAGCTCCAGTGAAGAGATCTGCTTTATCAGTACAAGAAATAGGTACCATGCTATTACAGTAAAGGTGGAGGGAACGATGATAAGGTCAAGTTGTTAGAAAGGTTTTTGGTAAGATGCCAGAAGGAGCTGGAAGAATTCGAGTTGGAGAGTTCAGAACATTTAGTACGGATGAAATTATATTAACATAGCGATGAACAGAAAGCACGATTCCTGGCAGAAACATAAGAAAGATGTGATTCAGGGGTGGGTTGGCTCCGGTACCTGTTATAGGCCCTCTCCTTGTTGTGGACAGCATTATTACAAGCGTGATTAAACCAAGGCTTCTTTGCATTATTCAAAGGATATGGGAAAGGATTGTATGCTTCCATGCCTGAAAGAATAACCTCCATAATGCGCAAGGCACACTCAGATGGTTCCTGGCCATGGAAGCAATAATCATTCCAGGGAAAATCTAAGAAGTATTGAATTAGGGCGTCCCAATCAGCAGCTCCAAAGTGCCACAGTCGACGTTTCTTTGGAGGGTCTACAGGCTGTACTGGAGCGATAGGACAGGTTAAAGTAATAAGTTTGTGATTTGAGGAGCCCAATGGAAAGGAAAGAATAATAACATAAACAAAAAAATTAGTTGTAAAGAAATGGTCAAGTATGTTGAAACTCTTTCCTAGACGGTCAGGATATATGGTAGGATGCTGTACAAGCTGCACTAGGTCCCTAAGAATAGTAAAGATGTAGGGTTGTTTACCAGGTGGATCAATGACAGGAGAGGAGAGCCAAAGGTGGTGGTGAAATCTCGCAGCATGGAAATTTCACAGAAAGAAGAAACGGATAGGATGTGCTTCATTGCAGAAGTAAGATACTCAAAAAAATTTTCATAGTCAGTAGAATTAGGGGATAAATAAACAGCACAGATATATTTAGTCATACAATGACAGGAAAGCTGAAGGCAGAGAGTAGAGAATTCAGAAGAATCAAGTTCAGGAACATGAGAGCAAGATAAGTTGTTGCATACACATACACAACAGCCACCTTTGGCTTTGAAATGAGTATAGAGAAAGTAGGAGGATATAGAGAAGGGTTTGCAATCAGTTGCCTCAGACAGCTGAGTCTCAGTTAAGAAGGGAAGGTGAGGTTTAGAGAAGGAGGAGTGGTGTTCAACAGAGAGAAAGTTAGAGGAAAGGCAGCGAATGTTCCAGAAATGAAGAAGCGAGTCAGATAGATGTTCCAGGCAACTCGTTAAGTCGACATCACGAGAGGTGTGGATGGTGGGGGCATTTATGGTGCCCCTGCCCCCTGGAGACTCTGGAGCTTGGTACTAGGATGCCATTATTTTTTTAACAGGAAGTACAGTGTGTAATGTGCATGTACTTTGGTGTTCACAGTTAGAGAAACTTGTACTGGAGAGTGTGCTGGCCTACTCTCTGTGTTACTGAAACACTGAAAAAATACAGCAAAGGGGGATGGTCAGTAACTAGTCCCGAGGGCTGATGAAATGGAAGCTCCAGTTCTCCCTGTCATCAGTTTTCCACCCACCTTGGGAGTGCTGCCCTGCTCGACTGGTGCTACAGTCTACTCCCTATATTTTTTTTTTTTTTTTTTTTTTTTAATAACAGAACGGAGGAAGGAAAAACAAATGGAGAAAAAAAATAATCCATACACCAGATTACTGGTGTCCTCTGTTCATAAAATATCTGTAACAGTTAGACTTGAACAGTTGTAGGTTGAAATGTGGAGGAAAACAACTCTGGGGAAGCGAGTTCCAGAGAGATGCAGTTCGGGGAATAAAAGAATTCTGATAGGCAGAAGTTCTGCAATATGGTTGAGTGACATTCCAGTCATGAACGCTACCAGATGCCCGTGTAGCACGAGGGAAGGCATGGAGAGGTGGCACCATGGACGCAACTTCGTCTGAGCATTTGCCAAAAAAATATCTGTAAAATAATGCAAGGGAGGCAACATTCCTTCTTACTTGCAGGGAGGTAGTTTATATGTAATGGCAGGGTTGTTAATGATTCTAACAGCTTTATTCTGAATTTTGTCTAGTTGTCTTAATGCAACCTCTCCACAACCATTCCACAAGGGTGAGCAATATTCAAGCTGAGAGCACACATGACTCTTATAAATTATAGCCAACTGCTCATCGGCGAAGAAGTTACGGACTCTGTACAATAATCCAAGTTTCTTTGAGGCGGTTTTAGCAAGTGATCTGACATGAGAGGTCCAGCTGAGGGCACTGTTAAAAGAGACACCAAGAATTTCAATACTTTTGGAGATGGGAATACTAGTAGCACTGAAGGTAATGTACGAATCTGGCAATATCTGTCTATTAGTAAACTGTATATATTTAGTTTTACTAGCATTAAAAGAGACAAGGTTGTTTTGTCCCCATTCACTGATTGTAGATAGATCTTGATTTATGGAGATGGCTGTACTGAGTTGAGAGGTAGAGATATTAGACTTTGTAAATGGATGTCTGAGTGTGAATGAACTATGTAGTGTTGAGTCATCTGCATATGAGTGAATGGGATTGTGAGTGACAGATAAGAGGTCATTAATATGAACCAGAAATAGGGTTGGCGCCAGAACTGATCCCTGCGGCACGCCGGCGTTAATTGTGTGGAAATTCGAATATACATCATCTACTTTTACTCTTATTTTCCTGTCACTAAGATAAGAAGAAATCAAAGGAACAAAAGACGTTAGTCCATAGGAAGGGAGTTTGGACAGCAGGGAACGGTGCCATACTCTGTCGAAAGCTTTAGAGATATCAAGAGCTACTGCATGAGTTTCTCCAAAAAGATCAATTGATTGATGGATGGTATGAGTTAAGAGATTGAGTATGTCAATGGTGGATCTTTCGTGGCGAAAACCGTATTGTCTATCATTAATTAAGTTGTTGGATTCAAGATGTTTAACAATATGCTTATTAATTAAAGTTTCAAATACCTTACCAAGAGAAGATGTGATAGCTATTGGTCTGTAATTGGAGGGGTCAGACGAACTTCCTTTCTTTGGAACTGGGTGGATATTGGCTTCTTTCCATGAATTTGGGAATAAAGAAGTACGTATGCATAATCTGAATAATTTAGCTAGGAGAGAGGCAAGTTCAGGGGAACACTTTTTCAAAACAATTGGCGGAATTCCATCTGGACCTGGAGCTTTGTTGGTAGGTAAATTGTCTAGGATGGATTTTACAAATCTTGTCTGTATTTTAAGTGGGGCAATTTCGGGAGAAACAAGTTCCAGTACTGAGACATTCTGGCTGGTATCATCTATGGTAGAGTTTCTTGCAAAGGTACTAACAAAGATATCTGCTTTCCCACGTGGGTCATTTGTAATATTGCCATCTGAAGATTTTAGTGAGGGAATGCAAGATGACTTGTTAAAGTTATTATTGAAAGAATTAAGAGTTGACCAGAATATTCTATTGTCATTAGGGCTGTTAATACAGCTTTTGCATGATTTCTAGCAATTTTAAATTGGGAGAGTGATTCAGGTGTTTTTTATTTTAAGTAAGAGTTATATGCTAATGACTTTTGGGCTGTTGCTCTGGCACAATTGCCATCAAACCATTTTGGAGAGTTTGATCTTTTAGTGAATTGTTGACTTGGTATGAATAAATCCATACCAGCTAGTATTAAGTTACAAATGTGGGACTGGGTAGAATTGGGATCACTAGAGAAGAAAGACTGCCATGGAACATCAGCAAGATAATTTCTAAATCCATCCCAGTCTGCCCTGTCAAAGTGCCATCGGGTCACCCTGACAGGTTCGGAATGGGGAGGTGTAGGAGGGTTAACTAATGAGGCTTTGATGAGATTGTGGTCAGAGGATCCAAGTGGTGACAGTACCTCTATCCTGTATTGATCTGGATTATTTGTCAAGAATAAGTCCAAGAGATGGGCATTATGGTCAGGATTATCAGGTATTCTGGTTGGTTGCTTTACCAACTGGGTGAGATTAAACGATTCCGCAAACAGTTTGCATTCTAGACCAGCGTCGTCAGTCTGGGCAGAATGCAATAACCATTCAACATTGTGTATGTTAAAATCACCCAAAATGGTAATTTCATTGCCAAGGGCAAGGTCAAGGTTACTCAACTGAGTGGATATGGAATCAAATACGCTGGGTTCCAAAGAAGCATTGGGGGAACGATAAACTACACAGATATATTTGGTAATGTTTTGGCAATTTAATTTATATAATGAGTAATCAAAACTGGATGAAGTGAAGTTTAAAATAGTATCAACTGCATATTGGGATTTGATATAACAACAGGTGCCGCCCTTGTTTCGAAAGTTTGTAAGGAGATGGTAACCGGGAAAACAAAATGGAGATATATCGGTAGAGGGTGAGATTTGTGGTTCTGTGAGGAAAAGGGCCAAAGGGGATATGGACTGAAGGAAAAAATGAACTGAGTTTAAATTTGTGGTAAGGCCGCGGATGTTGGTAAAGAATAAGGCCGCACCGTCACCTCTTCGCCGACGATGTCTATTTTCCGTTTCCCTGAGATGTATTTACATTTCCTTCTCTCATGTAATGTTAGTAGATTAAGCTTGGTACCCATCTTGTGGCAGCCCTTTGCACTTTTTCAATCTCATCTATGCGTTTTTTGAGGTGAAGATTCCAGACCAATGATGCATATTCCAGGGTTGGTTTGATGAATGATATTATAATCTTTTTCAGCAGGTCTTCATTTATAAATGTGAATGCTATTCTCATATTTGCAGGCAATGTGTGCATGTTTCGTACCTTCTCATTTATATGGCCAGCCGGAGAAAGTCTGTTACTGATAATCGCTTTTAGGTCCTTCATCTTTTCTGATATGTGTAGGGTTGAAGTTACTTCCTAGATTATAATCCCAGTCTCATCTATCTCTACTTCTACCAAACTTAATTACATGGCATTTGTCCTTGCTCCATACATGAAGCTTATTTAATTCTTCTTGTAGCTCTCAGCATAAGTCTATGTTTGTAATTCTTCTTTGTGTTTTTGCATCACCAGCAAACATATTTAGATGGCTTCCATTTCGAATGTTCCTGTCTATATCATTTATATATATTAAAAACATAACTGGTGCCAGGACCGAGCGCTATGGAACTCCACTAGTTACTTCCCTTCATGATGGGTAATGACCCCTTTGTACTCTTTTCATTTCCTTTTTTCTAAGAAAATCCTGCATCCAACAGAACAGATTACCTTGGATTCCACCTTGATGATACAATTTCCATAAAAGTCTTTGGTGTGGTACTCTGTCAAATGCTTTCTTAAAATCTAAATAGATACTGTCCACCCATTCCTTTCTTTTCTGCAGTGTTTCTGCAGCTCTATCATAGTGGCTTATTAGATTTTGTAACACTCGATTTTCCTTTTCTAAAACCGAACTGTCTTCCTGTTATCATTTTGTATTTTTCGAGATGGTTTACCCAAATTTTTCTTATTTGCTTTCCTAGTTACTTGCTTACAACACGGGTCAAGGATACTGGTCCTTAGCTGATTGGTTTCTGTCAATTTCCTTTCCTGAACTGGGGAAAAATGTTTGCCTTCTTCCAAATATCTGGTAATTTATCTTGATTTAAGGATTCCATTAATATTAAGTATATTGGTCTTCTTAACTCTTCTGCACATTCATGTAGCAGCCAACCTGAAATTTCTTTAGGACGATTTGCTTTTCCTTTGTCTATTTACTCAACTCTTCCTGTACATCTTGTTCTGATAATCAAATCTCTGGTTATATGTGTGGGCATGCATGTTCCCTATCATCTCTCAAAGTTACTTTCTTATGTAAAAATGTATTGGAAATTTTTGCTAAGAACTTTGTGAATATTATTTTCTTGGATATAGGTTATCCCCTCATTCATTTATCATTAGCTTTGTTTTTGCTTTGGATGTAGCTATAAAAAAGCTCGATTGCTCACAACTTTATTTATAATGCCTTCCTCAAAATGCCTTTTAGCTTCATTCCTCATGCTTGTATAATAATTTCATGCCTGTTTATATTTGTAATATGCCCTTTCACTAATGTGTCTTCTGTATCTATTCCACAGCGAGAATCATTTCTCTTTTGATTTTTTTACTTTCCGTGTTAAAATACTTCTTTATCCTTATTCTGTTTCTTTGTGCTGAGTGATATAATTTTGGACTCCTGTTTCATATAATTCACAGAATTTTCCATATATAACATTTATATCTTTTCCCCTAAGCCCCTTTTCGCAATCTGCTTCTAAGAAGTACTTCTTTAGGTCATAGTAGTAGCTCTTGATGTAGTTTAGGCTCTTTTTGTAATATTCCTTACTGCTAATTGTATCATATGCAAGCCTGAGTTGAAATTTAACACTACATGTTCGCTTTTGCCGAATGGAGGGTGATACCCTATGTTGTCGATATCATTATCTTGCCTGCTAATTATAAGATCTAGTAACGACGGATCATCCAGTCCCCTTTTTCTGGTGTTTTCCTTTACATGTTCTGTTAAGAGAAACTCCTGCACAAGATCTAGGAGTTTTTTTTTTTATCCCATCAGCTACCATAGCTTCTTACATCTACAGTATTCCGATTTATATTTGTATTGAAATCTCCAGTTAATATAATTCAGATTTCTCATCCATTCTATTTAGTAGGGCTCCTAAACTTTGAATTGTACTTGCTGTCAGGTCTTCTTATTTGCTCTTTCCCAGGTGTTTGTTTGGTTGGCATGTATAAATTTGCCAGTTATTTTCCTTTCAGCTGTGTCAGTCTCTAATGCAATGAGCTCTATTTGGGACGGAGTATCTAGTTGTATCTCTCTGACTTGTAGATTTTTCTTTGTGAGTACCAGATCTCCTCCTCCTTCTTTCAAATTCCTATCTCTTCTCCATACAATGTAATCTTCAAAGCTTAGGGTGTCGATTGATATCCTTGGGATTATTTTTGTTTCAGTTAGGCAAATAATATGAGGTTCCACGTCTTTGGTATAGCCTTTTATCTCTAATATTTTGGATACCATTCTGTCTACATTTCAGCACATCAACTTATTCATGTTGTTTACGTATTTGACAGTTGAGTCTACTACCTTCCCTTTCTTAGTTCCAGTTGTTTATGTACCATTTTCTTACTTGTACTCTCACTACTTTGTAAAAAACAATATTGCTCCTCTCTTCCTCTGATCTTTCCTCTTTTGGGTTTTTGCCTCTTCTCTCTTTACATTTAGTGATCCCCATTCCTCCTGAGTTAGGCATCTTTTTATCGATACTTTTTAAAATTCCTCTTTTTCCATTAGTTTATTATAAGTTTTTAATATTTTTCTACAGTGTTCACACTTTGGAAGGTTACTTTCAGTGGCCTTGACTTATTTCTCTCACATTTCCCTAGCCCTTTGTGTTCCTCTGTATCTTTATCACAGATATCCTTTGATACTTTCTTCAGTATGTTTATTATATTTACCACTTCCTTTTTGTCTCTCGAGCTGCTGTTTTTTTATTTCTTCATTTATGCCAGTGATTACTAGTGATCTGTTGATATCTGCCGATTCTTTGACCAGTCTTAGGCTGTTTCTAATGATTTCTTTCACTTCCTTTCTAATGCTCTTTTCTTCGACTTTTGTTTCTAAGTCTCTCCCTACTTTCACCATTTGTACTTCACCTTTGCAGTATCTCATAATTTTGTTCACATGGGTTATCTTCTTTTCAGTATCACTGTTTTGGTCTGTCAGTCTGTTTGCTTGCCAAATTGTCTGTATTATTTCTGAACTCATCCATAATACTCTCATGGTTGACAACTGTACTCGCCATTTCACTAGTCTTCTAAGTGAAACTACCTCAACTGACGGCTCGTCTATTGTTGTGTCTTCTTTAATTCCTTTACTAAAATTACAGTTTCTTTCTTCTGCATGCATAGCTCCTTCTTAATGTCTATTTCCCTTTGAAAATTTTTCTCCAGTTTATTCACTTTCTTTACTAATTTACTATATGTTTCTATTTCAACCAGTTCTGGGCAGAAGTCATCCTGTTTTCTACCTTTATCTCTTCTCCCAACTCCTTCCATATTCACCTTACTAAAGATATTATTCATCTTGTAGAAAGGTAATTCTCACTTAGAAAGATAACTTTTACTTACAAATTTGCATCTCTCTGCTACGCGCCTGGTGATAATGACGACACTCAGCTGATGTTTACGTTGTAACACCATATTCCTTTGCATGCACTGACTTGCAAGTATCCTGTTATTTGTACAACACTTTTTTGCTTATACTTTCTCCACTGTGTGTGTGTGTGTGTGTGTGTGTGTGTGTGTGTGTGTGTGTGTGTGTGTGTGTGTGTGTGTGTGTGTGTGTGTGTGTGTGTGTGTGCAGCGACCAGATTCACATAAAGGTATCACTACATTATTTGAGTGGATGATGGGCACCCCATTCTACCTCTACCTAAGACGAAGTTTGTGTGTGCTCAAGAGCCGCGCCCCCCGCATCATACCACTCACCTGCGTGGTAACAACTGTACGGAGGGTAAGGTTTAATTAGCACAGTGGCTCAGGTGTGATGAGAGTGTTATTCCTGTGTAACTGGAGGCTTGTTTGTAGGGCACGCACCGAGAACAAGTTGTATAATTGTACTCAGGCATCTGAGACCTGGTGTGTGTGTGTGTGTGTGTGTGTGTGTGTGTGTGTGTGCGTGTGTGTGAGGGGGTTAGTGACAGGAAAGTATTGTATAGTTACATGCAGTATTTTCTAAGAACTTGCAAATGATTAAAATCTATGAAACATATATTGGACTAATAACTCTCTGTTTACGGCCCATTTCTATTTCTTTCAGGCATACTTCTGCTAAATCTTTGTTCGTACTACTATTGGAATATTGCATATATCTATATCTATCTATCTGTCTGTCTGTCTATCTATCTATCTATCTTTCTATGTATATATATATATATATATATATATATATATATATATATATATATATATATATATATATGAGGGGTCCTGCTACATAAAGTGTTCTCATGCCAAATCATAAATCACCAGAGGGATCAGGATCAGAGTTCTGGAATATTCTAGCAACCTTAACCTTTTTGTTTTGATGGTAGAGCGTTCATTTTTCTTTCTATGAATGGCGTTTGAGTGTAGATTGTGATTCTTATAATAATATGATCATATATATGAAATTAATATCAATTATATATTATTTTTATTTATATATCTTTTTGTATTTTTGTTGAAATTTCTACCCGTTTTCTGGTAAAACTTGATTGTTTGAGCACAACATCGATTAAAACAAAGATAAGCATCATTAAACAATACTAATTGTGTATGGCTCCCCCTCCCCAAAGGGCCATATTGCTATGGAACGACTACCACAAAACCACTGTTTTCACCATTTCCTGAGCACCCAGGAACACTTTCATCACTATCACCAGCGCGACAGGACATTATTACCTCAGTAATCACTCACGAAACTCTATAAAAGTTGCAAAAGATGGTTGTAAAAGAGCGAGAATTCCTTTTTGCATGCTACGAACAAAGGACAACGGTAGGGACTGACAAATGGCACGGCAAAAACTCCCGCCAAACACACCGCCATGTACGGCCAATCAATCATTAAGCGAGGCTAGGTCCTCATTGGCTGCAACCAACACATGCAATCAAAGGCACACACAGCCAAGATGCTCTCCTCCGCTCCTGAGTGAACGGCGAGTAGCTAGCATAAGGACGATGTACAAGACTTTTTTTGGAAGGACTTTGAACCATGCCTCTAGTGGCAGAAGGTGCTCTCATCCAAGGCCACATGATAAAATATGAATGGAAATGGTGTTTTCCAACAAAAACGCATTTTCCGGCCAGTTGTCTGGGAACCGCTTCTGTTGCACGGCTCTTCATACATACATATATATATATATATATATATATATATATATATATATATATATATATATATATATATATATAGCCTACAGAGAGAGAGAGAGATAGAGAGAGTTGAGCATGTGTGTGTGTGTGTGTGTTGCCTCTAATGGCTTCTTCAAATCTACCTGTGATCTAACTGAAAATAATCGCCATCATCATCATCATCCTGCATCATCTTCCATTTATTAATACAGTGAAGACCCTCACATATCTCCTTCATATAATGTAATCCCACTCTGTTTCCCCTAGTTATTCTACAGAGCCTCTTAATCATCGCTTAATCAGAGAAATTTTAGTATTCCACAGCAGCTAAATCGAAGCAGTTTCACTCTGCTGAAGGCTAGTAAGAGTTTCCTGACAGTGTCAACAATGGTAACATTATACCTCTTATGGCAGGATCACATTCTATTTCAGGTAAGGCCAGCGACGTGTTCCAGTGACGAGCAAAACCATCTGGCGTTATTCAGAATTAAGAAAGATAATTTTTCCCAGAGGTGTATGAGTTTACCTGAAGTAGTTCTTTATAAACAAGTGCATAACACATACGAGAACGGTGAGGAATACTAGTAGGTGTTTTCATTTGCTGCCTTCATTCATGGTTGTAGAATTAACTTCAGTGACGCACTGCTCGTTTGATGGTATTACACCGACCTCTAGATCCTGTTTCCAGGAAATTAACAGTGGATAAGATTAACAAATTAAGTGCACGAAAGCATAAGCAGGATTACCATGAACGAGACCATGCATCTACTGTAGATACTAATAATTCGAGTCTGAAAAATTCATCTCCACCTGAAACATATACGTCTTTCATACCATGTTATTCTTCATGCATTTCAGTTATTATCAGCATCTTTTGCAACTGAGAATTTATCGTCCATTCGGATCATTTCATATCAGAGTTCGGGTTCTTTGTGATGTAATTTATGCTGGGAGCGTACTGCATCTCTCCCTTCACACACTTTCATGAATAACTACATGAATCACTTGTACACGCCAGTTTCTGAAGGAAAACCCGCCATCTCATGTGATATATTTCTCAGTAATATTGACTTCAGGACTTCTTTTCCTCTCAACAATATCAGAATATTTTCATATACTTCTATAATCTAGCAGAGTAACCACATAAATCTCACTATTATTTAAAAGAAAACTATTAACCACAAAAATTCTACGCTTCACCCGTATCATCGTCATTGTCATTACCACCATCCTCATCTTAATACTAATGAGAGGTGAATGTGATCGAGAGGAGAGGGGAAAAAATTCGAGGAGGAGAACGATCATCTGTGTAGGTAACGGAAAAGTATTGCACCTCATTCACCTCAGTGCCATTCACCTGTTACTCTTTTAATATTGATCTTTATTATTGAAATCTTACATAATATTTTCGCATTTACCCTGCATTGTCTGAATGGGTGATGAGAGCAACGCGAGGTATTCTTGTTAATGTTGTTGCTAGTGAACACTTTGAACTAGTTCTTCCAAAATTAATCTTACAGCGCTTGTTTTCACCGAGTGTACCTTCAAGGCGCCACCACACTCTCACCACTATTCCAGTTCATCCCATCCACTTCTTTGTCGCCCACACCTGTTTCTTTACCCCCGACAATTTTTTCACATTCAAAGAAGTACATTCCAGCTACATTCAAGCGTCCATTTTTTTTTATTATTTTTTTTTACAGAATATTGTTTCCCTCCCTGGCCCAACGCCCACCATTATTACAGCCCATACCACCCCATTCCGTTTGGTTACCACGCCTACGTCTTTATAGCCCTACATGGTTGACGAACTGACTTATTCCTTGTTAAATAATTGTCTGCATTGCAAGTCACCATATAGATGACGCCACTTTCCGCAGCTGTGCACTACCCGAACGCAGTTCTAGTATAAATGACAATAAGTAATCATTGCTTTGCTATACTTTTTTCGTCAGAGATGGAATTATTATGACTGCATAACTGTTTGAACGTTATCATTACCCATGTATAACATTCTGTTACATTATTCATTTAAGTAAGATATTATGGCTTCATCCTGAATTTTTCAGCCACACATAATAAATTAACAACGAAATATATGGACTATAAGCATTCAGTGTGAATTCTTTGATCCTGTGAATTACGAAACTTTGAAGATTGTATCCAAGTTTCATCCATATCACTCACACGGAGAACGATACAGTTTTTAACAGGAATATACACTACTGTATGATGATGAAAAAAAAAAAAAAAAAAAGTACGTTTCATAAAAAAAAAAAAAAAGTATATATAGATGAGACACAACAAAGGACCCAGGTGTAAACAGGAAATGTGCCCATAATTCATGTCAGACTAGAGGGGCACCCAGTGGAACGCGTCTCTCCGACAAGGGCAACGTAATTCCGGATCCAGAATCTGTAAGTATCCGGATCGGTCTCAAAAGTTAATCGATTGCTCTCTGGGACATGGGCTATTTACCCACCAACTTTGGTCTTAATCTCTCTTTTAGTTTGTAAGTAATCCTGCTAACTAACAAAGAAACACGGGTGAAAACATGCCCTCCTTGTCGGAGAGACTAAACATTTATCTGTCCTGTATCTGACCTGTTTCCAATCGCCCACATTAAATTCCAACTTCGGGCTAATATGACGTATCAGCGAACGTAGCCTATAAAATATCACATTTTCCTGTTACTGTCCTACACACACACACACACACACACACACACACACACACACACACACACACACAACAGTCTCTAGTTTCTGACAGTTTTCTTGAATGTAGTATATAACCTTCACAGCACGAGGGCTGAAAAAAGTCTCTGATCGATTTACAACTTTAATAACAAGAGGGCTGGAGAAAAAAAAAATCTCTGATCTATTTATTCGTAGCTCTTTTCAACCTGTTATTCATCCAAAGCTATTATGTTCCAAAGTAACAGGCTATATCATGGACAAAGCCATTCGGTTACACAAGTATACTACTGTAGTTTAATTTAACGTGAACCTGATTTTCGTCCTTCTGAAACATATTTCATGTGGTTCAGTGTCCAGTTAAGACAAACTACGGCTCCGCATCCTTTCCAAAGCACTTCTTCGTGGCTAGTATCCTATTCTAGCTTTAATTTATTTTTACAATT
This sequence comes from Coenobita brevimanus, assembly GCF_032717465.1. Taxonomy (NCBI): domain Eukaryota; kingdom Metazoa; phylum Arthropoda; class Malacostraca; order Decapoda; family Coenobitidae; genus Coenobita; species Coenobita brevimanus. The sequence continues at coordinate 16,074,638 of NC_137046.1, forward strand.
CAGTATTCAAGTTAGAGTAATAACAATAATGTAAAGTAAAACCCATATAATTGTTATAGCAGATAACAAAGTATAACCATTTTTATAGTCATTATACTGCGAAACCGACTATGAAAACTAATGCATGCAACAAAAATAAATATAATCCTGGCAGCCACCACCGTCTTCCAGAACCACCGCGGATGATAGCGTGCATCGTGGAACTGTAGGGCGAAATGAATAAGCCAGCACTCGCTCTTATGCATAATATGTGGCCAAGATATCTGGAAAATGAAAACCAGAAATGTCTAGTTGGCCGTAATTCTCATCCGCCAAATGTCAGCATGAAAACTGCATGCAAATTGCATGAGGAGACAGACTGGATAAAGCAAAGTTCCTTACTTTGGATCAAAAATATCAGAGCCTCGTCGAAAACAGGTAGTTAAGGAGAGTTTGTGTGGAAGTTCAACACATGACACTTGGGTGTTGGGCCATACTCTCGCAGGCAAGGGAGATTTTGCACATTTTATCATACCTAACGCTGCATTTTGCATATCATGCCTAATGCCTTTAGTATTGCATCTTACAAAGGGTACATTAAAACCAAGGAAGGTAAAACGCAAGTAACATATATAGCATTATTGAGAAGGTTGATTTACGAAAGCTGTGAAATAAACGAGAGCTCGGTGAGTCGAATAGCCTATATTTTCATTTTGTTTTCTCGTCTTCCATTAATTGTCTGTGTAGTTCTTTTTCTTTTCTTTTTATTTTAACATCTTTTGTTCACTCCGCCATTCAACTTTTAAAATTTTTCATACATTTTTCTTGACTTGTTACCAGCTGCGAGAGCGAAGCTGGTATTGTTTTCAATTGTCTGTTAGTCTGTCTGGGTGTGCGTCTGTTAGCACGATAACTTCCCAACCGCTCAAGATATCACAAAATTTTACAGGTTTGTAATAGGGAATATAACGATCACGAGTTCGATATTGGTGAAAGTAGGTCAGGGTCTGTCTGTCCGTCAAAAGGATAACATCGCAGTCGCTCAAGATATCATCACACAATTTTACCGGTGTGTAAAAAGAATGAAAATCTCGTACGAGTTGGAAATGGTGAAATTTGGCCAAGGTCAAGGTCATTATCCGAGCCGCGCTAGATACGTATCGGCTCGCGGCTGGTGTGATTACTCCCTTGGGGAAGCTTCTAGATGAGATTTTTTTGTGTACTCCTTCCACAGCTTCGATTTTCATCCCAGTATCTAAATGTTGTTTATTTACCGAAATCAGACATTTCTTCTTACGTTTCCATACATTCCCTCTTTGCCAGCTAGGTCACTTTTATCAATTCTTTGCAGCCTTTTTTTTTTAGCATATATATATATATATATATATATATATATATATATATATATATATATATATATATATATATATATATATATATACACTGAACAAAATTACAAGTCCTGGTAGTGTAAAGGCAGTATTATGGTGATTGTACGGTGCTATAACACACCGTTGTGGAAGAAGCCTCGTTCTTACTTTCATATAAGGTGGAAACACAATACGTACTTTTTTTTTTTTTCACAACTACCAAGTTTCACATTAATACTTCTAATATTGAAATTTACCTGTGCGTACTTTTGCCACGATATAAGGGTATGTTAATGGTTTCACAATTCATTCAGTCACACAATGCGATTTTTTTTTTTTTTTTTTTTTTTTTTGGTGGTGGTGAGGGATGAACCTTGTTCCTGGGCGGGATATAACTGTGATACATCGATGGTTGGATTGCATAATATAAATCAGAAGCTCGTTTTTATTTCATTTCAGTTCGCTGGCTCCATAAAGTTTGCTTGATAGCCAGCCTCGTTGCAGCCTCATGATGCCAATGCGTTCTTGCTGATTTTATACTGTGAAGAAAGTAGGCTTTCTGCGGACCTGATCCTAACACAGTAACTCTACTTCAATTGCTTTTCTGTCTGCGTATGACAGGCTTCTAAGCGTAATTTATTCAGGTAAATTGAAGTTGACAACTTTGAGAGGAATGAAGCGACAGAATGCACAGTTTGGCTGGATGTTCAGGATATGAGGATATGTAGCATGTGGGTGCTTTAAAGTATTTAGGTAGTGTGATGAATAAAAGGAGTTAACAGATGAAACAGGTGCAGATGAACAATCATACTCAGTATAGGGTTTCCTGATTCACAGAACTGAATGATACAGGTCTGTGTCGCGCATGAATTCTTGCCTGCTACTTCCCGAGAGAGGAGCAATTGCTTTCGATACAGTAGGTCAGATCCGTTCAGGTCGTGCTGTGTTGCAAATATTCTAATGTAGCCACACCGGAATTCCTGACAACTACACTCTGCAATCCCATGCACGTAGCCACTGCGGGGGCAGGGGGGGCAAACTGCCCCCCCTGGGAAAATTGGGGGGAAAGGTTGAAAGAGATTTTTGGCATACAGTTTTCCTAATTTTACCACTTGTATATTAAGCAATATTAGCTACTTACAAAACTGTTTATTTGAGAGCAATAATTTCCACTGAAGTTGAAAGCTAGACTAAATATTATAAAACCTTTGAGAAAAAATGACCAGTTATAACTAAACAATTTTCCCTATCACCTTAGAGTATGTGTTTAATATTAGAGCTCTAACGATGTTTTGCACATGAATCCTGATGAGTTGTAAAAATGGCCTTCCTGTCCTCTCAGCCACATCCTCTCACCCTGCAGCCATATCCTCTCACCCTGTAGCCAGCTTTATATATATATATATATAACAGAACGGAGGAAGGAAAAACAAATGGGTAAAAAAAAAAATAATCCATACACCAGATTACTGGTATCCTCTGTTCATAAAATATCTGTAATAGACTTGAACAGTTGTGGGTTGAAATATGGAGGAAAACAACTCTGGGGAAGCAAGTTCCAGAGAGATGCAGTTTGGGGAATGAAAGAATTCTGATAGGCAGAAGTTCTGCAATATGGTTGAGTGACATTCCAGTCATGAGCGCTACCAGATGCCCGTGTAGCACGAGGGAAGGCATGGAGAGGTGGCACCATGGACGCAACTTCGTCTGAGCATTTGCCAAAAAAATATCTGTAAAATAATGCAAGGGAGGCAACATTCCTTCTTACTTGCAGGGGAGGTAGTTTATATGTAATGGCGGGGTTGTTAATGATTCTAACAGCTTTATTCTGAATTTTGTCTAGTTGTCTTAATGCAACCTCTCCACAACCATTCCACAAGGGTGAGCAATATTCAAGCTGAGAGCGCACATGACTCTTATAAATTATAGCTAACTGCTCATCGGCGAAGAAGTTACGGACTCTGGAAACAAACACTGCACAATTATTGTTACAAACAACTGAAACATGCAGAAATTTTGAAGACTGCATGAAGTCATTCTGATCACCTCGGACTACATTTTAGAAGGTAAGCATATAAAAGTATGTGTGCCAGGGACCTCGTTTGGGTGGGAGACAGGGGGATGTGTCCCCCCCCCCACTCTTTGGAGCCTGGGGGACAGAGTATCTTTTGTTCTCACGACTTTTCTAGGTGAAAATTTTCAGGATGAATAACGTTACGCCATTTTTCCTTTTTTTTTTTTTTTTTTTTTTTTTTTTTACCGTAATGGCAAAATCTTTTCTATACAGTACAGTACAGGTGATGTGAAAATCATTCCCAGCTGAGCGGGGCAGGTCGAGTGGTCACCTGAGTCAAGGATTAAGTGAGGTTAATCCCACCAGATTTGTTTGTTTGTGGCCACCCGTTACGGGTTTAAGGCGTCTTGCAATAGATAGATAGATAGATAGATACAGATAGATAGATAGATAGACAGATAGAAACCCATCAGATGTATTAACTTACGGTCAGTCCTGACGTATTCACCACCTGATGCCTGAGCCAATGAGAATCAAACTAAAGGAATAAGTAGTGGAAAACAGACTTTCTATTGGCTTCCATCACAGCAGTAGTACAAAACAGAATACCAGACTGGGAGTGGATGCGGCAGCGAATTTTAATTTACACATATGTGCTCAGTGGAGAGAGAGAGAGAGAGAGAGAGAGAGAGAGAGAGAGAGAAATACAAAATCGGGAAAAAGCGATAGTATCACGAATGTGGGAAAGTGTGTGTGTGTATTTGGGACACTCACGCCAGTGTATGGCAGATGTCTGGAGGAAATATTCCAAGCGTTTGCCCTCCCCCCTGCCGGGAAAAATCCTGGATGCGCCACTGTGCATTCCGACAACTACCTCTTGCAGCTACGCATATAATAAGGCATATACATTACAGTGGAAGTTTAGAAGATGAAATGCATGAATTGGTACAGTAAAGGAGTAATAGGATCACTGAAAGCTTTGATAGGGATGGGGAATGAGTGTGGAAGTAAAGAATCGCTGCATGACAGTACTGTCATCCCCACTCTGTGTGTGTGGAAGTGAAGCTGAAAACTGTTCGACGGACGCAAGTCACGAGTAAGAGTAATGCAAATGAATTACGTGAGAGAAACATATGGAGTTACATGGAAAGACAGGCAGACAAATGAGGAAGCGAAGGAGCGTTGGGGTCCTGATGTGGATATCATTGAAAGCATTAAGGGAAATATTCGTATATGGTTTAGCCTAGTGAAGAAGATGGAGACTGAGAGACTGACTAGAAGAATGTGCGAGTGAGGTGGAGGGGTATACGGGAAGAGGAAGACCGAAGATAAAATGGAGGGACGGAGCGGAGATGTGTCTGGGCGAGGGGCATGAGTTGGAGGACTTTGCGACATGGAGGCGATTTTTTTGTTGTTGTTGTTGTCAACCTTTACGGGACTAGGGCATGTCGTTTCTGATATTGTATACCGATCTTTTGCAAAGAATAATGTTACTGATTGTTTGCCGGTCGAAAATAAGTAAATGAATAAACTGGTTGATTACAGAAGGTCGTCTTTAAAAATGTACTAATAAAAGCCCCCATGTATTAATTTAATAACGGAATTGCATCCTGTCTATAACTGGGTGTAACTTCATCACATGATACGCTCCAATCAAGACTGTAATAATGACTGAAATCCACAACATACATGCAATACTACCGCATATGCATCATAATATCGTAATAATGTGATTGTAATACACACCATACAAGCAGTATCACTATAATTATGTACATCGTAGTATTCTAATGCGATTGTAATGTACACCACAGATCATACAACTGCAAATGTATCATATTGCATGTGTAACAAATATGACAAATTCATTACAGGTGCTTCGTACAAGTTGCCTTTTAAAAGAATAAAAATATGAATTGGGGAACGAGTTATCATCATCATAATCACCGAATCCGGTGTTGCCCCAAGAGAAGCTTAGCAGCCCGAGGCTAGTCAAGTTGGTCCTGACATTTGAGATGAGAGTGACCAACTTCACTTATCCCTGAATGGCATTACATGAGCAATAAAAGCTCAACCACCCCTTGAATATAAACTGACACAGGCTCAATCCGGTTCGAGCGCCCTAATTACCCACTTAACCACCAGGCGCTATAGTTTGGTTATATGGTTACCACCCAGCGTAGTAAATGGTTTCCTGGTGTACAGGAAACTATTTAGCTTGTCACTCACTGTACAGCCACCTGCAGACAGAAGGAAGAGGAAAGAAAGAAGGAAGGAAGGACATAAGAGAAAGGAAGGAAAGAAGCTATAAAAACATAATGTAGCGTCAGCGCCAGACTGAAGCTTTATATATTGGTAACAAGTAGTTTTTCCAGTCAGTTTGATATATTTATACCTGTCGAATGTTCAGTCGAGTTGGAGAGTCTCTGGATACTGCTGGAGATATCTAGCATTCCTGATCAGTGTTTACAGTAGTAAGTACTAAAATTCCATAAATGAAGAACGTCTCATTGTGTATTGCGATCACTGATTGGCTCACTGAACCCAGAATAATACTCATTGCATTCCATTTATCACGTAAGTCATTCCTTTGTTCTGGTCAATCATTTCAATCAGTCAGAAAGTGAAGAATAAATAGCTCTGGATAATGTGCACTTAGTTAATCTTATTATATTAATGTTGGTAACAACGAAAAAATATCCAGTGAGCTGGTGGCATGTCAGTTACAATTCAATATGGAGTCAAACGGTTCTAATACAATAATAAATGAAGAAACAGTTGCATTACTCTGTGTTTTGGTACATATTTCACTTCTAAATAAAATTACAAAATACCATTACGACGAATCTTGTCGAATGCTTGTCTTTAAGTTTTCATTCATCCATACGGTAGAAATGGTAACCTATCAAGCAGTAATGAAGATGAAATACTTTAAGGCAATCCCGAATAACTGTACATACAATGCTGTTCGATTATTTTTTCTCGTATCTAAATAAACAACTGCAGTACTTATGATTATAGTACAGACAAGTGGTCGTGGGCCCTTCAGGCCCTCTTGCACTTGCTCCTGCGGAGGGTTCTCGTGCTGCACGCTCGCTTTCTCGTGCTTCGCACTCGCTTCCTCGTGCTTCTCACACGTTTCTTCGCACTCCGTGCACGCGTTGCGATCATTTCAGGTAATCCGAGTCACGTTTATGTGCTGTTCTAGTCTAACGTTGTCACTATCGGCCGTCAAGGCGACAGCAAAGGGCCCATGATGGTCCGTTTATGTTCTGTTCTAGTCTAACGTTGCCACTTGGGTTTTTTGCAGCTAACCAATTGATCGTGTTATTTGCAGCTTTGGGAATGGAATCCAAGTTGTCTGCACGCTAGTCCGAGATATTAACCACTCGGCCACGGCAACCGACTGGGCCCGGGAGCGGCGCTTTTTGGTCAAGCTTTGATTGTTCATTAAATATGGTAAAAGTTTTACAATCGTGATGGGACTAAGTTTTTTCACATCAGCAAATTTTTTTGCTATTTTTGTGCCAATTTTTGTGCGATTTGAATGTGTAGTTTCGGCTGCCCAAAATACACACACGCACACACGGCTATTGCTGCAATATATTAGAAGAAAATATATTTAGAAATGTGGGCTTTATCTGTGAACGAGGGGCACAGTTGAAGATGCGACCAGAAGTGTAATATATCTAGCATGCTATAAACGAGGATGTGTGTGTGTGTGTGTGTGTGTGTGTGTGTGTGTGTGTGTAAAAAGGATTTTGATAATCCTTGGCAGGATGGTTTGAATTAGGTCCCAGATGGGCCAGTTTCAATTTCATGTCGACTGATATTTTCTGAAGGGGTGTTTTTGACTCCAGACATTATTGTCCCCTTTGTGGGCGAGTAGGATTGGGAGAAAGAACCGAAAGAGATGATAGGTGGGCGGAGAGGTGTTGTATGAAAGCGCTGGTGGTGCCCAACACATGGTTCCAGCAACATCAAATCCAAGAAGACTGGGGACGTGGAAGAATCCGGGGGACAGTTAGGAATCAGGTCATTTACATAACAATGAATAAGCCATTAAGAAATACCATAACTCGAGTAAAAATAAACCCATGAGCAGATGGTGGTGTGAGATGCAAATCATGTACCAGTGATTGCAAGTGAGAGTACGACTGAAGAGACTGAAAAAAAATAGAAAGCGAAAAATAAAAAACAGGAACCTCCCAGAGCTAGACAGTATCAGAGAGAACTTTCAGACTGAATTAAGAACGGGTATGAAGTGTTAGACAATGAACAAGGGGATGATGAAGAAGAAAATGAGACGGAAACCCTTCGGGAAAGATACATGAGGCAATGATGCGGTAAAAGAAACTGTATCAGAACAACAGTGGAACGAAAAAGAAGTGAATGACAGAAGAAATTTTGGAACTGATCGAGGAAAAAAGGTTGGAGTAACAAAATGAACACAGATATGAGGAGTTAGATGCTGAAATCAAAAGGAACTGTCGGGAGAGGAAAGAACGATGGCTACAAGAAAAGTGATGGAAGAAGTGAACAACCGGAAATTCAAGGAGAAATGTCAGGCCCAACAATAACCGTGGACGAAATCAAGTAAGCAGTCAGGGAGATGAAATTTGGAAGAGCTGCGGGTGAGGACAGTGTGGTTTTGGAAATGTTGGAGGCAGCAGGAGTTTTGGGGATGAGGAAGATGCTTGAGATAGCAAACAGAATATACGATGAAGGAAGCATCCCCAGGCAAATGAGCGACAGTGAGTTTACAGCCACACCGAAGACAGCAGGAGCAGCGAATTGTGAGAGGAACAGGACAGTCAGTGTCATCAGTCAGGTGATAAAAGTAATACTGAGAGTAATAATGAACCGTATTTAAAATAAGGTGGGCAGGAATGTTGGACAGGAACAGTACAAGTTTAAGAAAAGAACCTGAACAAAGAGCGCCATCTTTTCCGTGAGGGTGCTCATATAAAGAGCCAAAGAAATGCACAAAGATTTGTACATATGCTTTATTGATTTTGAAAGGAATTTGATACTGTGAGAAACGAAAGAATGGTAAAGATGCTTCAGGACATCGGAGTGGATCATTAGGATGTGAGGATAATATAAAACCTGTACTGGGATCAGAGGGCGGCAATAAGAATCGAGGAAAAAATAATAATTTGATATTATGAGGGGATTGAGGTAGGGATGTGTGCTACCACCAAATCTCTTTAAGCTGTATGGCCAGAAAGTCATGGATGAAAATGAGCCCCTGAAGGGAATCAAGGTAGAGGGAAGGGATGAGAATAATATGAGGTATGCTGAAGACACTGTGCTAAAGGCAGATAGTGAGGAGACTCTACAGGCATTACTACTGATGGACTGACGGAAGCGTGTCAGAGGAGGGGTTTGATGATTAACAACAGAAAGACAGAAGTGATGGGTGTAACGAAGAAACAACAGAAACCTGATGTAAAAAAAAAAAAAAAATCTATGAGGACATGTGATACAGCAAATTAGACAGTTTTTGTACCTTGGAAGTATACCTGATGACGGTAGCAGTGAAGAGGAAACGAATAATAGAAATAGTAAAAACAGCAGTTAGAAGAGCGGGAATTATCTTAATATCAGTGTGGGCGTGGGCAAAAGTGTGAGAGTTTTTGTGTTTTGTTCGGTCGACAATATTATACGGATATGAGACGTGGACGGTGAAGAAGAATATGAGGAAGTGAATGGAGGGGATAATGATGTTTTTTTTTTTTTTTTTTTTAGGAGAATGAGGATACATGCACGGCAAGAATGACAAATAAGGAGATGCTGAGGAAAGCTGGTACAGAGAGACAGGTTACAAAAAACATCAGAAAAAGACAGCTGGTATTCTTGGGACATGTTCTGAGAGCGTGAGACTTGGAAAGTGATTGCATGCTTGGAAAGACTGAAAGTAGAAGGGCAAGAGGAAGACAGATAATGAAATTTTTGGATTCCCTGACAGTAGATCTTAAGAAAAAAATCAGCAACATAGAAATAATTAAAATGGCGGAGAACAAAGAACAGTGGCACTCAGTGGTCTCTGACCACACGTCCAGCACTCCGGGTAGTATGTACAGTAAACTTTAGTCAAATACTGATCAGGGACGGACGCAGGGGTGTTCCCTAGTTGCCAGGGCAACACCCTTCTTTCCCGATTAGCTGTCATCTCAATTGGTGTGATTTTTCCATTCCAACTAAATTTTCTGTTTCACTCTCTAACGTTGCCCAGGTATTTTTTTTTTAAAATCATCTAGTGCGAATGCTTGTCGTGTGTGTGTGTGTGTGTGTGTGTGTGTGTGTGTGTGTGTGTGTGTGTACGCAATCAACTATGCCAGACAATGGCCAACGGCCATACATACAATATAGCTAGTTTTTAGCAGAACGAACTACACAACAGTGTGTGTGTGTGTGTGTGTGTGTGTGTGTGTGTGTGTGTGTGTGTGTGTGTGTGTCTATTCATAGGTAGCTGTGACCATAGAGCCAGGGTTGCTAGATTTCTGAGAAACAAAACTGCCAAAATCCAAATAATTTTGTGCCAAATATCCCAAATGAAAATAATTGTCGGAAAAAACAGGATACTTTCATCACTGACATAAAAAATGCTCGTTTTTTCTCGATTTGAGCAGATGAGGCAGCAGAGATATCCAACCATGAACAGCTGAGCTTGGCTGTGTGGTATGTGGATTTCCTTGCCAAAATCCAAGAAGTGTTCGTGGAGTTTGCTGAGTGTGATACTGGGACAACTGGACGTGCCATTGCTGATAAAATAATATACACTATAACTAACAAACTAGGACTCGATATGGCGAATCTAATGATGGAGCAGGCAACATGCCGAGAAAATTTCGTGTTGTAACTACTCCAGTTCTGGAAATTGAGCCAAAGGCAATTTACTTTCACTGCAACTCCAATCAGTTGACCTTATGCATAATGAAGGCATGCAAAGGCATACCAGTGTCCAGTTTGATGACTGTTATCGGTAAAGCCAGCAGATTTTTTTTAATAACTCTCCCAAACGCCAGATTCATCTGGAGGGCTTCATAATGAGGTCTGATGACTTTGGCCAAACCAACCGAACCAATCTACTCGATGTTTGCAGAACACGTTGGATGGAACTTTATGATGCTAAGGAAGTTTTCCTGGATCTACTACATACAGTCATCGCATGCTTGGAGGATATGATGACCTCATCCAATGAGTAGAGCAGGGAAACTATCAGTGCCGCTCGAAGCTTATGTCTGTCCATTACATGATTTGAATCTGTGTTCTCACTGATTGTAGCCAGTAAAGTTACAAAAGAGCTGTGTAAGAAACTACAAGCCAAAGCCACTGACATCATTCGTGTTGATGAACATGTCGATGATGTCAAACACTTTGTTAGTTCAATGAAGGAAGATGTCGATTTTTTTCCATGATGGATGCCCTGACTATGCGAAAGGCTGCTGGAACACTGGAATTGGACGTCAAAGCCCCCAGGAGATGTGGTAGACAGACACTTCGAAACAGTGTTCCTGCTGATTTTGTAAAAGATTACTGCAAACGCAATGTTACCATCACATTACTTTATCATTAACACCAGCACATGAATGAGAGGTTTTCTTCAGTCCAAAAGAATGCCATTCAAGGAATGCAGATTGTACCTGCTGTTCTCCTGAAATCTGATACTGGAATCAAGGAGATGACTCAGCAGCTGGTAACATCATACAACCATGATCTTCCAGAGAAGCAGTCACTAGATTTGAGTTTACGATGTGGGTAAGGAAATGGAAAGCATGGGAGAAAGAGGTACCTAGCAGTCCAAGAGATGCTTTGCCACTTGCAGATGATGAATTTTTTTCCAAACATCAGGATCATCTTACGCCTTGTATGTACTATTCCCGTGACTAGCTGTGAGAATGAGAGAAGTTTTAATTCCATGCGTCGGCTGAAGACCTGGCTCAGGAGCACGGTGACAAATGAACACCTAAACGGACTTGCATTGAATGAATGTCCACTATGGCGCACCCACCGATATTCCAAAAATCATTGATGTGTTTGCAAGGGAACACAGCTGACGAATGCAATTTCTGGATCGTCTCTCCGACCATGTTGATGAGTGAGAACAAAATAACTGAATGTGTTTAAAAGCCCAATTGCATGTTATTTCGTTCAGTATATAACATGGGGCCTAGTTACATGCCACAATTTGACAGTTTCTAATTATTGTAATTCACTTTCTATTCTATTTTGTTACGGCCTGTTGAGAATTATTGCATGTCTGCATCCTGATGACAACCATATGTAACTAAACGTTTCTTGTTTTCTTTGCGAAATATGAATAGTATTGCACTGAACAAACTGCAGGTGTCTGAATTTTCATTCGAGCATTACTTAATCCGTTTTTGCAATATCCAAGGGCAAATAAAAAAAACATCAAAGGGGCTCACTCGGCTACTGTACTCAGTAACCCTGTGAAACAGCCATGGAAAAACCAAGGGGGTCCACAAGTCTCCTAAACAAAATTTTACGGTATTGAGACTAAAAGGCTCTCGAATAATGCAAACAGAAGTTTGGGCAACACCCCCCCCCCCAAAAAAAAAAAAAAAAAAATCCTGAGTTCGCCCCTTCTGATTCACTAATATTCATCGAAAAAATTTAAAAAAGAAAAAACTTGTAGGATGATATCTAGACTTAGATTTCTTTTCTGCATAAAATATATTAATAAAACACTTATGACCTACTGTGCAAAGGCCAAATGTTTGACTTTAAGCTAACGAATGATGTAATGTCAAAAAGATAGTGGAAGATGACATAAATAACTGTAACAGTCTCAGGCTAGGATGAAAAAAACTGCCTCCCATTAGGTCGAAGTGATGGGAAAAGCGAGAGACATTAACCATGACGTGGACTGCAGGAGGCAAATGATGGTGACAATGGAAGGTCAAGCCCTTCGGTGTTTGGTCACCACTCACTATAGTAGTACTCGCGTAAATTTGCGCCTGTGGTGTGGCCCGCACCTGTGTACAGTGTTGCCACGTTTTCTATATCGTTATCTCTCTCTCTCTCTCTCTCTCCTGCCGGGAGATGTGAGCCACCCTGAGTACTTTTGATTCTTTTATAAGTTGTTTATAATTGTGCTTTCATTTGTTAATTTGATTTTGTTATATTTAGTGATATTTATCATTTTTTATATACAGCGACAGATGACCCGTTATTGCAGTACCATGATTGATTTTCATTCATTCATTCTCTTTCCCCTTCCTCCATCTCTCTCTCTCAGCCTGACAATGCCTCCACCACCACCACCCCCCGTCATGCCGACAATGCATTCAACCTTGCCCCTCTCTGCCTGCCTCTCTCTCTCTCTCTCTCTCTCTCTCTCTCTCTCTCTTTTATTGCAAGAGACATTTTGGATATTTTCCTTTACATAATATTGTATATACTGTAAATTTGACATCATTTCCACACCACCCTTGAGGTCAAGGCTACCAACTGGGTGTGGAAGTGTTGCCGCTCGCGAGTATTTTTTTTTTTTTTTTTTTTACTTCGGTATTGGCATATGCCTACTATTTTGTCCTACATATTAGCTTATGATTATAAATGTGATTATTCCTCGCCCTTAAAATTAGGTAAAAGCCAGTAAATGTGACCATTTTTCCCTAGCAACACCTGTACAAGCTATGCTTGGGCCTATGGAGGGGTACGTACTTTACCTTATGCCAGACTGGATGTGTCAGTGTTGCCACTCACAAGAATTATATGAATCATTTCATTTACTTTGGATATTGGCATATTTCTTCTTTTTTCAGGCTCATTATATTATATCCATAACTGTGATATTATTACCCACCCTAAAACTACGCTAAAAACCATTAAAAGTGACTACAATTCCTTTTAGCAACACTGTACAATATATGCCATGTTTCTGTGTTACTGTATAAATACTTTATGCATAATAAGATTACTGTTGATTCATCCATCAAAATACACAACTGTAAGTTTTATTCATCTGAATTTATCGTATTTGTGATGCCTTGTACATAAATAGCTTCCGTTTCACATCGCAAGTTGGAGAAACGTGGCACCATTGTACACAGGTGCGGGCCACACCAAAGCCGCACATTTAAGCGAGTCCTACTATAGTACGAGAGTGATCACCACTTAGCAATAAAGGTGTTATCATTACCCAGCAGTGAATAAGTTATTACCATTTAACAGCAAGAATGTCATCTCCACTCATCAATTACAGTGCCATCGCCATTCATCAGAAAAAGAGTCATCAGAAGTAAGAGTGTGATCACTATTCAAAAGTGTAATCACCACTCCGAAGTAAGAGTGCTTTCACTACTCAACAGTAAAAAATACAAAAACCATTCAGAAATAAAAGTGTCATCACCACTTATTAGGAATGCATGATTAATATCCATTTTCTATAATAATTTATGTTACGTAAAAGATTTCATTGTTAATATTTTCGCTTTGGCCATATCCTTTACTCTTACAATCATTAGTTAATATTTTCCCTGCATTTTTGTGCGAACGAAAACGATGGAGACTTTCAGCCCTGTCTGCCCATTTTTTTTGTTTTTTTCGAAATACTGAAAACTTAGGGAATTTCTTCTTGACTCAGTTATGAGGCATGTTCGTGAAAGTACATAACGGTAAAATCAAATTAGTTATTAGAGTGAGGAAAAAGTTCAGGACGTTCCTAGTCCTCCTAAGAAATAAAGCGATTGTCTTCTATAACTTATGAAAAAAGTCAGCTACAAGTTCCCTTCATAAACAGCTAAGCGTGGTGGAAATCTATATTCTACTGAATGTATGTATTTGTATCATTTTTTTTTTTCTTCTACGCCAGCGCTCCAGAATCAAGGGTGGGATATTGTTTAACTAGAAGCGCGTGCGCGCGTGCGTGCGTGTGTGTGTGTGTGTGTGTGTGTGTGTGTGTGTGTGTGTGTGTGTGTGTGTGTGCAAAGCCAATTTTTTTCTGGCTTTACCAAACATTGTAAAAAGGTTGAGATTCAGCCATAAGGTTGACAGTGTTGTTGAGAATAAAAATTGGCCAATGGCCTAGGTCAGAGCGCTAGGTCGGAGTCTGATCTTGCAAGGTCAACTGAAGTAGTTTCATCCAATTTAGACTAAAGTTGGTTGAATGGTTCAGGTTAAGGGAAGAATGAAGGGATTTCATTTAATTAGTTTTGGGTCAAGGTCAAACGACGAGGTTAAATTCAATTGTGAGTCTGTGTGTGAACAAAACAATAATTTTTCTGTACCTGATTCCCAGCAAACATAAGGGTAATTTTTTTTAGAATGATGGGTCAAAGAAGAAGATCACATGCGAATATGAAAATACTCTAAGTTGTTTTTGTCTCATTTAGATCAAATATTGAGACAGGGTTCAGGGCGAGGCAAGGATAAAGGGATTCGATTCTGAGAACAATAACTGTGTGGACATAAGCGTGAAATTGGTTTCTGATTCTGACGGCCTTGCTGGAGATCTAGTGGTGACATTGGTCTTGCTTCGTACAAATTATTTTACCTGCGCACGAGAATGCGAGGGGGCTATGTGCTTAGTTGGGTTTCCTTACATATCCTTCTGTCTGTCTGTCTGTCCTTCTATTAGTAAATTAAAAAACTATTGGACCGAGTTGCTCCAAATCTGACATAATGATTGAAGCCCATTACAGGAACAGATGATTAAATATGAACTGAAAAAGGCCGTAGACATTGGTCAAGTTGAATTCAAACAGTTTTGATCCGACTTTGACCAAGATCTGTGCTTCTGTGCTTACACCCTGCCTAGGTAAACTCTTTCGCCTCTGTCAACTTGTACTTTTCCTTCTTGCTGGAAGTTTGCTCTCATTCAGCCAGTCCCAAAGAAGGGTGACCATACCCAACCTTCTACTATCGCCCAATTGCTTTAACATCCTGTGTCTCAAAAGTTTTCGAGTCAATTTTTAATAGAAAAATTTTAAATCTAATGTATGGCGTGGGTGGTGAACTCATGAGTACTTCTTCCTGTGTCAGTGTAAGGAGCTCTCAGCGGGGTGTTCAGTGAGATATGAAGAATTCACGGACAACAGTGAGAAGATTCATGATCTATATATCCCCAGCTTACTTGTCTGGTATGAGTAATTCCTACAGACAGAAGTATCTCAGTGACAGATAATCAGGTTTTGTGAAAGGTAAGGAATTAGAAAACCCAGCCATTACGGATTACATCCCAGTCACCTGCATACACCCACCACCACGTGCATACACTTTCCACCACATGCATACACTCACCACCACAGTCATACATCCATTACCATGCGCATACACCCACCAACACGCGCCTACATCCTCCAGCATACATCCACCATAAGCATACACCATTCACCACGTGCATATACCCATCACCATTTCCATGCATTCACCATTATCTGTCCAGACTTAATATGCATTCCAAGAGGCATAATCATATAGTGTGAGATCATAATGAACCGTCCAAGATTACAGAGATAATTCTATCTCTTCACATGATAATATACAAGCAAATTGGATACCTGTGTTTAGTCGAGTGATGTACCCATTTCTATGCTGTGTGGGTTTTGGGTGCTCTTTTCTGAGGGACATGTCACAGCGGGGTAAGATAGGTAAGAATGGGTAGCGGGCGAGGAGAGATGGAGGTGGTGGTGGGGGGGGGGGCTTAGAAGATGAGCATTTGGGAGGGAGGTCGAGCAGAGGAGGAAGTGTTGTCTTCAAAATTTCGAGGCATTGTCTAACTCACCTTAATAGACGACACTAAAATAATTCCATCAGCTGGAAGCAAGGAATGGTTAATGGGAGACCGCTACTGTATTTTAGACCAGTCATCCTTACCGACCGAAACGGACATTTTAATTGTGGTTATAGTGGTGACTGACTTAAAACTGAAACAAGGTTTCTGAAAGGTCTACGGAACCTGTGTCGTGTCATATAGGACAATGCAGGATTCGTAACTACGAACACACTGGCAACAATGAAAGCTCAGTGAAATCGTAGTGGATTGTTCACGGGCACATTTTCATGTACATTGTTAAATTTTAGTTAAAAACTGACATGAAGACATATATTAACTGAATATGAAAGAAAAATCAGAAATGTTTCATGGCTGCGTTTTCTCATCAACTGCCATACACCTGCACCAGAATTTTCTGTTGTACTGTACTGCAATGCTCAGTTATATAAACAACTCTCTGTAGAGACTAGTCTTGGTAATTCTCTTTCTATTCGGCTTTGTATTAACAGCATGGTTTGTCCTAAGGGGTAAGCCCAACCATGTTTTTTCGAAAACCCACAACAGTACTTAATTCCTGTTTACGTTGTTTTTGCAAAACATTCATTCTGCCTTTCTTCCTGTGTCACATAACAAAGAGAATCTCATCTGCTTGTCTCAGGAAAGCATACCAAAGGCAAGCAATTTTGTGATCGGACAGGTAAAATAGAACAAACATTGGATGCAAAACTCTTCTACAATCCACTCACTTGATGTATTTCTGCCTTCAGGTGACTCTACAGTGAGTGGCAAGTCTTTTGTAACCAGGAAACAGTTTACTTAGTTGGATGGTAACAGTGTAACCGAACTGACGCCTGTTGGTCTAATGGTTAATGTGCCCTAACAGAATGTGGCCTAAGGTCTGGTTGGAGTATATTTCTTGTATATTGTCACTCAAAGTATGGCGGCTAGTCATTCGACTTAAGTGTCAGGGCCAAGCAACCTACAAGCGAGCCCCCACGCGTATTATGGGGCAATAATGTGAATGAGGGATGAATGTCTGACAAAATGACACCGTGTTTTCTTGTTACTCGTTTGCCACATAACCCGATGCAGATGAAACTACTGTTATATGATTTAACGACTGACATTCGAACCATGTAAAATTTTTCAATGTGAATTGTTACTACCTCTGAGGCAGGTTTAAGCCAGATCTCATTGGTAACTGTAAAACCTCAGCTCCACGTTCATTAAACGACTAATTCGTGTAATTAACACCTTCTGCCTGAAACGGTACTTCACATATTCTTGCCATCTCTTTTATTTATTTTTTATTTTTTCATTTCGTTAGTTAAGAGAATATTCCCGAATGAAGAGTTTCATATTGCTTGCAGTAATCGAATCACTACCACAGAATCCTTCCATTAGTTCAATAATACTGCCTAATGACAGTATAAAATAACGATCAATGGGCCCTAATATGGAATTCACTAAGTCGATAAAACTTACGAGCGCTGAACCAGTAAAACGGCTTTGTCGGCGAGGTACGAGCGAGACCATGTAAATGCGAAACAAATGAAATGCCGCCTTATACCCCGAGGGTGCCTAGAGTATATTGATGGCTATCAACCTACCAAATTTCATGCCTTTACGACAAACTTCCTGGCCTCTGGCCCTCTTTTGAAGATTTTCGACATGCTGCACTTGGCGCGTGTCACGTGCCACGTGCACAGCCGGGGTGTTATGAAACCTGTCAAAAACATATCTTAAAGAATGGAACTATCATATAGTGCAAACCATGCAGTGATCGGTCTTGTGGTTGATGAGATAATCATAAGCTTCTCAAAAACGGTGGGGTCGGGTGGGGCAGGGCCGGGTTGGGCTGCTCATATGAAAGAAAATGCCACTACTTGAGACTCGCGAGGGCGTCGCCCTCGCTCGTAACATGACTTTCAGTAAATTTTAAAGGGATTTACAAACTGCATCAAAACTTACGGGAGTGAAACTCCTCGTTTCCAAAACAAATTAGTGAGAAACAAACGGGTAGTCTCTCTTAGAGATACTTTCTCATCTAAAAAATACGTTATTGAAGTGAAGGCTTTAAGGTAAATGTCATAGAGATACTTGCTTGTTTTAGCCTCGGCCCCGCAACAATATCTTAATTATCATTAAATACTGGAGGCCAGCATATCCGTTTTAGGCCTCGTGCACACCAAATGTTTGCTGACGCGGCCAGTTGCTGGTGAAAGTTTTGCATCGCTGTAACTATACAAGTGGCCCCACTGCAAGCACACGGGTGTTGGTGAGAACTACTGTGTGTTACAGCGTTGAAGAAGTCCTACACGTTCCAGCAAGCATCTAATGTTGACGTGGTCTTACTCTGGCTAAATCTGGATATACCAAAATTGTCAGTGAGATGGGCAGGATAAAGAAACAGGAAAATCCCTAAACAGTACAACTTGGCGTTAGAGTTCGTAGGGAAATTTTCAATACATCCAAGCAGTCAAAACTACAGCCGATGTAATCCCTGAACACAAGAGCTTATGAGTTGGTTTTCTTTCTGTATTGATACGTGTTCGTGAGTAATGGCAGCCGGTCTTCGTGCCAGTTACTCAGGACGGGGAATTAGCAGAGAAAGGCTTTGTAAATCCCTCGCCTTTATTGCTGAGGCCGAGAGAGAGAGAGAGAGAGAGAGAGAGAGAGAGAGAGAGAGAGAGAGAGAGAGATAGGATTAAAACTAGGCATAGATTTTGCTGTTATCAGTGTGTGCATAGATTCTCTGAAGAAATGGCATATTAAGGGCAATACAGTGTGAAACCAACATCCAGCGTTTGCAGCGACAAGATCTACAGCAGCCATAAGTTCCGTCGCTGTGTCTGTCCGTCTGCGTATACTGTTGAATGATATATAATATTAAGAAAACTGATATCATAAGAATCATTACAGTGGGCACAATACAGCCACGACTATAATATGCTTCCTAGGCACAACCATCGATCAATGAGCCACTGCCCTCTTATACAGCCCAGTTAAATAAAACACCCAGGAAGGAACGTTATGCTAAATGAGGTCTCTTAGTCTTAAGTTATACGACCTGAATAAATCTGGCCTAAAAGGGTTGAGAATTAAGCTTAAATTAAACTGTTCTGGAAACTTTCGCCTTGAAAAATGTTCATTTCATTTAACAATTTCTCTGTTAATACTAATCACGTCCTTCGACTGTGCCCAGGATACAACTAATGCCTTTCTAGTATATATTATTTACGTGTCAGTGTGTGTGTGTGTGTGTGTGTGTGTGTGTGTGTGTGTGTGTGTGTGTGTGTGTGTGTGTGTTGTTTTAACTGTGCCTCGTCCCCGTCGTGTGCTGCAGTTAGGTTTTGAGGTAGGGATGAGACAAAAAAGAAAATTATTATACAAACACGTAACTGAAAGCAGATTGAAGCTAACAAAGGCAAAGGGAGAGCAGTCTAGTATTTTATTTATCACTGATGACGTGATAAACCTTACAATAAAAAGAAGATAACCTTCCAACTAACTAAAGACAATGGTGGTGGAACTCTGTGTTTCTGATGTCGTGACTTCTCTCAGTTGAGAAAAGAGCCACACGTAACACAAATCCCTTGCATGAATGTTGTACACGATTTATGTCTGTCTGGACTCACCCTGTCTAGCAGAAGTAATTTTTACACAATACTTAACATCAATAACACGCAGCACGGAGCAGGTGAAAGTGATTGACGTCATATGTCCAGTGGCCTAAACCTCGTTTACGAAATTAAAATTCGGTGTCCAGAGTCGGCTGCGTTATATATTCAAGAGGTAGTCTGCATCTGCACTCGTTCCGGCTGAATTAACATTTCCGCGCTGGCGAATGACAGTCGTGATCATAAATAATCACCTATCCTCCGGTATCCCGTAGCTCAGGTTGGCTCCTTTATGCGCAGCAAGTCACACTGGAGTAAGAAGGGCTGAGAGGGAGGAGCCAAAGAGGAAACGGAAGGTGGATGGTGGGACGAGTGATGGTGCAGGGGTGCAGTGAAGGAGGGGAGGGAGGGTAGGTATAGGAGGGAGAATGAAATGCGAAATGGTGGTCACATTATTTGATAATTTTCTCTCATTCAGGGCATGATATAAAGGAGTTAATATTCGTTAGATAATGCTGCATTACTCCTTGTATAGCAATGTCAGATAACAAGCTTTACAGTTGTGACGTGACAGATCAAACATTAGTGTAGAGCCAGAAGATTCCAGCAAAACAGACTATTGTCTTGTCCACCAGTTTGTATAACTAGCCGTTTCTTTGTCGGGGGAAAATATTATTCCGAGGTGATGAGAGGGTATTGGGGTTGACGGCCATGCACACCCATACTGGCATGGAGTACAGGCAATACCGTGCGGTGCAATGAGGCCGCATTATTGGTATGCATGAGGCCGGCCACAGGATAGTCGACATTGTGAGAGACCTCGGGTTGACCAGGCAAACAGTTAAGCGCTGGATAACCCGCTGGAAAGACTGGCAATTTGGAAGACCGATGACTGTAAGATATCACGTAATTATAACTCTGTTTTTTGATACATTAAATCAATATTACGGTATACAGCATAGAGTTATTATCTGGTTTATCTCTCTCTGCAGCTGTCTCTTTACATATATAATTTATGCTTTACATATTTATTCATTTATATGTTTGTGCATTTGTTTTTACCTACCTTACTTATCGTTAAATTTAGTCACATTATTATATTATGTTTTTAGAAATCTGTTTATCAGTACTTATCTTCTCTATTGTGTATTTCACTGTGTTCTTAAGTATTTGTATATCTATTTACTTAACATATTTACCAGTTCAGTGTTATTATTCTCTAATTTATCATCATATTTTAGCCCAGGAAGACAAGACAGACGAGCGAAGAGGACACCGTTAGAATCCTCACAAACATCGAACATAACCTGTTCACCAACTCTGTGGCTGTGAGAGAACAGCTCCACCTGGACGTGACTGCCAGGACGGTCAGGTGCCATCTGCACGATGCATGCGTCCACCATCGTGTTCCAGCTACTAAGGGAAATCTGGAACAGAGGCATGTGAAGGAGTGGCTTGCGTTTGCACAAAACTATGTAATGAAAGACGTAGATTTTTGAGCCCATACTATTTTCAGCTATGATAAGGCATTCTCATCCACCAATCACGGAGCCCTCCACTCCTGGCGCCCAAACAAATTCGTTATGAGCGCCAATATAAGTACATATATACCAAGAAAGAAGTGGGAGGACAACAGGAAATGTCTGGGGTTGGGTGAACCTCAATTGCCTGACGAATTGCCTGACATATAGAGAAGTTTTAACTCTAAAGTTTATTAAGAAATAATGGAAGGTTATGCCACCAACCGTCCAGGCGATGTTTCTCCCTTATCCAGAAAATATTATCTTCATGCAAATATATGATATATCTTGAAATGGTCCCCATCTACACAGATATGAAACTGGTTAAACTATATGTAACATTTTCTTAATTCGTGCTTACCTAAATTTATGGTTTGCCTAATCCACGTTTACTTTACCTTTCAGTACTAGGATAACTGTCCTATCCACAAAGCCAGAGTGGCCATGTGCTCGTTCGAGGAAATGAGTGGATAGATTGAGCTCGTGCCTTGCCCGGATTGATATCCTGATCTCAATCCCATCGAGTCTGTGTGGGCCCAGACTATCAACGTGTGGGAGCCAGAGAACGAGAGGACATGGGCCCGCCTCCTCCAGCACACCATGGACGAGTGGGAGCTGTTCAGACGAAACCAGCAAACCTTCAACAACACTGTTTCCTCGGTGCCGCGAAGACTGCAAGAGGTTATTGAGGCAGGAGGCCACTGGACTATTCATTATGGCTTTCCTTGTTACTTTCGCTTAACCAATGTCGGTAAACATTGACATGCTGTATATATATTTTGGGAGTTTGGGCAAGATTTTATTTTGTTTTCCTTCTAACAGATTGTGAGAGATTTTGTTATTATATCCACCCATGTACACAGACATCACATTTGTTTACCTTTTATGGAGAACTATTTTTAACAGCCTTTTCATATACAGATGCCATAAAATAGTTGACATGATGGTGACTGTATGGGGGAGAAGATACCGAGACTATGACCGTATTTGCGGTGGACACAGCCATGTCAAAGGTTGCTAGTGATATTTTTTAACAAAAATTAATCACATGTAACGGTAAAGGACGTTTCTTACACAAACATTACGGAAGTCAAAGCCATGCAGAGTCCATTCTGTGGCCAAAGTCAAAATACATGGATAAACACAAATATTTGGCTCCGCACTAATGTTTGATGTCACGTCAGTATATTTCTCTCATGAACCAGTCCTTGACATCACCACTCTAAAGCGTGTTATCTGACGCCACTATGCAAGGTGTAATGCAGCATTATCATGCCCTAAATGAAAGAAGAAAAACAAATTATGTGACCACTTTGCAATTTATTCTCCCTCCCCTACCTACCCTCCCTCACTCCACCCCCGCACCATCACTCGTCCTCCCACCGACCTTCCCTTCTCTCTCTGGCCCCTCCCTCTCAGCCTCTCTTATTCCAATATGACTTGCCGCGCATAAATGAGCCAGCCTGAGGCATGGGGTACCGGAGGATAGGTGATTATTTTATAACCACGACTGTACAGTAAGAAACGGACCCCCCTTGGTTAGAGCTGCAGTATCTCGTGGCAGTCCGAGTCTGGTAACACTGTGGCCGAGGTTGGGGGGATTGTTAGGGGGTCAAAGGCGGTGTAGGACGGTGGGAGGCGGGTCTACACGATTTACTGCTCAGATCACGTTTCATTTCGCGCAATACATAATCGAACACAAGAGATGATCATAGTTAAATAAATAACGTTACATTAACATTTGTAATTAAAGGCTGTTGTAACTCCACTTATCTGGGAAGAAATTACATATACTCCGATAAGATACGAACGTTAAATCCCTATGCTCCACACCAATACGAGAGTTAGTGGGCTACTGGTAGCCTGATGAGATAGCTCACTTGAATCTCTTGGTATGCCATCATTGGAAGATTATTTCAAATGGTATATTATATTAATATATATACACTACGCAATGCAACATATATAATATGAACATTATGTATCAGCGATCTAAAGACTATGTTTAATGTGACTAAACCATTCCTATGCATACTCGACCATGGTTTCGGTTAGAGCTGTGAGAGTCGTCGAAGTTGATGAGAAATGTTGAAGTGCCTAGGTCGGCAGTATCTTCTCATACGCTGCGATGTAAGAGGGTGTGGAGGTGCTGGAAAACTTCTGCTACACCTGCCCCAATCTGTCTGCCTTGGCTGGACTTTATTCTGTGTTTCATGAAAACAGAGTAAACCAGCGTGCCCTCCCAGCCTTTTTTCATTTACCATCTGCACTACTCTTACATACACACTGCACACCACTAAACTTTACTGAAAATATGGAGTGAACCGAGGCCACCTCGGACCATAAATTCCCCACCGGTGGCCCTTCCTTTATGGGAACGGCTTCTTTTGCGGGCGCTTTTGTGCTCTTGTCCTTCCTTCTGAAAAGTAAATAATAATGATGTTACTCTTAATATGGCTTTACATTATCATTTAAGGTCTCAGCTTATTTTAGTGGGCACCATAATGAAATAAATAGGTTTAATGTATTTATTATTACTTTTATTGATATTACTATTTACAGTATTGAAAAATACCATAGTCATGCCAACGCTGACATATGCATCCAAGACCTGGACAAGGAATAGGGCACAACAGTCTAGAATACGAGCAGTGGAAATGGACTATCTTAGAGGGTCATGTGGCTTGACGAGATGGGATGGGGTGAGGAGTGAGAGTGTCTGTGAGAGATGTGGGTTGAGTGACACGGGAATTGGAATTGAGTGTGGGGTGGTGGAGACGGCGAAGCGTAATAAACCGAGGTGGTTTGGACATGTGGAGAGACGCAAGATGGGGAGTTTGGAAGGATGGTGTATGGGAGTGAAGTCAAGGGTCCTGGTGTGAGGGGCAGACCGACAGTCAATTGGGTGTACAGGGTGGAGGAGTATGTGAGGGAGAGAGGTGTGACAGGAGTTGGGGGGGGGGGCTTTATCGAGTGATGAACAGGGAGATATTTAGACTCTTCTGTCGTGGCCACTTACTTAGAGGGAGTTCCCGGAGGGAGCGGGGCGTCCGAGCTGCAAATAGATAGATAGATACTTAAGTATATCACCATTGCTATTTTGCAGAATGAACCAGCATGGAAGAGTGCACAGCCAAAGAGCACATAGACCTACAGGACGTGCCGATAGATCCGAAGTCATCACAAAACGTGGTGCTATCAAAGGTATGCGAGACGCTGGCATGTCTATAAAAGCCATTGCCCGGGAAACAGGATCAAGAATAAACACCGTGAGAAGGTGGATACGGCGCTGGGATGAGGCGGGCACCCTTACTACCCGCCCTAGAAGTGGTAGTTCACGAATTTTAGCTCCAGAAGACGATCAACACATCGCAAATGTTGTGTTACAAAGGCCTTACACTGTAAAAAAAAATTATGTTTTCTTACAGTTTTTTCCTGTAAATACTAACAGGAAAAATCTGTAAATTTAAAATACAGTTTGGATTGTTGTCTGTGGCATACATTTTGTTCTGTTGTGTTTCTATCAACGATTCAATTTTTGTTAAATGCTTAGAATGCAATATTGGGTGTGTACACAGACACCAGAACCCAATATATACTTTAAATAGTATTTTATTATGATACATTGAAATACAGGAATATCACTGTATCTGGAAATACATGTTGACTGTAATTATGCCAAATATATATTTTCTGCTAAGCAAATATCTTTCATATTATTCTTTATGAAATACTTGAAATATAATACTTATTCATTGCTGATACCAATGACCTTAAAATTACACTTTAATTGCTATATCCATGTGTATTAGCATGCATGTCTTTTATTGCGACACCTGTCATACTATCCACAAATATTGCCAGGTAACGCTTTTGTGACATAACGCATTCGTCATTTAATGTTCACGTAAGAGAATCAAAGGGAATAAATACTCATATCTGAATAAAAAACTCGCGTAATTTTTATCGATTTCGGTTACGTAAGCAGCGGGCCCATAAATATGAGAAGAGTGTAGCTGTACCCTAAGGAAGACATCAACTGTCCGGTAAGTAATAGATTTTATCCTATCAGCTGTTGATTTTAGTATTACTGTATTTACTGAACTATAACTAGGATGATTAAATACAGAGAGAAAAAAAAAAAGGAAGGTGAGCATCTAAAGTATTTTGCTACGCATCACATTCATCAATTGTTGCTTTGACTGTTTTGTTTAGACTACTGGCGCCCAAAATACCCGCAATGTTGTCGTTGCCCAGTTCATGTTGTGAAAGCGAAAAACGCATTTAATAATCTCAACTCCTCACTTTGCAGTGTATATAGTGGTGAGTGATGGTTGATTTACCTCAAATAGTATGGCATTTCCTTCTTATCATGTCACATTATCATCATATACAGTACTGACTTGAATTTCTTCCCCTGCGCCTACCCTTACTAAACAAAAAGGTACTTATTTTACTAGTTTCTGGGGGAAACTGCCCCGACAATAGCCACAATCAGTTGCAGACACATTGGACGAACTAAGAGGTGGGGGCTAAGTCTATCTATATCTATATACCTCGTGCGTGCGTTAGCAAGGGTAGGGTGTGTGTTAGTACGTGCGTTACCGCTGCGTGGGTGGAACTGCGCATGTAAGTCGGCTTCAACCAGTCACATTCAATAGACAATAGCCAATCAAGTGCATCCTTTTCATTTCCCCTCGAATTTCAAATTTTGAAACTTCGTCAGTCCCCTGAACTAAGTCATTGCGCTATGGCGGTCTGTAATTGGTGCGAGTTATATTACATGAAAGCTTTCGTTACATTTTATGAAAACGAAGATAGTGCCATTTCGTTCTTGAAAGACCATGGAGTAATTAGATCTACAGTTCCGAAGTGCCCAGAACATAATACAGACTTAGTTTTTAGAGAAAAAGACAAGATCTGGCGGTGCAGGCATACTTTTTATTTGAATAAGACCAAGAAAATATGCGAGTGTGGGTTTACTGTGTCAGACTTTCACGGGACATTTTTGGCCGACGTGCATTTGCCGGCATGGAAAGTTGTATTATTTGCAAATCACTGGCTTAGCAAACACTGGGACCACAAGACAGTTATTAACTGCCTTCCTATTAACAGAAAAATTTCGGTTGACTGGAGATCATTTTGCAGTGAGGTAACAGACAACTGGGTAACATCACAAAGTGCAATAGGTGGCCCTAACATTACCGTCGAGATCGACGAACCTTTATTAGTACGTTCAAAGTACGGGCGAAGGCGACAGTTATCTCAAGTTTGGTTGTTCGGAGTGGAGCGTGAGTCGGAGAAACTTTTTATTCTTCCACTCTATGGACCTACTGGTCCCGAAAAGAGAGATAAGGGAACGCTCATCCCATTGATCCAGCAGTACATTCTCCCTGGCACAACAATCATTAATGACTCTTGGAAGGCTTACTGTGAACTGGACAAACTAGGTTACAAACATTTCTCAGTGAACCACAGTGAAAATTTTGTAGATCCTTGTGATTCAAATATTCGTACCCAAAAAATAGAAAGATTGTGGCGCGATCTTAAAGAGTGGGTAAAAAGACCTGGAATTAGGGCAAAATTCCTCTACCAATACCTAGCAAGGTACCTATTCCCGAAAGTCCACCCAGAGAAAGAAGTACTGCACCACTTTTTTGTCCAAGCTGCCCAACTTTACCCGCCAGGAGGACATCGTGTCTGTCAGCCATCCCCCACCCCTGAAAGTGATGAATCGGATGACGAGTCAGGCTAGGTAGTAAGTACAATTATTTGACCTCATTCTTATATTTTCTTGTTGATTTAGGTTAGGTCTGGTTAGGGTAGGTAGGTTGGGTTAGGTTAGGTAGGTATGGTGGTATTATTTTAAGCTTTTCCACTCTGAACCCGAGGAGGCTAATGAGTTTCTTACAAGGCACGGTGTATTACCTTCAGAAGTTTATTGCCCAGACTGTCAGGAACCGTGTAAATTAAGAAAGGACAAACATCTGTGGTACTGACGTGGTCGGTACAAAAAATAAGCAAAAACCAAGAAACGTACGACTCTCGTCCTGGACCATCGTATCTCTAGGTAAGTATTCCCCTAGGATAGGTTAGGTTAGGTTAATGTCAGGGGGGTCTGGGGGGCAGAGCCCCCCCAGTTAGGAAACACGGCCAGACTGGGGGGTCTGGGGGACGGAGCCCCCCAGTTAGGAAACACGAGGTCGATAAGAAGCTTAAAATTATATTTTTCTGTGGTTTTTGATGCGATTTGAATTGTTTTTTACTTCACTTTTTTGGGAAAATGCTTGATTTCACCTAATTGTCCAATCAAAGTTCATGATTGGAAAAGAGGGGAAATGAGGCATTTCCGACGGAAATGAAGGTCAGAAACATTCGATATCGCATCAAAAACTGCCAGAAAAATATATTGCACAACCTAGGGGGTGTATTGTCCACTTGTAAAAGTTTACCGGTTTAAATATAGTTAGGTTAGGTTTATTTCAGCAAGGTTAGGCTTTAGCATGGAATTTTAATTTTCCTAGTATTTTCAGTGTAATTCATTTGAATTTGACCTTGATTTCTGTCGGAAATCACTCGTTTTTGCGTAATCCAACCTGCCAGAACCTCCTGTTCAACAGTGAAACATTGGGGGTGGGGGGGTGTAACTCAAAAACGAGTGATTTCCGACAGAAATGAAGGTCAAATTAAAATGAATTACACTGAAAATACTAAGAAAATGAAAATTCCATGCAAAAATGGCGTGCTGGAGTAAAAGTAAAAATTTGCCTTCTTTTGTCCTAGTAGCTAGAATTCTATCTATCTATCTATAGCCCGACGCCCTAATCCCGCAAAGGGTGGCCGCAGACAAAACGCCTCCAAGTCACTCTGTCACCCACCATTTGACTCCCCTCCCCCCAACTCACCCCCCCTCCCTCATATACCTCTCAACTCCATCCCTCCACCTCATCCTCGGTCTACCCCTCCCTCTCCCTCCCTCCACCTCACCTACATACACCCTCTTAGTCAGTCTTTCATTCTCCATTCTCTCCACATGTCCAAACCACCTCAGTGTATTTCTCCTAATCTTTTCAACCCCCCCTGGGGGTAGGGGGTTTCAAGAATACTTCCCAGTATCCCTGCTTGTCGTACGAGGCGACTAAAAGGGTTGGTGGTGGGTTAGTGCCCCACCCCGTAAAAAGAACTAACTAAAAAAGCAAATAAAGCGCCTCGGACCCGGACGGACCATACGTTGATGTAGCTAGAATTACTTCATAAAATTTAGAAAAATCAAATTTAAATTTGGAGTCCAGAAAAGATATCATAGGGGTGTAAGCGCATAACATAAATGAAATATATAGCCAGGGCAGTCTATCCTATAACCGACCCAAACTAAACACCTCCATAAGCCTATGCAACTTTACCAAATCTATCCTAACCAAACATACTGAATTCTGAGGGGTCTTACTACGGTAGGATTTAGAAAGAGTTGTCAAAATTAAAGTACAACAATGGTTTTTGGTATTTGTGTAGTTTAGCATGGCCAACCGCACCCTTTCTCAGCTGCAATGTGGCCTACATTGTGCACCCTTTCTCAGCCGCACTGTGGCCTAAGTGTTCATCAGCATTGGGCTAAGTTGTTTCCACAATCCCCTGTTCTAGGTTAGTTCTAGGTTATGTTATGCAGTATTAGGTTATTTAATCTTCTGGATTAGAAAATTAAGGGAATGTCACCATTTGGCATGTCTATTGAGATACAGTAGGGTGAAAGCCTGGCCGTCAAAGGAAGAATATGAGCTATGATACTAATACTACCTTAACAACGCATATGCGTGGGAAATGGTACAAAGAAGACCTCCCATGATTTGACGAGATATTCCTAAATAAGCAGGTTTCATACCACCCAACTTGGCTGTGTTGAACTCCATATATACCATAATTTTTGTATAATTGTTTACCATGGATTCAGAGTATGCGTGTCCTACCTGTAATCATGTATCTAGGTCAATTAAAGAATATGTAAACCATTGTCAGCTCCATTCAAATGAATACAGAAGATTATATGAGTGTCCATTAAGGCAATGTAAACGGTAACTCCGGTCTTATACAAGGTTAAGGACTCATATATATCGTGACCATCGGGAAAAACTTGGGATAAGGAAGGCAGAACAATTAATGAGTATAGGCCAAAATATAAAGTTACAGTGTCAAACTCCCCTGTGTCAAACAACTTGTGCTAGAGTCCAGGATTTATTAAAGCATTTGAGACGGCACATTGATGAAGAAACCAATGTGCAATGTCCTTTTAATCAATGCTCAAAAATATTCTATAAGAAAAATACACTTTCGGCACATACAAGTAGGTATCACAAATATCACACAGTTAAGGGCTTGCCCACTGGTATGATCTGTGCATCAGATTCAGATGTTTTTGATGATGTATCACCAAACTTGGATGATTCTAGTGGAACTGTAAATATTTGTGACTTAGAAGGCACCAGTGGTGGAGAGTTACAAATAGAGAATGATGATTTATTTTTAAGAAATCTCTCCCTGTTCTATTTAAAATTGTTGTCAAAATTCTTGTTGCCATCATCAGTTATTCAGTGTATTGTAGAACTTCAAAGCATCCATTCCCTAGGATTTTCTTATTGCATGCAAAATCTAACCACTTCCTTAAAGCAGCTTGATATTCCAGAGAAAAAAATTAAAGAAATTATAAATGGTATGCAAGAATCTGATATTTTTGTAAAGTGTCACAGTGGACCACTACGATCTGAGTTCAGTCGTAATACATTTTTCAAGGAGAAGTTTAATCATGTTCAGCCTCAGTGTCATCATTTGGGAAGGAACAGTAAAAATGTTGACTGCACTTATCAGTACATTTCAATACTTGAAACAATCAAGTGTCTTTTCAAAGATGAATCAGTTTTCAAAGAGTACAAATTATCAACAGAGAATGAGGATAAAGAATCTGGTGAACATTGCTTTAATGACATTGCTGATGGGCTTGCTTTCAAGAGTAATGAACTACTTAAAAATGAACCTAACTCTTTAAGGGTTATTCTCCATCAAGATGCTTTTGAAATATGTAACCCTCTTGGGTCAAGTAAAATGCATAAAATTCTTGGGGTTTATATAACACTTGGTAATTTTAGACCACATCTCCGCTCTGTAGTTGATAATACCCTCTTAGTTCTCCTCTGTAACGAAGTAGATATAAAATATTTTGGCCATGATAAAATATTTCATTAGTTGCAGACTTCAAACAGCTGGAGAACAATGGAATTCAGATTCACAATGAAACCGTAAAGGGTACACTTTATTGTATTACTGGAGACAACTTGGGGTCCCATGGTATTGGTAGCTTTACAGAAAATTTTAGTACAGTTGAACATTTCTGCAGATACTGTACCATCACTTTAACACAATTTCAAAGTGATCCTATTTGTGTTGGTTCAAAGAGAACAATGGACAGCTATAACTCAGCAATAAAGCATCTAGTAAAAGAGCACAATGTCTTGAATAATGTGGAAGGTATTAAATTTAATTCTGCTTTCAATGTATTGAAATATTATCATGTTTGTAAAGCAGGTCTTCCACCATGCCTGGGTCATGATTTTTTTAAGGGTATTGGAGATTATGGTGCTGCCATAATTTTGAAAAATCTCATTAATGAAAAAGAATGGCTGACATATCCAGAAGTGAACCACCGAATAAACAATTGCCAATACCTCGGCACAGATGCTGGTTCAAAGCCGTCTCAAGTGAATGTTACTGGAGGTAGATTAGGTGGTCAAGCTGCACAAAACTGGTGCTTAATACGGCTATTGCCTATTATTATAAACGACAAAATAAAGAAAGCAGATGATCCAGTTTGGTACCTGTTCCTTTAACTGCATGATATTGTGGAAATTATATGTGCCCCAAAGATTAATGACTCAGACATTGCCTATCTTGCCGTACTTATTGATGAATATCTGGAAGAAAGACAATCAAATTTCCCAAATGAGAAACTGAAGTGGAGGAACGATTGGGCAAATATGAATTGGAGCAGATGGGAGACGTGGAAGGTGTGTGCAGAATATTTACAGAAGAAATGTGTGCAGCATGTGACGTGGTGTGTGGAAGGAAGAGAAGACGGAGGGGGGTGCAAGGAACAGCGTGGTGGACTGAAGAGGTGAAACAGGCTGTGGCACAAAAGAAGAAAGCATACAATGAATGGATGGGAAATAGGGGCGTGGAAGAGGTTGAGAGGCGGAAGAGAGAGTTATATGTAGAAAGAGGGAGGTGAAAAGATTAGTATGAGAGAGTAAGAAGAAAGTGGATGAGGAATTTGGAAGGAATTTGAGTGTAAAGTGGAGGGACTGTAAGAAAATGTTCTGGAGAGAAGTGAAAAGAGTAAGACAGGGTGGAAGTGAAGTTAGCAGAGGAGTGAAAGATAAAAATGGTAGATTACTAGTGGAGAAGGGAGAAAAAGTGAGCAGATGGAGAGAACACTTTAAGGAATTGTTGAACATACACGATGGAATTAATGCGAGTATAAGTGGCTGGGGAATGGCTGGGAGGAGGAGGAGGGAGGTGAGAAGACAGGAAGAAATCAGTAGGATAGAAGTTGTGGAAGCAATGAAGAAAGTTAAATCAGGGAAAGCCCCAGGAGTTGATGGAGTGTGTGGTGAAATGCTGAAGCATGGGGGAGAGATAGTAGTAGAATGGATGTGGAAGATGTGCAGATTGGCCTGGGAGGAAGGTAAAGTCCTGGAGGATTGGAAGTCAGGTATAATTATTCCCTTGTACAAAGGAAAAGGGGAAAATGAAGTGTGTGGTAATCATAGGGGCATTTGTCTTCTTAGTATAAGAAAAGTGTATGGTAGGATACTTATTGACAGAGTTAGAGAAAGAACAGAGAAATTAGTTGGAGAAGAACAGGGAAGAAGGGAAGAGGTTGTGTAGATCAGATATTCATTCTTAGATCTTTAGTGGAAAAGTTTCTAGAGAAGGGAAAGTTGTATGCGGCTTTCATGGATTTGGAGAAAGCATATGACAGGGTGGATAGACAAGGATTGTGGAAAGGGTTAAGAATATATGGAGTAGATGGGAAGTTGTTGAATGCTGTGAAGAGTATGTACGATGGTGCGAAGGCTGCAGTGCGTGTCGATGGTGAACTAAGTGAATTTTTCTCTTTGAAGGTTGGGTTGAAACAGGGATGTGTCATGTCTCCATGGTTGTTCAATCTGTACATGGATGGGGTAATAAAAGAGGTACAAGGTAGGGTAGTGGATGTTGGAGTGGCCCTGGTGAGAGAGGACAGTGTTTGGAAACTCTCTGTACTGTTGTTTGCAGATGATATTGTGTTGTTGAGTGAAGACGAAGGGGAGCTGCAAGGCTTGGTGGATGAGTTTGAGAGAGTGTGTAAGAAACGGAATCTAAAGGTGAATGTAGGAGTAAAGTGATGGTCTTTGAGAGAGGTGAAGTCAGTGAATGTACAGCGAGGTTGGATAGTGAGGAATTGGAAAATGTGAGTACGTTTAAGTACTTGGGTAGTGTGATGAGTAAGGATGGAGGTTTGGAGGGTGAAGTGCTTGAAAGGGTACAACAGGGAAGAAAGGTTGCTGGTTCTTTGAACGCAATGACAAGAAACAGGGATTTGAGCATGGAAGTGAAAAAGTTACTACATGACAGTATTGTGATACCAACTCTAACGTACGGAAGTGAAGCTTGGACGTTGTTGGAAGGACACAAGTCAAGAGTGAGAGCAGTGGAAATGAGTTATTTAAGAGGAGCCTGTGGAGTCACATGGAGAAACAGGCTGACAAATAAGGATATAAAGGAACGTTGTGTTGATGTGTATGTGATAGGAAGCGTTATGAGGAACACACTGAGGTGGTTTGGCCATGTGGAGAGGATGGAGGGTGAAAGACTGACGAAGAGAGTGTGAGTGAGGTGGAGAGGGAGAGAGGGAGGGGGAGGCCAAGGATGAGATGGAGGGATGGGGTGGTGAGGTATATGAGAGAGGGGGGTGTGAGTTGGGAGCAGGGCAGTGAAATGGCGGGGGACAGGGCGACTTGGAGGCGATTTGTTTGTGGCCACCCCGAACGGGATTGAGGCGTCTGGCAATAGATAGAAACTGAAGCCCAAGCATCACTTTTTAAAGCACTATCCACGACTGATTTTGGAGTTTGGTCCTTTAATACGTTTGTGGACACTGCATTTTGAAAGTATGCACTGCTATTTTAAAAGGTGTATTAAAAGTGCAAAGAATTTCAAGAATGTCTGTCATACAATGAGTGAAAAACATCAGGTACTACAGGCCTACAAACAGGCAAGTTCCTACTTTCAGAATAGTGTAGAGGTTTTAAAAAGTATTCCATTAATTTTACATACTTATAATAAAGGTATTCAAACAGCCATGAAGATGAGTGAGATTGGTGAAAATGCAGAAGTTAGTTTAGAAGTAAGAATAAAGGGCACTCAGTACAAGAAGGATCAGTACTTAGTGCTAAACAAATGTGAACAAGGATTACTGCTTGGGGAAATTCAACTCATAATATTGAATGCTATTGACCAAGTATACTTTTTAGTACAGGAATTCAAGTCACAACTTTCAGAGAAATTACATGTTTACACAGTATTGCACAACTCAACACTCTCTACTTTTCGATGTGAAAAATCTTCAAAATTGCTTACTACCCACTGAATGCCTACAAACGAGGGAAATCACTCTTGATCCCACTCAAACACTGTATATGTTCCTAAGAATTCCTTGAAAAAGTATGGTAACTTAAAGAAAAAAAATTGACATTGGGGGCACCTGACTTTCATGGATTACAATACTGTATAACACCGACTACAAAGAAATATTTTTCTACTATACCTTGGGATTCTCAGGAATAATATACTATATTATCTTCCTTCTTCTAGGCATTGCTATACATTGACTAAGCAGTAACAATGGAACATGAATCTGAGAAGAAAGCGAAAGGTGAAGCTGAACTGGAAACGAATACCGGTAATAAAGGTTCCATTAAGAAAACTAAAGAAATCTGAACTGAATTTGGTGACAAAAGACGATGACGGCTGTGATGGTGATAGTGACACGTTAAGCGTAAGCAGTCAAGACACAGTAATTTTGGGCCCTGATGAGCCAGGTGAGTGCCAGTTACTTCATTGCAGATGTAAAAGAACCAGTACAGTGCTGTGTGAAGAATTACAATGTTAATTCAAACAGAACTCCAGTTATCCACCCTTTGTTGTGATCCAATATATAGCTATACCGTATGCTATCCCCAAGGCCTGTCATGATTGTAGACTAGTAAAATTTAGGTAATTTGCTAAAGATGTATGTGTGGATTTAGAGATCCATATTTTGGCATACATACAGTATATTGTACTTAGGAAGCAGATGATGACTTGATACAAAAGCATATGCAGGAATTGAAACAGATGTTTAAGAGTTAGAAGGATATTGAGTAGATAGGTCTGAAAATAACATGGATAAGGTGATGGTAAGAGGCAAACAAACAGTAGAAAGGATTAAGTACAAAAAATGGCCATGTGGATGTTGTGGAAGACTCGAAGAGGCATTAGTGTGTAAAAAGTGGTGTCATCAAAGATGTACTGGTCTACTAAATTTAAGAGTGCAAAATTTCTGCTGTCCAGCATGTGTTGAAACATATTGGAAACAGAAGGAACGATAGACTACCTTGGAGGTGGAGGTGTGGTGCCCGTTCCCTTTTACTGGATGTTGTTTGAGGCTGACTTACAACGAGCACCACAATTATATCTCTAGGGTTCGTTCGACCCTTATCCTGATGTTGTTGGACTAACTGTGGAATCGGCTAGGATCCGAGATTACTCAAAATTAACTCAATCAAATATCACAAGGAAAATTGGCCGTTTTGAATCATTACTAATAGGAAAGAAATTTGGTAGCTTGATCGTGAGTAGCGTAACAATAAAAGAGTTTTTAGGTAGCGTAACAATAAGAGAATTTTTAGGTAGCGTAACAATAAGAGAATTTTTAAGTAGCGCAACAATAACAACTTTGGGTAGCGTGACACTGCAATAACAATATACTCCCAAAACCGATTCAGCATAGGGGTCGAAAACAATTCCCAAGGCACGAGGGTTATGAGAAGTTATACATGATTTGAGAGAGAGGAATGACAGTGAAACTCAGTAAACTTTTCAAAATGCTGAATTTACTAATATCTCTCCTCTCTTTAAATCATATTACATCATACTATTCAATTTACTAATAAATGACAACTTAAATTGGTTTTTTCTCTAAGAAATGAAACTTTAGTTTTTAAGAGAACTCTAGATTTTTTCACTCATTTAACCACACTTTTATTTATTTTCACCAAATTTTCTCCACAACGAATTTTATACAGGCACATATACTTCAGTTAACCATCAAATGATATTACTCTTTAGATCTCACTCCTCCCCAACATAGTGATACTTAACATAAAAAGGTTCGCCACATACAGTACACTCGTGGGCATATAGGCTCTCTCCGAGCACATCAGGCGAGGGAGTTTGCCTTGGGGACAGAGTGCTCTCCGAGTTCACCCCTATACATTATGTACCCATAGAAAAATAAAATCACGACTACTCTCCTTTCACAAGCTAACTTCCCTGATCTATTATATAATCAAAGAACTATTCACTATTTTGATGTAAATGGTGAGTGTACAATTTAAATTCCTAACGAATTTTTCCTACTGCAGTTACAATATGGCGGTTAGAGGGGAGTTTTTGACGTGGCGTTCTTACAGCATCTATGTACACGGCGCAAGGGCAAATTTGAGAGTCAGTAACAATACAACTTACGTCACAACGGCACACATAATATCTCTGAACTTTTACAACGCCAGTATGAACAAGGGGGAAGGGAAGAAGGCAGAGTAATGAAACTCACCTATACATAGTTCAAGGGCAAATTTAAGAGTGAGTCAGGAGCTGGCTGATACCCCCCCCCCCCTTCTCCGCTACCACGTAGGATATTAAGCGATTTGGATGACGTGTAGGGTACTTTCGCTTGACCCCCATATGAGGGCCACAACTTTAAACTTCTGATTCTGAACGGATATAGATATTAATTTTCTTTACTCTCAATCTGACAGGGAAAATTTAGTTATTCTAATTATCTCACACAAAGAGTCGTAAATTGAATCAACAGCGGTCGCTAGCATCCTCTCAGCGGAGGAATACAGTACCCAACTATTACGTCATGTCCTCGGGCACTAGCTAACTAAAAACTTTTAACGGCTTTCCCCCTCTATACGATATTATTATAAGCATGTTAATCGACAACATTATGATTTTACTATGATTACATCAGATCTGATTTAATAGAAAATGAGTACAGACGATACGCCACTCAAATACCCGACGTATGCTCCCAGCAAAATTCACCTACAACATGTACAAATATTCTTAAGGACTAGCACAGCATGAGATTTATGATTTTGCAGGTATAGAAATAATAAAAAGAACATGTATTAACTACTAGGTACAAGCATGTTTCTATATCTTAAGCCTAGAATGGATTAGGGTAAATACAAATGTATAGCTTAAGTACTAAAGTCGTAACTTACATGACTCTCCCATAGTTTGACTCTTGTGGCATTACATATGGAGTGACACTGGGATATGTGCTAGACTCTGAACCAAGGGTGGAAAGAGCCGTGACAGCAAAAATTGACATCAGTGTGGTTACAATGGAAAGAGATAGCTAGCCTACTGGTGAGCAGTATCAGAGTTAAAGTTTATGAGACTTGTGTTAGATCTCTGTTGACTTATTGTGCTGAAGTGTGGCCACTCTCTGACAGACTGATGGATGTACTACAAAGAAATAATCATAAAATGTTAAGGTAAATGGCTAAAGTTGAAATGGGAGGACAGAATCTTGAGTGAATAGGTGGCAAGGAGTTGTGGCATAGTGGACCTCAGCATGTAGGTGAGGCAGAGGAGACTCATAGTTGGTAATGTGAGGAGGAGAGAAGAGGGGAATATCGGGAGGACAGTGGTAGAAATGGAGGTGGAAGGGTACAGGCAGCCAGGATGACCCATGAAAGCCTGGAGTTGTGTAAGGCGAGACATTGAAAACTGGTTATTGGAGAGTAATTTGGGCACTGGACAGTAGAATTTTTTTTCTTTACTTTTTTTTTCATTTCTCATGTTTTATTGGTCATCAGTTTGGTCTCCACAGTTAAATGCAGCTTGGGCTGAGGAATTTGAAATTCCATGGTCAAAGTTTTCACAAAGAGATCTACTCTCATACTTACAAGAGGGATTGAGACCTAAGCCATCAACTAGAAGAGAGGTGAGAATTTTAGTTGGTGAAATTTCTAAGATCTCTCAGAAGCCCGGTAAGAGAGCACTAGCTTCAATAGCTCACAAAATTATAAAAACATATCCTCAATCCTTTTTTGATGAGATTGAAGGAACAAGGGTTGGAAATGGATATGATTCTTTGCTGAAACAGTTACAGTCAAGGTTCGACAACATAAACAGAAATAGGTCCAGTATCTCATCTAAAAGAAAACGTGAGGATTCCCTTATAAATGAAGATGATGGTGTGGTAGGAACAGGTCCAACCCCCAAAATATTTATGCATGATAAGTATGGATGCGTTAATTATATGCCCAGTGATTACCCAGATGGGGAATCTGAAACAACACAAGAAGAGAAGAAAGCCTTACTGAAGCAGAAACACAATCAAAAACTTAATGATGAAGTGGAAGACTTGATGAACGATACTTACATATCTCAACGACAAGACATCATACAAAACAAAATTGATGTTCCTAGTTTACAAATTCAATGGCCAAATTTATTTGAACAAATAGGAATGTTTGTTCATTTTAAGGAACTGACTGGCATTAGTATCAGAGAAAAAATTGAGTCTGCACTGCAGTGTAAGGGGGATAGAATTCTGAAATGGATGGAAGAAGAACCAAGCAAGCAGATAAG
The DNA here is from genome assembly GCF_032717465.1 of Coenobita brevimanus. Taxonomy (NCBI): domain Eukaryota; kingdom Metazoa; phylum Arthropoda; class Malacostraca; order Decapoda; family Coenobitidae; genus Coenobita; species Coenobita brevimanus. The sequence continues at coordinate 16,112,848 of NC_137046.1, forward strand.
GAAAATCAGACAGGAGATGGTAGAGGCAAAATGCACCTTCAGCGACGGTAACCCAGAAGTAATTGCAATGATATGTGCAGCTGTGTCTTTCTTTCATGAAAAAGAAGAATTTATATATATATATATATATATATATATATATATATATATATATATATGTGTGTGTGTGTGTGTGTGTGTGTGTGTGTGTGTGTGTGTGTGAACAGGAACGTTCCTTAAACTGTACTACCAAATTTATGGGCCCTCCGCCAATAAATTTTTCAATATGCTGTAAGCTTGCACATCATTACATATTAATGCCTCTTTAATAGACATGAGCGCACCGCACGCCCTGCCACCTACAGTGTAGGACAAATGTTCCAAGCAACAAATATAAGTCCGAGGTGCAGACAAACTGTCTGGTAGCAAACTGTCCCATATCCGTTTGGACCCAGGCAGCCAGAGGACATCTGGTTCGACTGGTTAAATCAGAAATCCATTAAATCAAGGGTTGACTGTACTCTATATTGTGTGCCATGTGCTACCGTATAAATGGTTGTTTTGTTAATGAATGAATGATTTATTATTAGTTCCCAGATTTTCAATGTTTGTTCTGTATTTCTATTTATGTATTTTTCAGCCTACTGCAGAAAAGACTGATTTTGAGAAGGACCTTCCCCAAACACCAGTTTAATAGGAATAGGTAAGTTAAGAACAAACTGTATTTTTTCTATCTATAGATAGAAAAAGTTTCTAAGGTAAAACCAAAGGACGTGATGGCAGCAACCATAGCGTAAGTAGTGCAGGCTAACTTTTAAAAAAATATTTTCAGTTAAAAGAACATCATTATTAACCCCTGGCAAACTCAGTGACTTTGTGCTTAGCGAAAAGGGAGAGGATATTTTCATCAGTTATATCAATTATATTAGAAACATTTCAGTTGAGAATTTTCTTAGGAGTGGATAGTTATTTGTCGGATTCTTATTTTTCAAGAAGGCACCGTTGGGTAGACAGGGGAACGTTAGGGGTTGTTCTGAGACTGAAGATGACATGGGTGGGCTCTTATTAGGAGTAAAGGCTCTGCAGTGAGGCTGGTGCCTTTGTACAGTACAAGTAGATGGTGACATGAACAATGGTTTCTGTGATTGCTGTAGGAATATGAGAGTTGTGTTATGTCACCCTGACTTTAACCCGCCCCATCCTGATAACTTTCAGAGTAGTGGTACGCCCCAATCCGGATAGCTTTTCGACCTTTTTTTTTGGAGGGGGGGGAAGGGGGCTCAAATATCTGCTTTTGGTGAAAAACTAAGGAAAATCACGAAGGAAGTGGTCCCTGGGGTCGTTAAGTGGCCTAATCAAGTGTAGGTACGTCCTACCTGTACTGGCGTTCTGTGGAGGTGCTAGGCTGCTGTCACGTTTTCTATGGTAGGTAGGAATATGGGAAACGATACTTCTAACATACATTTTTGTTTATTACAATGATAGAAACATGTATAACAGGAGTATATTGGGTTTTATAGAAAAAAAAAAAACATGAGAAATAAGGAATATTCCATTGGGCGGACATTGCAAAATCGCCCGATTATGTCACCGATCGTTAGCAAACATTGTTCTTTCATCATCAATTGTATTTTTTCAAGTTCTATAATACTTTCCCAATAACATCATGCCACTTTGCATAATTGTTTTTACATATTTAGAGGCATTACGATAATAATTAGCGTAGTAATAACGCTTATTTACCTAGTGAATTCATATTCTGTCAGTACTTTTTCAACTCACATTCTCTTTCCTGAACTTATATATTACTTCTCACATAACATTTTACCCATTTCCATGTTAGACAATTGCTTTTACAGATTTGCATGCTTTACGTAAAGACTTAGTGTCATAATAGCACTTATTTATCTAGTGAATTCATATTCTGTCATTATTTTTTTCAACTCACATTCTATTTTTTCAACTTTTATATTACTTCTAACATAACATTTTACCCATTTACAAGTTAGACAATTGCTTTTACAGATTTACATGCTTTACGAAAATACTTAGCCTAATAATAGCGCTTATTTACCTAGTGAATTCATGTTCTGTCATTATTTTTTTAACTCACATTCCATTTTTTCAACTTTTATATTACTTCTCACATAACATTTTACCCATACCGTGTTAGACAATTGCCTTCACAGATTTACATGCTTTACGAAAAGACTTAGCCTAATAATAGCGCTTATTTACATAGCGACTGTATGTTCTGTGAGTGTTCTTTCAACTTACACTCTATTTTTCAACTTATATACTAACTTTTCTGTAACTTTACACCCGTTTCAACTTCCTACGACTATTATCACATACTTACAGGCCTTTTTATTATACTGAGCGTCACTGTCGCATATGTACAGGCCTTACATCTAGATTGAGCGTCATATTATCGCTAGCACACACTTTCAGTAATGCAGGTTATTGTGATATTCCCTGAAGCAGGGTTGAAGGCACAACGCAACGTTACACTCCACACACTCGTACCTTGTGTCTTTCCTCTGAGTGGTAGGTCGTACCGTGGAATGCCTGCACACGTGGCATCGGCGCTGAGGTTTGGGCCTGTTGGGTTGGGCAGGAATACTACTTGAGTAGTGGCGTCCGGATAGGCGTAGGGGAGTTTGGGCGGCAGTGGGTGGGCGAGTTCGGTGTGGAGGCCTGTCCTGGGCATACCTGGCGATAATTTCGCGGGACAGCTCCCTTACAAACCCCTCAAAGGTCTCTGAGATTCCTGTTGTCATGGCGTGGAAGTAGTGTGCGTTGAGGACCGTGATGTCGAGCAAGTGGAAGAAGAGCTTTTTATACCACTTCATCGTGGTCCTGGCACACTCCACACTGGAAATCATGGAGTCGGACTGATCAACTAGCCTCATGTTGATGTTGTAGTCCAGTACCGACTCAGGTTTCCAGAGTGGCGCCTTCTCTCAATACGGTGATCCACGGAGTCTGTGCGATGCACCAGGGGATGGTGTACAGTGGAGAGGAGGTACACTTCTATGTTGTGATTCCATCGGGTGGCGAGAATGTTGTTTGCTTGAAAGAAAACCACCTCGTTCTTTTCAAGCTTATTCCCAAACTCGACCATATGCCACCGATTTCTTTTCACTGTACCACAGACTCCGGTGTCATTTTGGTGGAGGAACCTAGCGAGAAGAGGACTAGTGTTCCAGTCGTCCAGGTACAGGACATGACCATGATGAAGGTACTTCTCTATCATAGTCTTTACCACTGCCCCTGAGAGTCCAATACTACGATCTTCTATTATATCTGTCTGTGCGCCCGTGTACAAGACCATGTCCTGCACATAACCAGTCTTACAGTCACACATAACAAAGATCTTGAACCCGAAACGGTATCTCTTGCCGGGTATGTACTGGTGAGAGGAAATATTGCCTCTCCACAACACGAGACTCTCGTCTATGACGAGGTCTCTGAAAGGATAAAATGACGAGTGGAACATTTCCCATAGGTGATCAAAAACAAGCCTAATTCTCCTCATTTTATCAGTATTGTTTGCATTAGGAGGACCATCAGCATCGTAGAAGTGGAGGCGGCCAAGAATTTGTTGAAATCGATTTCTACCCATGACCTTACCAAAGGTGTTTGGGTCATACGGTCAGTCGACCAATAAACAGGATTTTTATTTTTTTTTTATCACACCCATCAAGAGCACCAGGGCAAAAAATACGAACATCTCACCTAGGGTCACTGGACAGTCATACTGCTGGGAGTGCCTGCTCCTTGTGCCTTGATGCTCACTCTCATGGCACTGGCTACTTGCAAATAAATATGTTTGATCAACAATGCGTTGAACAAACGGTTCCCCAAAATACAGGTGGAAAAAATCCAACCTGGTGGAGCAAGCATTGATGCCTGGAGCAATGCAGCCAGAACGCCACTCCTCAGTAAATGGGTGAATGATGGGAGTAAAATTACTCCCATCTACCCAGTCCCACAACACACGTCCCCAGCCTCGTCCCCATTGTTGCCTTCCTCAGGGTAGGGAGGGGATGGTGGTGGTGGATTTTGGGGAGGTGGACAGTGGCTCCCTTCCCCACTCGCACTCCTCTTCCCTCTCCCTTTTCCTTTTCCCTCTTGCCTTCCCTTTCCTTTCCTTCCTTTCCCCACATCATGGGGGTGTGGGGAGGAAGTACGGGAATATTGGGGGGCAAATGATGTGCTTGGGAGAGGCTCCTCCTCGCCTCCCCGCCGCACATGTACACCAGGTGGACGCATTGCCTCCCCCACACCACTCCCACTTTCACTCCTTTTTCCCGCCCCACCACTTTCACTTTCTGCCCTCACACTCGCCACACCACTAGCGTCTGCCCCAGAAAATACTGGAGGACCATACCTCATGAACAGCCATGATGTTCCTTCGGTCCCACGTGGTGAGATTTTTTCCTTCCCCAACCACGAAGTAACACCACGTCCTGTTTCGTCATCATAGTCCTCGTCCTCGTCATTATCGGAATGTGGGTCTTGTGGCTGGAGAAAGGTCAGGGCTTGAGCAGGTGGTGCAAGCTGGCCTTCCCTTGCCTTGCGGTATGTTACATACCGCACTTTCCTAGGGGAAGGGACCTCTTCATCACTGCTCTCTGTCAGGCTGCACATAATCTTTATCAATTAGGTCGTCATCCAGTGGGAAATCACTGTTGCCTGTGAAAGCATCCAGGGCGGCTTGGATTTCCTCCTCTGACAGACCACGACGCGCCATGACTGAACTGGGTGACTGCTGAGAGAAGAGTGAACGAGACAAGGGGCAGGCTGGGACATGTGAAGTCTAGGAGCTTGCCCGCTTGGTGGCACGTAGGTGAGGCTTGCGTACGCAGGCGAACCAAAAATCAGGTGCAAATTTTGAAAATTTTGAAAATTATGCACCTTGCAATTTTGCCGCATTTATGTACGTCAATGGGATATGAGCGTACATCATGTGAGGAAGTACAAATACGTCGTCAGGACGGGGCGGGTTAATATTTACATACTGTTTAAAGCAAGAATGGGTTCTAGATGTGATTAATTGAATGTGAATAGTGTGTAGTCTTTTTGCAAGTTTGCCCCACTGACCAAAAGTGAAAGAGAGTTGCAAGACGGACAGTGAGGGCGTGTGAACTTTAAACAGATATATAGACCTATATCCGCGTTTCATTAAACCCTTAACCGCGGGGCGTCACTTTCGTGACGCTTGGGAGCAAGGGATCATACAGCAGGGTGTCGCTTTTGTGATTCTGTGTTATTTTGAATTCACCCGGGCTTCCAAGTGGGGGCTTGTATCATCTATCAGTACTGCCAATGTCCAACACTAGTCAGCACTCCTAATCTCATCTATACTCCCATCCATTGTTGACAATTTAGCCATTTCTCCCCGTTCCTGACTCCCCTCCCTACTCCCCCTCCATTATCCTATCCTCTCGCCTGCCCGGCCGTGCTACGCTAAGTAAATCTTCCCTGGAATTTTTCACTGATTTCATCCATTGAAATAAGCCCTATGCCCTATTCTTATACCAAATAATATATACAAGAAATAAGGTAAGTGAGAGTGCCATACACCTGGAATTGGCTAATTATCACCTGACAACACCTCATGTGCACTCGTTCGCTAATTTTCGCTGTTTTTTTCCTCTTGAAATATGCCGTATAATCTATTTTCGTAATAAATATACATATAAGGAGGGAAGGGAGAAGCCTAAGTGATATTTACATTCACCTGGAACTACCTTATTTATAATGTATTGTCTAGATTTCCTGCCAATCATTTCAGTGAAATACATAGCTGTTTCAAGAGCTACATTGGTAGTACTGAATATCCCCTAAGTAGGCCTCTACCCCGGCCATCCCTTATCAGTTCTCTCTCATCTTCCGAAGAGGAGGTACGTCTGTTCCTCTTGCTGACTTCAGGGCCTTTTTCACCCCCATGCAAAGGGCCCTGTGACCTTTACCCCCTACTAAACCTCGTGTGGAAAGAGGTAAAGGGCTGACAATTGATAAAAGAGTGACTATGATTTTTCTATTGAGTAAAACAGTGCAAGTGGAATTGTAAATAATGTATAAACAGCAAGTGAAAGTAATGAATGTAAATATACGTGAACAATGGAAAATAGTTTTATAAGTTACTTTAAGTGACAGTGCATAACACAGTGTAAATAAAATAGAAATGTAAATAACGTAAATAAAATAGAGAACGTAAATAGAAATGTAAATGAGTAGTATTATAAGAAAACGAGTATATACCCTAGGAGTAATGAAAGTGAAAGTTTCACTCTAGCATGTCTGAATACTATGAGTTATGAGAGTGAAGATGAAAGTGACATTCACTCTCAATGCTAGTATACAGGACGAGAAAGTGAATGCTACGTATTTTACTGAAAGATATTGAATCCCTACAGTGACAATAAACTAATACTACTGAAGGAAACTTATGGATAAAGACTGTAGATATATATAAGTGTTATATAGTAACAGAAATATAAAGTGTGAGAGGTTTTATGAATAATAAATGACAGAGTACCAAGAGCGAACTAGCGCAAGTGTGGCGGTCAGACGCGCTTATAATTTTCATTGCTTTCACAGTATTTTTCTTTTTGGAGTATGGATCCCAAACTACTTGAAAATCACAGAGTAGTGTTTATAGTGTTAATATCTGGCTGTGGTAATCATATTACGGGTTGTCGGGAAGTGTGAAGTGGAGACTTCGTTACCCAACTTCAGAGGTCTCCACAAGTCCTACGGTAACTGACGAAGGCTCAACAAACATTCCAAGAGAAAGCTGATGGTATGTGCCATAAGCATATATAATTTTAATATTCTAGGACTAATAACTGATTTTTGGCAAATATTTTTTGAGAGTCTGTCGGAGCCCGAATAACCCCGCGGCACACGCAAAACATCGGTAAACATGCCCACGGTGTAGGGGTTAAATGAGATGTATGATAATACAGTACTGTAATTTTCTTTGTTAATTTTCAGGGGAATCCAGGTTGTCTCCAACCAGATACATGCTATCAGTTGATGGTGTGGTTGTCAGTGACCACATTGCCACATTTGCTGCTGGCCTAGCTATGATGTTTGCATCATACTACAACTTCGGCATATTGTATCCTGCTGAGTGTGGATCAATGCTGGAGTTTATTCAAAGGTAATTCCTTATTAATATGGAACATGTAGATAATTCTGTCCAAAATTTCAAGTGATGCTATTCTTCAAATTTTGACTTCCTTGTAGTTATATTGCATTAGCTTTTATGTTCTCAGCAGATTATTATTTTTTAAATCCTCTTGGTCTGTAGTATACAGCAATAGAATATGTAATAAAGTAATACTGTACTGTGTGTTTGAGTACAGTTTAAAGGCAGAAATTCCAATTTTATACAATATGTACATTGCAGTCTTTATCTTTGCAGGTGCTTTCTTGGCATCAACCCAGAGAGGGGGAGCAAAGTAGAAATTTAAAAAAACTCCAAGAGACATTGTCTGATCCATCCCAAGGTGCTGTCTCTAATCAACGCAATAGCAGACATAGAGTGGCGGAGTTAAATCCATACGAGTGAGATTCTTTACATATGGGTACTTACTGTTATATTGATTAGGAATACTCTTACTTTATGTAATATAAAGAAAGTTTTGGAATTATTTTTCTTGTAGCTTTGGTCAAGTAGAAGAAATTGCTCCTGGTTCTTATATGTATTATATTACATTAGGCGCATTTGAGTTATGATTTAATTTTGCCTTGAGTCTCCTAGCGCTACCTCAGTGTATTTTGACCCCTTCGGTACAGCATGTCTCGAGAATCTGCCATGCCACAGCACTACAGTGTGAGTGGTGTCACGGGGGGAGAGATCCAAGAGCTTATTCTCCTGGGAATAAAGCAAAATAAGGCAAGGGAGGAAAAAGACCTGCCAGGGAGATGGCTCTACAGGCAAGGGGGCCACTTACAGTTTTACAAAGATGACAGGTCTCCCTCATACAAGTTGTACCCCGCAGAAATACAGATGCCTCCCCCTTCCCCTCCCTTGCCCTAAACAGCAGTCTAGATATATGTGAAAACTATGCCACAAATAATTTTTCCACATTCTTAGTGTTCATGTATTGAAGTATTTGTGATATTAGTTTTTAAGTACTGTCTCGTATTTTCTATGTATCTCATGCAAGTTCCTAAACTAGTTTATTTTTTTCATTAGAAAATATTAATGAAGTCAGCTTTTATGACAAGGATATTATATTTCTGTTTTGCCCATTTACTTAGCAATTTTCCCCATACGTAGGTCATTTTTCATTTTCCCATGTTACCGTATAAGTGATGCTCAGGCTTAATAATTATGGCCTTATTAGCATCCAGCTATCCTATTTCAGATATACATTCTGCATGCCACACACACACACACACACACACACACACACACACACACACACTCTCTCTCTCTCTCTCTTAAAAAAAAAAAATAATAATATTTTCCTACCAAAGATGTCTTACAAATTTAGAAAAAGAAGCTTCTTATATACAGTCCAACCTCGTCTAACATGGGATTTTCTAGCGCGGTTTTCATTTAACACATTACAAATTTGTGTAAAGTAAAAACATATTTAACATGGTGAAATACACTCGTAATGCGATTTTTAGTGCTGTCCCCTCCCCATATCTTCCTCTTTGCCTACGTGTCCCATTTTCTCCTCGTACAAGGTAAATATAAATGTTCTCATACAAGGTAAGTATAAAATTACCCAGTTTGTTCATACTATTCTCTGAATCATATTAATATATGTAGGATGTTAAAACTACAAAATATTTTTTACAAGTTATATTTACTTTCATACTATTCTTTGAACCATATTATTGATTACAAGATGTTAAACACACACACACACACACACACACACACACAAGGGGGAAAAAATTGGACTTTAACAAAGGTTGCAGACCGAAATAGGGGTTTTCAAGGACACGGTACCCTTGTGGAAACAACCACGTTAGGAGAGGTCTGACTGTACTTAAGGTTTTTGAGAACTACTTCCCCACAGATGTGAAGTACAGTATTTGTGGTGAAGTATTTCCCAATGGTTTTGATGTGAAGTATTTTTTTTTACTTTTATATTTTACAGTATCAGGTTCACATGTAATACTCAAGATATATGAATGTTATACAATTTTAAAAAAGGGCTTTAAACTGTACCGTACTACTAGATATAGGTTTTTATTATTGAATGGTAGAGGTGCCATTCATCCACTCACTTGATGTAGTGTTGCTTGCTTCATGTGGCTCTAAACCGAGTGACAAGCCAAATGGTTTCATGCAACACAGGATTATTCAACACTTATGAGAGCCTTGTGTGCTTGCTATCATTATAATGACTTCTCACCCAAAAAACTTGTATTTAGATCCATCAGGCTGGTGTTGTTGCATAAGCCCAGTCAGTGTGAAATGTCCCTGCAGGGTCATACCATGCAGTGAACTCATGTTCCCTCATGGCAGACAGCGCCCCACAATAGAGTATACTGTGGAGGTTTGGCTCCTGCGTGGATGCTAAATTTGGATATCCCACACAGTTATATAACTTATAGGGGTCTTGTGCACACCTGGTTATATCCTTACCAGTACAGTATTGTATATTAATACAAATTTAGCATCCATGCAGGAGCGATACCTCCACTGTATACCCTATTGTGGGGCATTGTCTGCCATATGGGAACATGAGTTCACTGCATGGGATGACCCTGCAGGGACATTTCTTGCCTGCAGTAGATGGTTCAGATGCTTATGCAAGAACAGCCTGATGGATCTAAATACAAGTTTTTTGTGGTGAGAGGTCATTATAATGACAGCAAGCATTCAAGGCTCTCACAAGTGTTGAATAGTGATACTGTATTTCCAAAGTTGGAGTTAATTTTGAACAAGTTAGTATTTTGTTGGAAATGAAATAAAGTGGGTGTTGCACTTCAAAATAAAATGCTTTTTTTGTTTTTGTTTTTTCATTAATCGTTTTCTCTAAGGAAGGTTGTTATTTCAAAGTCTGTGTGGAAGGCTTTTTGATTATTAAAACTGTACTGTGCTAATTATGACAAAAATCTCTGTTTACATTTTATATAAAAATATATGAAACAAACAAAACTGCTTAAAATTTATTCCCAGATTATAACTGTGAAGTATATAAACACTATTATGTATTTTGCTGAGATTGAAGCCCTCTCATGTGACTTCAGAAAAGGACTTCTATGGGAGATGTATGCTGATGATTTAGTGTTGATTGCAGAGAATGAAAGGGAAGCGGAGGAAAGATTTAGGAAGTGGAGAGATGGTATGGGGCATGTGGAGAGGATGGGAGATGATAATTGGGTGCAGAGAGTGAGAAATGTTGATGTTGGGGGTGGCCTTGCGAGACCTGGGACAAGGTTATCGAGTGTGATCTCAGGGATGAGGAACTGAATAGGGAGGCTGCCAATGATCGAGCAGCGTGGAGAGCAGCCATTAGGTGACCAAGGCTAACACACGGAGCATGTTGGAGCCTTTAAAATGATGATGATGTTTGTAAACAAAATGTAAAAATTATCCAATTTCTGTATTTTGTTCAGCATTTTATTGGAGTTACTTTCAAAATTGGCTATCATTAACTTCTTGTTGTTGCTTAACCCTGGTTCTGTCTGGCCAGCAAACCCATCAACTGCAGGAATGCAACTGCCCCAGTGAGTTTGTCCCACAGGTTCCTTATGCTGTTAATGTTCTGTCTGTCATAGTGTACTATGTGCTGAGCAGTATTCCATTATGTTTTATGTTGTACATGCCCTGATTAAACATAAAACATAATGGAGCACTGCACAATACACATATTGTATAATACACCCAGATGCAGACACAATTTAAATGTGTTAAGAATCTGTGGGAGAGTCCCGCTGGAGCAGTTGCATTTCTATGATCAACGGGGTTTGCTGGCCAGGCAGAACCAGGGTTAAGCAACAACAACACTTAGTGACTGCCAGTTCTGAAAGTAGCTCTGATGCAATGCTGTACAAATTACAGAAACAATAATTTCTGCAAAATATTTTACAGAAATACAATTTTCAACAAATAACTTCTGTAAACTATTTTACAGAAATACCATTTTTACAAATAATTTCTGTATGTCGTTTTACAGAAATACCCTCTTCTACAAATAATTTCTGTGAAATAGTTTACAGAAAACATCATTTTGTACAAATAACTTCTGTGAAATATTTTACAGAAAAAGCTGAATTTTTCACAGAAAAAACAGTTTACAGAACATTGTAAATTTTACAGAGAAAGCTTGGCAGCATGGCTGCCAGTAATTTTTTTTTTTTTTAAATACAAGATATTTTTTACAGTGTACACATCAGCTGTTGACGTCACTCAGGAATTAGACCTACCATGCCATCCAGAAACAACGAGGTGGCATGTGACTGAGGCAGGCATTTACTGTTACGTCCCTGCTAGAAAGCAAGCATTGTCTGTGGAACACAGAACTGCACGACTTGCATTTGCCAGACGTTATACACAATAGGCATATGACGCAGAATTTTGGAACAGTGTAATTTGGACGAATGAAAAGTCATTCTCGACGACTGCTGCCAAGGCTCGTGTATGTTGGTGACCACCAAACACAAAGTATGCGAAGGAGAACATTCAGGAGCGGTGCACGAGTGGCCGCAGTATTGTTTCTTTTCATAGATGGATGTGGGTAGGAGGACTTGGGGATCTCACACCCATTGAGGGTAACCTTACAGTGGCGAAATATGTCGACATTTTAAATGGAATGTTACCTTCTATTCGTGAGAGGGTAATTGCAGCTCCAGCCCCTATTAGATTTGTCTATGACAGATCACCAATTCATATGAGTGAAGTGGTAAGGCAATGGTTCGGAGAACATCCAGAATTTGAAGCAAGGTTGTGATATCAATGTTATAGGGAATGTTTGGGCAATGTTAGTCAGGACATGGGATATCCAGGATGCGAGAAACAGAGAAAATATCATTAATCATGCCATGGCAGAATGGGAGAATAAAAGACGTATTCCAAACTATTGTCAACATCTAGTAGATTCTGTTCCTAGTAGGTTACATGCAATCATACAAGCTAATGGAGGGTGGGCGAAATATTTGGTGCTTGGACATTAAATAATTAGATAACTGCAGAAGTCTAAGAACAGTATGCTACTAATGTTCATAATATGAAGCAAATCGTATGTTGCTGTAAGGGGAAGTAACGTGTTTTTTGTTTGTTGTTGATGTTATGTTTACTGTGTTACAGATACTGTATACACCTAACACATGTTATTCGCTAATTGACGCCGTTCCTATTGAACCGCTATGAAAATAATCACATTACTTATATTTATAGATAACAGAACACCATATTTTTTTTTACGATATTAGCATTATAATGTGTAAATTTGATATAGTTCTAAGTAAACTATTAGTATGCTACTAATGTTCATAATATGAAGCAAATCGTATGTTGCTGTAAGGGGAAGTAACGTGTTTTTTGTTTTTTGTTTCTGTTATGTTTACTGTGTTACAAATACTGTACACACCTAACATATGTTATTCGCTAATTGACGCTGTTCCTATTGAACCGCTATGAAAATAATCACATTATTTATGTTTATAGATAACAGAACACCATATATTTTTTTACGATATTAGCATTATAATGTGTAAATTTGATATAGTTCTAAGTAAACTAAAAATGTAAATCGATATTATTTTCCTCTGTCTACACATTCCTGCTGTATCATACACATAAATTACACAACCATGAGGAATGATAATGCCGTCAGTGTGACTGATACGAGTGGGTAAGTTGTAACCATTTAAAACATATATAGAATCCTCCTTAAAGACAATAAAAGTTTTAAGTGGATAAATAGTTTCAATGTTAGGTGGGTAGTAAGGCTGCTTTTATCCTACGATATATTAAGACATGGCAATCCATGGATTATAAATATCTAATTATACGTACCCTTTGGGTTCGATTTAGTTTTGGTGAAATGAAACATGATCTGAGCAGTAAGTCGTGTAGACCCGCCTCCCACTCTCCTACACCGCCTCTGACCCTGTAACAATCTCCCCAAATGTGGGCCACAGTGTTACCAGACTCGGACTGCCATGAGATAATGCAGCTCTGGCCAAGGGGGGTCTGTTTCTTTTATGAGTGACAGTACATGTGTGGAAGGACTTTGTTAGTTGTGTAATGCATATACAGTGGACGTGTTGCATTGCCTGTTTGTATGGTAAGTCTATATGTGCCACTGATAACAGCGACAGGGTGTGGACATATGCATGCATATATGAAAGGCAGCACCTTCTTTGAGTCTCCATCATGACTTGGGTCCGAAAACCCTCACTCGGGGCATACGCATCGTGAGTGATTACACTGACGACAGAGTTTCCTCTTTGGGCTGAATTATGAGAGAGGCTTTTCGCCCACAAGGTCATCCGTACTTGTAGCTCCATAACGGTCAATCATTGGAACCACATTTTTATATACTCTATCAGTCAAAATTAGCTCAAAATTTACTCCCAAAATTTGCTACGTAAAGTTGTTGAACATTATATGCATCCATTTATCAAACATGGTTTGCAATTTAATCATCAGAAGCTATGATGTTTCCAAGAGCCTTAACCCGCCCCGTCCCCGGAAACGTGAATTTACGTCCTCACATGATGTGCACTCATATCCCGGAGATGTAAATTAACGCAGCAACATTGCAAGGTCCCTAATTTGCACAATTTTCAATTTTCGCGAGTGATTTCGCGAGTGATTTTTGGCACATATACACGGGACACCTTCCTCTATTCCTCTACAAGATGCCAAGCAGGGACAATGCCTTACACCACATAACCTCTCCCCCCCCCCTTCCTGCACGCCATTGTCTCGGCAATTCACCTGTTACCAGTGACCTGGCCAATAAAGACATTCAGGGCCAGAGTGATTCCCCAATCAATGACAATGTGGAGGACAAAGTTTACATAGCATTAGAGGAAGAAACAGTCAGAAATGATGATCAGGTAATGTGGGAAAAAAAGGTCATGAATGGTGATGAGTTAGTGAAACAATGCTTATAATGTCTATATTACTGTTTGAAAACCAATATACTCTTGTACTACATATAAATTCGTACCAAGTAAATAAATAAATACTGTTTATGAGTGGATAAAACAGTTACCCTCCCATAGAACTCGTTTTCTTTGGTGCCAGCCTGTTAGAAAACCCAGTCAGGTAAGGAGGTACTCGTACCTGTATCGAGTATTTTAAACCTCAGGTGAGCAATTTCTCTATGAATTTTCGATATTTCTCACCAAAAGCGAATGTTTGAGCCTAAAAAAAAAAAGATCCAGAAATGTCAGGACTGGGGCGTACCACTGCCCAGAAAACGTCGGGATGGGGTGGGTTAACTCAGCCACCACATTGGTAGGTAAGCGAGGGCTTCCACGAGTGTTGCCTGAATGTCGAGTTCAGTCTCACCAAACTTACTCCTTGTTCTTTGTCTGCCTCTTCCTCTCACTCAGGTTCTGGGCTACCACCCATTTACCCTGGTTTTCCATCTCTTATCTATCCAACGATGGTCGTGACCTGCTGCACTGATGTATGCTTTTGCTTGTAGTTATTATATCATCTACTTTAGTATGTTCTCTTATCCCTCATGCTATTTCTTTCTTCATGTGACCTCTAACATAATCCTATATTGCTATTCATTCCTCTCTCAGCATTCCTAAGTTTACATTCCAAGAATTTTGTTAGGCTCCACATTTCTGATCCTTGAGTTAGAAGGATACACTGATTATATGACCTCTTTTGGCACTGTGGTAATTCCTTATCGTTTATGTGTTAGTTTGCCAATAGCCTTCCACCCCATTCCCACTCTTCAGTTAATTTCATTGTCATGGACTGGGTCTGCCTGAATTGCCTGCCCTAATTATATGCAATCCTCAGCACATTCTATACTCCATCCCCTATCTTTACTGGATGGGTACAAACGTGTCTGTTTAACATAATTTTTGTCTTTGTACTGATTTCCGAGCATGTCTTCAGACTCTCCCTGCTCAGGTCACCTATCACAGCTTGTACTTCCTCTCTTGACCCACTGAAAAAACTAAATACTCTGCAAGTTTAATATTTTTCAATCACCCATCATTCAGGTAAACCCCTGAATACTGACGCACGTCAATGTTTGTGTTGACCACTGTAGTCCTCTCATCCGAATCACATCAGTATTGCGTGCCTTGTAAAAAACTGCCTGCACATTGCTCTGCCCCTTCAAGCCAATAAGAACTAACCCCACCGGCTTCGGGTTGGGTGATCCGGCCACTCTGGGGGCAGGGGGGTCACCCCCCCCCTCTCGGCCCACCCATTGCCTGAATGTTTCGTCATATGTCACACAATAACCCTCCCTGAAGACCCTCCCACCCCTCTGTACGCCCCAGTAGGACTTTGTTAGTCAAAGTTTACCCCTCCCCTAACCCCAAGGCCCATTCAATGCCCCTCCATCCCTCCCTCCTTCCCCCCCTACCTTGTATGCCCCTACCTACCCTACCCCCTCCCTTCCTTTCGGCCCCATACTACCCTCCTGCCCCCTATAAACCATCGTGTGATAGCGAGCACGTAGCGTGGCTTGCTTTCCCCCCCCCCCACTTCCACCACCCCCAACACATGTACACCCGAAAGCACTAATTTTTCCCCCTATGCAGCCAGAGTCGCGGCCAGTGAGCGACCAGGCGTACGAACACCCCACACCCACCTCCCCTTTCCCAACCCCAGTGTAAATGTTGTTGGGTAGACGTGGAACGGCCAAAGCTGGTGATATTACAGTGTGTCATGATTGTTTTTATAGACAATCAGAACCAGCAGGGGTAAGTATATAAAGGTACTTAATGTTTATTACTGTGCTGTTATCCATAACATAGAGGAAAGGCACGAAAATGAAAGAAGACCTACAGTGTGCCATGTGTTATTGTCTATAATACTTATGTCCTTTTTTATAATGTTACAAATAAGTATAGTGTTGTGAACGGCATCTGTTGAAATATGTGATGTCTTTTCTCATACATTCTCACTCCCACCACCACCACCCATCTCTCTCGATTCCTGTCTCCACCAAACGCCTCTCTTATCCTCTCGTCCACCAGTCACACCCATTATTAACCAACGTAAACAAAGATAGTGATGAAATGATCCGTCAGGTATTGATCATATTATTACTATAATACACCTCTGTATTAAGCACCAACAAATCAATAACATACAATGCTTCGGTATACCTGCCGACTATTTCATCTTGTTGTAAGCTGTCACATGACATACTCACCGCAAGTTGGACCTTGTGATACAAGGACATACGGTTGTTTTACTTTAACACAGGTTGTGTGTGGTTTTGGACGCCCATGAATTCATATTAACGAGGCAATTTAAGCCTTACATTATAAACACTTCAGATTTATGTTCCTGTCATTAATGGATGGACGAAACGAATCAGGGATCGGTTCTGACGAACCACAAACTCTCTGCTTTTACGAAAATATTCCGACCTCCTGTGACAACAGTGACACAATGTCATTATGTAGACGACTGACCCACATTCAGTCGTATATATTGTGACATTTTGTCACTGTTGTGACAAGATGTCGAAATATTTTCGTTGATGCAGAGAGTTTGTGGTTCATCAGAACCGATCCCTGATTCGTTTGGTTAATACGGTAGTGACAGGAATATAAACCTTACATGTTTAAAATGTGAGGCTTAAATTGCCACGTTAATATGAATTGATGGACGTCCAAAAACACCCATAACCTGTGTTAGCAATAAACAGCAGTAATTCCCTGTAACACAAGGTCAAACTTGCAGTGCATATGTCACGTAACAGCTTACAAGATGAAATAGTTGGCAGGTTTATCGAAGTATTGTATGTTACTGATTTGTTGGTGCTTAATACTGAGGTGTATGCTAATATTAATATGATCAATACCTGACGGATCATTTCATCAATATCTATGTTGGTTAACTAAGCGTGGGAGTGGGGGACGGGAGGATAAGAGAGGCGTTTGGTTGATATAAACCCAGAGAGAAGGGTGGTGGTGGTGGTGGTGGGAATGAGAATGTGTGAGAAAAGACATCGTATCTTTCAACAGATGCTGTTCATTATACTATACTTATTTGTAACATTATAATATAGGACGTAACTATTACAGACAATAACACATAATACAGTGTAGGTCTTCTTTCATTTTCGTTCCTTTTTCATATGTTGTGGATAACAGCACAGTAATACACATTAAATACCTTTATATACTTACCCCTACTGGTTCTGATTCTCTATAAAAACAATTATGACATTGTAAGATCACCAGCTTTGGCCGTTCCACATTTGTCCAACAACATTTGCCACTGGGGTTGGGGGAGGGGATGTGGGTGTGGGGTGTTCGAACGCCTGGTCTCTCACTGGCCGCGACTCCGGCTACTAGGGGGGGAGAAATTAGTCCTTCCGAGTGTACACCCTCCCAATAAAGTATTGGCACACTAACAGTACGTATCATTCTGAAACATGAAACATTGTGATACATGGGGCATCCGATATTACAAATGCAAATATTAGCTTTGATAAATATTACAACTCAAAATTGCAAGAAGATTCACTTACTGGGTGGTATACGTTTTGAGGCACAACATTTGTGGACTCACGTGTGTCTGCGGAAGTTGCTCATTTTCACAACCATCGTACCCAAAGGGGCCGATACTTTTTGGGAGGGTGTACACGTGCATTATATGTATTGCCTCGATTTCTTTTTTTTCCTGTGCCTTTTCGTACCTGAACACAATAAATGCTTCTCTATATACTATTCTCTACATGCAAACACGTGCAATCACAGGCATCTGCGCCCCAGCCCCCCACCACCACCCCCCTCCCTCCACCACCACCCAGCCCCATCCCCCCATCACCTCCCCTCCACCTCGATACATCTATTACTCCCCATACGTGAATTATATCCCCACACCTGCAAACACAACCGCTTGCATGGTTGACATGCAAAATCACATAGATTTTGTTTATTCAACTAGCCAAATTGGTTGTTACCGTAAATGATCTCTCAAGGTTCAATGTACTCGTTGTGGGCCTTCTCCCCGATCGAATTTTATCTCCCCACATATACATACACATCTGTTTTCATAGTAGTTGGTCAAGAACAGACTAAAGTGCTCTACTTTGATGAGAAAAGATGGTTTTATCTAACCTCCATACCTACAAACCTTCTCCCCACAGGGTACTTTATCTCCCCCAAAGCAAGTAATCTCCCCACACCCCAAAACACCTGTTCTCGGGCTTTGTGTGACATATGATGTTGCAATGACCTATTTCAGTAATAGAAATAGTTAGTTATCAAAACTATGGGGGCTTTCGAAAATTTTAAGGGGTAACTATTTTTTTTTTTTTTCAAATTTGACCCTCGATTGTGCGGTAACCATTAGGTCTAGGGGGGTGCCGATTGCGCTGTCAGGTGTGTAAATTCTTCCTCTTTAGCCAGAACATATTGATTTTCCCCTTGGTGAAAGTCGAAAAAACACACCCGAATTGTGGCTCCAGTGGCAGACGAGCCAGATCGAATTGCGGTATTTGGAGGCTAAATCCTTTGACATTCTAATCTAAATTTCTGAAAATGTTTTCAAGGTAGGCAGTGCATAACCTGGGTGAAATTGTGTCCTCTTGCCTAACACCTTTCTTTATTGGTATTTTCTGGGTGTCCTTATGGAGTTTTATGATGGCTGTGCTGCCTCTGTATACAGTAAGAAGAACGAGCTACGAGTGAGGAAAAACAAGCTCTACGATTAGCTACAAGTGACAAGTCTACAAGACATCTCTATAATCTTCTACATGCACCTACAAGTAGTGGGACTCTTCATCCCACAACGAGTAAATCACAAGAAGAAAGGACCGAGGATACATCGAGAAAGAAAAACAAAACAAGCAAACAAAGAATGAGAAACAACTCACAAACACCCTCCTCTCGACAACCGCCCCCCACCTCCATATCCATCACCACGCTGACGCAGGAGTGAATAGGTCAAGACGACGGCAGCAAAAACCAGAGCCTTCATTCATCACTAATTTTACTCATCCTTCTTCATTCAGGTTACTCATCGTTACTCACCACAGCTGCCAGAGTGAGAAGTCGCTGTGCTAGCATTTTCCTGAGAAGCTGAGGACACCCCACAACGCGTCAATCAACTCGTGTCTGACAGCGCAATCACCACCGCACCACCACTATCACCATTCCCACCAGGGTAAAAATTAGTGAGTTACATATCTACTTCATTTATACAATACATAATGATAGACACAGTGGTAGACAAAACCTTCTTCGCAAACATATAAAACGTGCTGTATAGTTACAACTTACGTACACATACCTACTTCAATTATCAGCATAATTCAATCACTATATACTTGCACCAGCAATAGCTATTCTACATTGTATATATTCATTCATTTATTATTGCATGCATTTACTACCAACGAATGTTACCATTTATACCTACTGTACATAAAATATGAGTTTCATATGTACACTCGAGACATTATTATATCTACAAAGTAATAAATAAAATATACTCTCACAGTTACTCATTGAGCGTTTAAAAGAACTGTAATAAACATTTATTAATCAAAGCAACCTAGTGGAACCAGACAAATTACAAGGAAAACCAGGAAAAGAAAAAAAATGGCCAACACTAAAGATGTTAGCAAGAATAAACAACATCTTCCACACAATCGTGAAGACAGATTTCCACACACTGCTGGGACATATATTGCCCACGGTAGGTACAAATGAACAACAAATGGTTAATATTGTATATAGTGTATATATATTTTTATATAAAATAACAAAATATAGGGCTATATAATATCATTTTCAATTATATATGTGCAATATAAACTAAGCCTTATAAAAGGGTCCAAAGGATTAGCCAGCAATTATGCAACCTCGAACAACACCGAAAAAGCGTACACAAACGAAGAAAAACAAACTATATAAAATCAATACATACAAAAAAACAGTAAGATCGCATAGCAAACAAGCGAAAATAGGTGTAACTGTTAATACAAATGCCACAATACAGCATAAACTTCTATAAGTGAAACAAAGAGCAAGTTATTGTTCTCCATGAGCCAGTGGTAAGGCACATCATCAGTATCATCAACCGCAGCATGACCAGATTAGCGATGTCAGGACTGCAGCTACTACAATATTACTGCAATTATTACAGTTATGTAACGACATATTTCTGCAATTATGTTACAGTTGCTACAGTTATGTAACTACAAACGGTATGTAACAATTACAATACAATACAAATATGTACAATAAATAAACAATGATGTAACAATACAATTATGTACAATATAAATTAAAATTATGTAACAATACAATTACAAGTATGTACAATAAAAATACAATTATGTAACAATACAGTTATGTAACAATTCGTACAAAGTTACAAAAGTTCTGTATTACTACAATATTACTATAATATTACTAAATGTTACTACAATTATATTACAGTTGCTACAATTATGTAACTACAAATGATATGTAACAATTACAATACAATTATGTACCATAAATATACAATTATATAACAATTCATACACTGTTACTACAATTCTGTATTACCAGAATCATCATATATATTAGGTGAAATATTAGGCATTACTAAAGGGATAACTCCATGTAATGTAATGACTTAGCAGTATTACCACTGCACAGTTATATGCATATGTCTGTTACACATACACATTTTACAATAATTTATACAATATTCTATAATCAGTTTTACTATAGTGTATTTGCTCCATTACGTATACAATATGTCTGCAATTTATTGTTTCTTGAATATTATTAGGTCAGTACAATATTATCATGAATATTATGTGTATAGAATATTATAATCAATATTATGTATTAGCAGATCACAGTGTGTCACTGATGCATGCTGTCGTAGGTTCTCCAGCTGACGTGACCGAGCGATGTCAGGACTCCATATTATAATAATGCAAATCATAATAAATAGGAACACAAATGTGTAGTCTTAAAAACAAGATAGTCAAGCTAGGTGTAGGAAAGGAAAGGTGTCTGCAAGATTTAAGTAAAGGAATGCCAGATGTGCACCGGAAATGCTACATACACACAGACACACACAAGCTTCTAGAACCTGCACATACAATACATCCAGTACACGTGACATAAGCTTTCCTACACAGAAAAGGAGGAATTATACAGGCAGAAGGAGGCTAGCTACAGGGGTGAAAGGTGGTAGAGAGAGGAGAGAAGAGGGGTCTAGTGAGACAGTCTGGGAGGTAACAGCAGGACTCTATATTTCACTCGTGTGTGAGAGATTTTAGTTAATCTTTTCAAGGCAATAAAATTATAAATAGTCCCATGGTCATCTTTACCTTTCCTGTCATTGCATGACAAAGGGAACTAAGATTATCTACTTACAAACATTGCTCATGTATAACTACCACTCATCCACGAGTACAATATATAACTGATCTACAAAACCCACTACAATTCATACGAAGTTACTACAAAAGACTAGGTGAGTGAGACCCAGCACATGGATGTAAAGACAGTTTGGTCAACATCAGCCAATGTAAAGATTACATCAAACTGGCGTGTACTGCATGCCATATGTATATATATGTATATAAAAAAAAAAAATGCTATTAACCCTCTCGCACATGCATAAGTTTTATAAGTTTTGCTGACACATGATTTTACTCCATCTCCCTCCCTGCCAGCCCGCCCGTGCACCACTGAAAACATGTATTCTCGCCTTATTTTCGCCACCCAAACCTCTATATATTGCCATGAAACCTACATCATCTTATTCGCCAATGTTTGTTCTACCCGATAACAGAAAAAAAAAAAAAATACGAATAAAAGTACATTAGGCCACTGTGAATAAACATTTCAGAACGTCAATCTCATTTCCCAACATTCTACTTCGAATGTTTTCCATCATACAGAAAAATGTTATTAGAAATTTTCATAGAGAAATTCATCAGCTTTCTAATGGGAAAGTCCGGTTGTGATATGATTTGTAGTTTTCGAGAAAATAGCCAAAAACTGAAAGTCATTTTTTGAAAAAAAAAAAGAAAAAAAAAGGTTTTTGTTCAGGGAGCTCTACCGCAAAAGTTTTCTGCACACGTTATGTTTTTATTTTATTATCTTGTGTAGAATTTCATGAGGTTTCTCAAGGTACCCGCCGATTTTTGATAGGCCTCATACTTTCCGAGTAAATCGCAAAAAACTAATGGGTACTCACAGCCGTGATGCACTTTCGTCATGCGCGCACAATCACCTATATATTCCTGCCTACGTAACAACGACTTTTCATCAGAGATATTACATTGTAATGTCCTGTATATACGTAGAATTCACTGATCTTTATCATGGTTCTTACAGAAAATTGATATATCCAATAGTTTTCGAGTAAATGGATGACAAACGTAGAATACTCCTCCTTGCCCACAAGTGAGATAAAAAAAACTCTCTATCCCTGCCTCATCCACACCTACATATTTTCGCTCGTTAGGTTTTATTATTTTCTTTTTTTACTCAAAGGATACACGTAAAATATCATAAGCTTTTTGATAATGCTCTCAGAAACTCGACATGACCACTAGTCTTTTTGCTAGGTAGCAATACTGAAGCTGAACTTCCTTCCGTCTCATATATGTATATGTAAAAAACAACACTTGTGTAAAAAATATAGAAATAGGTCAATATACAAATCAACTAAATATGGATAACTCACTTCCTCCAGAGGTGTTGAGATGTTGGCAGTACCTTGAAGGGTTTGAAGACGAGGAGTTATGTAGTGTGTGTGTGTGTGTGTGTGTGTGTGTGTGTGTGTGTGTGTGTGTGTGTGTGTGTGTCTGTCTGTCTGTCTGTTTGGCGTATTTTGTTCTCTGCGTGCACTACATTTGCCTAACATATGTGATGCACACAATAAATTTCGCCACGAACATTCACTGCACAATATTCGTATATATGTGTGGCATATTTCTTGTCCCTGATCCTTGTGCTAGGTTTTCGCTAAGTCAGTCAATGCACGCAATATTTCTCAGTGAAGACTTGCTGCACTATTTTATATGTATGTTTCACACTAGACCATACACAATATAGCACTGTCCTAGATTGGTACGATACCTTTTCACTGAAGTCTGTGATTGTGTGGCATATTTGTCTTTGATACTTGCACTAGGTTTTTGCTAAGTCAGTCAATGCACGCAATATTTCTCAGAGAAGACTCACTGCAGACTTTTATACGTATGTTTCACACTAGACCATACACAGTTTAGCACTGTCTGATATTGGTACAATACCTTTTCACTGAAGTCTGATTGTGTGGCGTATATGTTGTCTCTGATACTTGTGCTAGGTTTGAGCTCAGTCGGTCAATGCACGCAATATTTCTCGACGAACACTCGCTGCACTATTTTATGCATATATTTCACACTAAACCATATGCAATATAAAACACTATCACATGATACCATCCCAGCCTCCTCTATTAGTTCCTTCCTGACTCAATGGTGTACATGACTATATTATGGCATATCTCTATGGGGTACACAATGCCTGCTATGGTAGGTCAGTTATTTCATTAATCCAGGCACTATATGTTTCACAAAATATAAGTATTGGCTTCACTACAAGGGTAAAATACTCACATCACTTACTGGCAGGGTGAAGCAGAGTGGAAACCCCGTTATAACAAACCAGACTCCCGCCTCTAGGCCTAATGGCTGATGACAGGCCCCAATGCTTTACAAACAATATGTCTACCCGTATGTTCCATTGACACAATCACTTCACGTTATAGTAAAAAACACTGTACAATCACAATATTTCAACATTGGCTTCTGCCTCAGGTGAGAGGGGGAAATGGCGGATTCAAAGGGATGACTGACAGCAGCACTACCCTTCAGCCCGGCTGGGTGAGATACTGAGGTTTTTCTGCTGCGCATTGTCTCATCAGAGCAGTCACAGTGTTCCCAAATGTTTACCTCGGAAGAGAGATGTACCCACTAGAATGCAGCAAAATTTGATGCAAATCAGCCAAAAGTTTTCCTTTTGATGGCATTTTTTCTGCTTAACAGTGTGATTCATCTACATGCGTTTATATGCCAAACTACAAAGAACTCGATTTGCATCAACGTGCTTCGGAGGGTTAAAATTTTATCAGTTACTGGCTTTATTCTGTTCAACAAGATTTTGGAAAACACTTTTGCAACTGCAGGTGTCAAAGTTATCCCCCTCCAATTTCCACACACATTCCAGTGTCTTTTTTGGTATTTTTATAATCACTCCATTTTTCCACTCTTCTGGAATTCCACCATTATCCCAAGCCACATTAAAAAGTTTCAAAAACGCATTCATCAACTCATCATTTTCCACCTTAAGTATTTCAGGACATATTCCATCCTCTCCTGATACCTTAAAATTCTTTAATTCCTTTATAGATTTTGCTACCTCTTCCAAGGTTATATCCCCTGTTTCTATCTACAGATCTTTTCCGGTTGGCAAAATTTCCTCTTCAGCTGGGATTGGTCGATTTAGAACAGATTCAAAATGCTCTTTCCACATTCCTTTTATATCCAGATCATTAGTCATCAAGTTACCATTTCTATCTCGTACAGGTATTTCCCTTCTTTTCTTTTCAGTCCCAGTTAACTCCTTTATGGCCTAATATGCTGCGCTTGTGCTCTGACCATCATTTTAACTTAATTCTGTCTCTGTTGCCTTCTCAACAAATAGCCTCCTCTTATCACGTCTAATGAGTTTTATTACTTCAGAATGTAAACTCCAGTACTTTGCTCTAAGTATTTCAACCTCCTGACCATCAACATGTTGTTCTTCACTTCTTAACTTCACCTCTTTCCAATTCTGAATTGCATTCCATGTTTCATCTGACATCCACGTTTTCCTCTTCGCTTTTTCTTTTTCTTACTAGTAACCTTAGCACTCTCATGCAAAACCTCTTTTACCACTCTCCACATTTCATTAATGACATCGTTAATATGACCCAAAATTATTCATTTTGCACGTTACACCTTAAGGATTGTATGTAGAAATTAATGCCATTTTTATTACTTATGACTATAATATTGTAAGGGAGAATATTACATATACACTCCTTTATTTCTTTTTCAGGCCCTGATGATGGTAGAAGTATTGTACTAAAACATTAACCAATAAAAAGGAACATGTATGTACAAGCCCTGATGATTACCTTCCGACTATCTATCTATCAATCTATAGCCCGACGCCCTAATCCCGCAAAGGGTGGCCGCAGACAAAACGCCTCCAAGTCGCTCTGTTACCCACCGTTTGACTACCCTCCCCCCAACTCACCCCCTCCTCACATGCCTCTCAACTCCATCCCTCCACCTCATCCTCGGTCTACCCCTCCCTCTCCATCCCTCCACCTCACCTACATACACCCTCTTAGTCAGTCTTTCGTTCTCCATTCTCTCCACATGTCCAAACCACCTCAGTGTATTTCTCCTAATCTTCTCAACCACATCCACATTCACCCCTCAACGTTCCTTCACCTCTTCATTCGTCAACCTGTCCCTCCATGTCACTCCACATGCTCCTCTCAAGTAATTCATTTCCACTGCTCTCACTCTTGACTTTTTCCCCTCTTGCAAGGTCCGCGCCTCGCTTCCATACATCAGGGTAGGGATGACAATACTATCATGCAGTGACATCTTAACTTCCATACTCACCTCCCTATTTCTCGTCACTGCTTTCAGTGAGCCATCAACCTTCCTTCCCTGCTGTACCCTTTCACGCACTTCATCTCCCAAAGTTCCATCCTTACTCATCACACTACTCAAGTGCTTGAATGCACTCACATTCTCCATATCCTCACCATCCAGCCTCACTGTACATTCTGTGACTTCATTCCTCTCAAACACCATAACTTTACTTTTGTTTAAATTAACTTTCAGCTTCCTCCTCCTACACACCTTCCCAAATTCATTTACCAAACCTTGCAGCTCCCACTCATCTTCACTCAACATTACTGTATCATTAGCAAACAGCAACACCGGAATCTTCTAAATCTCATCCTCATTCATTAGAACCACCCCCACATCCACTGTCCTACCTTGCACCTCCTTTACAACCCCATCCATGTATGTAATAAACATTCATGGAGACATCACACAACCCTGTTTCAGTCCCACATTGAGATAATAGAATTCACTCAGCTCACCATCCACTCGCACCGTAGCCCTAGCTCCTTTGTACATACTCTTCACAGCACTCAACAATTTTCCCTCCACTCCTTATATTCTTAATACCTTCCACATACCTTGCCTATCTATTCTGTCATAAGCTTTCTCCAAGTCCATGAAGGCAGCATACATTTTCTTTCCCTTCTCTAGATACTTCTCCACTAAACATCTTAGAACAAATATCTGATCTACACACCCTTTTCCCTTCCTAAATCCCCCTTGTTTTTCTCCAAATAGCTCCTCAGTCACATGCCTAACCCTGTCAGTGAGTATTCTACCATATATTTTACCAGTCACACTAAGAAGGCAAATACCCCTATGGTTACCACATATTTCTCTCTCCCGTTTTCCTTTGTATAAAGGAACAATTATACCTGATTTCCAGTCCTTCGGAACTCTTCCCTCTTCCGAAGCCAATCTACACAACTTCCATATCCACTCCACAACAATCTCACCCCCATACCTTTCTACAATATATATATATATATATATATATATCTGAAATACCCATCCGACAGAACAATCCCGACACCACCAACCCAGGAGGGGGACATGGCGAGGTGACCCCCACTCCAAGAGGAGGCAACGGGAAGATGCATTGGCATCCCGCGCCACAATGACTCATCTCCCCCACGACCCTATGCCTCTCTTCCATGCAGCCAGACCCCCAGGAAGTGCACCAACTAGGTGCATTACCCTCTGATGGGGAGAGCACTCGCCAGAACTGGGGTGGGACTTACCCTCTGACAGTCCCAAGTAGACCCTCGGTAGCAGTGTCCACTGGACCTGCCTCCACAAGAGGATGAGCAACCACCTGAGCTCACAGACCTACTTTACCCCAGGGGAGCAGTGATATAGTAGCATCCACCAGATCTACTGTAGGAGTGTCCACCGGATCTCCTTCTGCCACCCACCTTTGGGAGCAGGCGTCTCAGACCGTCAGCCAGACGACCTTTGCCTACGGTCACCAGGAGGGCAGCAGGCCCGTGGTAGTGTCCACCGGATCTGTCACCGGGGGAAGAGACCACTGGTTGTCCTCCAGCTACACTTTTTCCCCGACAGCAGGAGGGTGGTAGAGTTTACCTGACCTTCTGCAGAAGCCAGAAAGCCCGCCAGGCTTTCCCCTCCTACTGTCCCCGGGACGAGTGATCCCCTGGCAGTGTCCCCTGGACCTGTCAGCCTAAGGGAGTGTCCACTGGATCTCCCTTGACCACTACCCCGGGAGGGAGCCTACGCAGCGTCCCCTGGACCTGCCAGGCAGGAGTGTCCTTTGGACCTCTTTCCTCTGTCCTGGAGTGGAGCTTCAGCAGGGACCGTCAGGCCTGCCATGTTGAAGGACAGGCCACCAGTCGTCCCTCTTCCACAACCCCGGAGGCTCCTTATGAGGGTGCCGTCTCTTGCTTAGCCCACCCCTCCAGAGGCCAAGCGAGATGCCCCTCCTGCTCCCCCTCCTCTACGAAGGGTGGAGACTGCTCCCAACAGGGCCCCCGTTGGAGAGTATCTGGGACGGACCCACTACGAGCCTAGGTGTCCTGTCCCTGCATCCCAGTCCCCAACGCCCCCAGCAGCTGACAGACTCCCCCAGGGCTAGTGGTCGGAGCCAACCCCTGACAGCCTTTTCCTCCCGGCGAAACTGCAGCCCCCGGACATTGAGGGGTCCCTGCAGTCGACCCCAGGCCTGGCACAGCCAGGACCCGTCCTTAGGACTCCCACTACGGCCAAGGGTAGGCTCTGTGCCGTGCACCTCTTAGCCCTGTTCGGCCCCAGTCCAGAGGGCCATCACACTCCCAGGGCCCCCACCAGGAAAGGGCTGCCCACCACACTGCCCTCCAGCTCGACCCGGACTCCTGAATATGCCGCCCAAGACCTGTGCCTCTACTGGGAATGCACCC
The DNA here is from genome assembly GCF_032717465.1 of Coenobita brevimanus. Classification (NCBI taxonomy): domain Eukaryota; kingdom Metazoa; phylum Arthropoda; class Malacostraca; order Decapoda; family Coenobitidae; genus Coenobita; species Coenobita brevimanus. The sequence goes on from NC_137046.1 coordinate 16,141,067, forward strand.
AACGGCCCTCCTCCCACACCAGGCTGTCACCTGTGTCTACCTGTGCTGTAGACCTGGGCACGCCCCTAGCACCCGCCAGCGACCCAACTTATACAGTGCAACACTCCCATACAATCCCCAGTGCTACAGACCGTGTGTGAACCCCTCCCTCCCTCATCCAGAGAGTCGTGGCCCTGTGTACACTCAATCAAAAGAGTATCGGTGCACAGGGGGTGCGATGCCTACCGAAAAGGTTCGAACAACTGCTGCCATTACCAACGTCTCATTGTGTATCATCAGTGTCTGTCTATATAAACATTACATTTGCTATATGTTTGCAAGAGGATATTGCTAGTTGGCGATGTATGACACCTCCCGACATCAGGGCTAACAGTGTGTGGTAGGTCAGATACTATTTCAGTGACCTTCGTTCTGTGGTCCCAAATGTTTCAAGCATGTTGTGCACCGATACTTTTGTGACCCAGTGTACCATAATAACTCCCCCCCTCAAACGTGTCCTCAACCCTGGGCCTCTGTATCCCCTGTGCATGCAGTATTCATACTCGACTCTTGTGCAGTGTTCTCTGTTCCCCGTTCTATTGCCCTCGTTTGTGATCCATTTTGGATTGCCCGGCACCCCTGTGAAACCCTACATCCCGTATGTAATATCCATGCCCCCTGTGTAATATCTGTGGCCCCTACATGTCTTGCCCATTCCCCTTTCGTTATATCTCGACCCTTGTGACATATGAGTGTTGATTTAGTGTCTTAGTCCTGTGGAATATCCATCCCCTTGGTATATATATCTGTACAAAGACTCATGCAGTATACCTTGTTTGTGATATATCTAAGTGTTGTGCAACATACCATATCCGGGTCACAGATCGTGATCATCCCCTGTGCAATATATGTCTTGTCTGTATTATATGACATGTGTGTTGCACTTTGTGATATATAGATAGGTAGTGTTGTGTGTTATACTGGTTAGCCCGTGTTTGAGTCCTGTTCCTTGTTTGCATGCTTTAGCCCGGTCCAGAATAAAGGAACCCAAGGCCGTGCCCGTATCAGAGCCCAAGGAGTTGGGCGCGCAGAATACGCTGCATAACAATATCAAAATTAAATATATATATATATATATATATATATATATATATATATATATATATACATATACAACATATACATATATATGTACATATACATATACAACATATACATATATATGTACATATACATATATATATATATATATATATATATATATATATATCATCATCATCATCAGCCATAACTAATCCACTGCTGAACAAAGGCCTCCCCCAACCTTTTCCACGAATTCCTTGACTGAGCCAATCTTTGCCACGTTTTCCCTGAAAATTTCTCTATCTCATCTCTCCATCTCCTGTCTGGCCTTTTTCTGCTACACTTACATTCTCTTGGTGTCCAGTCAGTAAGCCTCTTGCTCCATCGGTTATCCCTTATTCTTGCTATATGGCCTGCCCACCTCCATTTCTGTCCCTTTATAACCCCCACAATATCTTTGACTTTAGTCTGCTTTCTTACTCAAGTTGATCTTTTCCTGTCTGTTAAAGATATTCCCAATATTGACCTTTCCATTGCTCTCTGAGAACGTATTAATTTATTTTCCATCAATTTTGTCAGTTTCCAGGTCGCACAACCATACGTCATAGCTGGAATTATACATTCGTTATATACTTTTCGTTTCATACAAACTGGCAAGCTACTTTTCATGATGTCTGTATGTTTACCGAAAGCTTTCCATCCAATTGTAATGCGTCTTTTTATTTCGCTATAATGATCTTTCGTTAATTTTAGTACTTGTCCTGAGTAGTTGTACTCCTCAACTCCTTCAAGAATTCCATTGCATATTCTGATGACGCTCTTTGGTGCTTGTGGATTGACCCGCCCCATCCCGACGTTTTCTGGGCAGTGGTACGCCCCAGTCCTGACATTTTTGGACCTTTTTTTTTTTTTTGGCTCAAACATCCGCTTTTGGTGAGAATCATCGAAAATTCATAGAGAAATCGCTCACCTGAGGTTTAAAATACTCGATCTAGGTACAAGTACTTCCTTACCTGACTGGGTTTTCTAACAGGCTGGTACCAAAGAAAACGAGTTCTATGGGAGGGTAACTATTTTATCCACTCATAAACAGCATTTATTTATTTACTTGGTACGAATTTATATGTAGTACAAGAGTATATTGGTTTTCAAACAGTAATATAGGCATTATAAGCATTGTTTCACTCACTAACTCATCATTCATGACCTTTTCTTTCCCACATTACCTGATCATCATTTCTGACTGTTTCTTCCTCTAATGCTATGTAAACTTTGTCCTCCACTTTGTCATCGATTGGGGAATCACTCTGGCCCTGAATATCTTTATTGGCCAGGTCACTGGTAACAGGTGAATTGCTGAGACAATGGCGTGCAGGGGGGGGGGAGAGAGGTTATGCGGTGTAAGGCATTGTCCCTGCTTGGCATCTTGTAGAGGAATAGAGGAAGGTGTCCTGTGTATACGTGCCAAAAATCGCTCGCGAAGAAAATTGTGCAAATTAGGGACCTTGCAATGTTGCTGCGTTACTTCACGTTGCCGGGACATGAGTGCACATCATGTGCGGACGTTAATTCACGTCGCCGGGACGGCGTGGGTTAAACATTACTTTAGTTTTACTTCAGTTCATCTTCAGTCCTATTTTCAGACTTTCTCTGTTCAGGTCATTTAACATTTCTTGCAATGCCTCTGCTGTTTCTGAGATTAGGACAATGTCATCTGCAAATCTTAAATGGTTTAGCTTTTCTCCATCAATGTTCACTCCTTTGTTTTCCCAGTCTAGTTTTCTGAAAATACTTTCTAGGCATGCTGTAAATAATTTTGGTGAAATTGTATCTCCCTGATGCACGCCCTTCTCAATCTTAATTTTTTCTGAGTCCTTACGCAATTTAACTGTAGCGGTTCTCTCTTTATATTTGTTTTCGAGCAGGTTTACGATGTTCTCATTCACTCTTTGTTCTCGCACTGAATTTATAATTGCTATGTGCTCCACTGAGTCGAAAGCCTTTTCATAATCAAAGAAACCTAAGCACAGTTCCATTATGTTATGCAGTTTTCTCGATTAGCTGGTTCATTGTATGTAGATGATTAATGGTCGAATACCCGCTTCGGAATCCTGCCTGTTCACGAGGTTGGTTTTCCTCCAAAATTGTTGTTATTCTGTTCGTAAGGACTTTAATGAAGAGTTTGTAAATGACTGATAATAAGCTAATGGGTCGATAGTTACTAAGATCTTTTGAGTCACTTTTCTGGGAGAGTAAAATAACTATTGCAATGCACCATGTTTTGGAAATTTTCTTCTGTTTTATGCAGTGTGTAAATAAGTGAGCAAGCCTATTTTGTAATTCTACTCCGGCATCCAAAAATAAATCTGTTACTATTCCATCTTCTCCCGGAGCCTTCCCTCTTTTCATATTATTAAGTCAAATATTTACTTTGTCTGGTGTTACCTCAGGTATTTCACTTGTGTCAACTGAAGAGATAGCTATTGGTACTAATGTCTTTGATGCATACAGTTCTTTGTAAAATTCTTCAACTCTCTTCACCATCTTATCTCTGCAGTTAATGATTTCACTGTTTTTCTTTTCTTTCAGCGATGTCATTTGTTGCCTTCCTTGAGCCATTTTGCTTCGGACCTGTTTCAGAATTTTTTCATTTTTGATGGTTTCTTTGATCTGATCCATGTTTCTCTTTCGGTTTTATCTCTTTATCTTTTGTTGATAAGCTTATTTAATTATGCTCTTTCTATTTCGTCTTTCTTTGTCTTTACTTTCATTTCCTTTCGTTTTCTCATAAGCTCGACTGTCTTTTCTGAATACTTCTTGGCTCTGGTTGTGATAGGTTTTCCTACTACCTCTGATGATTCTCTTAGCATTGTTGTTAGTCCGTCATTCAGCTCATCAATGTCACATTCAGCATTACTTAGAGCCTGAAATCTGTTCCTTATTTCCAACTGAAAGGCTGCTTTGTTTTCGTTTACTATTATTGGACATATCTTTTTATCTTTAATCATCTTCTCTCTTTCATTTCTGAAATTGAATCTGGCTGTGGAACCCACCATTCTATGATCACTACATATATATATATATATATATATATATATATATATATATATATATATATGTGTGTGTGTATATATATATATATATATATATATATATATATATATATATATATATATATATATATATATATGTGTGTATATATATATATATATATATATATATATATATATATATATATATATATATATATATATATATTAGTTGCCACTTAGATCTTCTCCTCATTTTGTTCACATCTCTATCCTCCCCTGTGTAGTGTATTATTATTTTTGTGAGTGCTCAGGAAGTCTCCAGCCATCTAGCTGCTGTATAATTTGAGTATAAGTGTTGTTACCATTTTTCTTGTACTGTATGGCCTAAGGCGTTAATTCGTAGGCCTGGTAAGGTTTTTGTGATTCATGTAAAGTTTTTGGTGTCAGCCAATATTAATATTATTTTGCATCTGTAATAATATATCTTGCTTTAACTGAGCATTATCCGGTTTTCTCATTTATCAAGGCTGACTTAGATAAATTTGCTCTTGGTAATTTCATGTTAATAGAGGCTATTGCAGTTAACCATATATGTAACCTGTTTTGCCATTACATTATCCTTATGAGTCCTGAATGTTTAGTTGTTAGTTTGTAATTTTACCTAAGTCTTTTGTTTTGAACCTGGAACTTTGCGAGACAGTAGTGATTTTAGTATTCTCACTTGAAGTGTTCATTATCTCTCTCTGTTCCGTAACATAAATTTGGCGACCTCTTATCAGGGTATTCAAGATACTATCATAAGGATATTGCTTGATATTTTGTGACTGTGATTTATTCATGATGTCTACTATTACTACTCTTGATGAAGCCAAAGATTTTTTGTCAAATGTGCAAACAGTGTGTGATGTAGAAAACAGAACAAAGAATGAACTTAAGCTTGTTGCTCAACAATTGGAAATTGCTGTTCGCTCTCATCATTCTAAAGATCAAATTGTTGACATGATTAATAAAAGCTTGTTTAATGTAACTCCTCCAGATGAGCAAACGCGGATTGAAATAGCTAAGTTACAGCTAGCCCTGCAGGAGGCTCGTGCTAAGGAGGCTGAGTCTCAGGCTCGTATTCAGGAGGCACAGGCACAAATTGAAATTGCTAGGATTCAGGCAGACCATGAGTATTGCACGAAACAAAGTGGAACTGGATCATCTAGCTCTGATGATTTTGATATGGCTAAAAATGTTAAACTTGTCCCTCCTTTTAATGAATCTGATTTAACAAAGTATTTTCAGTTGTTTGAGAGGGTAGCTACAGGTTTTAATTGGCCCAAAAAGTATTGGCCAGTACTCCTTCAGAGTGTTCTCACCGGTAAAGCTCAAGTAACTCATGCATCTTTGCCTCAGGATCAATCTGATAATTATGATGTAGTTAAGAGCTTGATTCTTAAGGCCTATGAGCTTGTTCCTGAAGCCTATAGAGTAAAATTTAGGACAACTTATAAGCAAGATAAGCAATCACATGTTGAGTATGCAAAAATCAAAGAAGATCTGTTAGAGCAGTGGTTAAATTCTAAGAATGTAAATTCTGATTTTGATAAATTTAAGCAGATGATTTTGCTGGAGGACTTCAAAAGGTGTATCAATAAAGATGTAAGCCTATATCTTGATGAGAAAAGAATAGATAATTTGTCTGATGCTGCAGTTTTAGCTGATAAATATGTTCTCACTCACAAGAGATATTCTAAAGAAAAAAGGAAACCTGAGAGTAAGTACGTAGCCTCTACTCAGAGTACAGGTAACAGGAAAGAAAATAAAGATGATGTTTCTCAGGAAGTAAATACCAACTTCACCTCTAGATTTAAGAAAAGTAAATGTACTTATTGTAGTAAGCTTGGTCATACTACGGAGAAATGTTTCAGGAGACAGCGTGATGTGAACAAAAAGGAGTCTTTAAATATTCAGTCAATTGGTCTAGTGTCCACCCTTGAGAGTTCCCAGAATTCTTTAACTGATTTAACTGAACCTGCTTTGAGGGGTAAGTTAAATTCTCATGATGAAGCTCCTCTTTTGGGCAGTAACCTGGGTGACACTCTCAAGAGTTCATGTGCTAATTTCCTGTTTGATGGTTTTGTCAGTCCTCTGGACAGTAATGACAGGAAATCAGTAAAAAATATATCGTGATACAGGTGCTTGCCAATCCCTTATGCTGACCAGTGTTCTAGGCTCTAATGTTAATTCCTCTGATGAAACTGTAATCTTACAAGGTGTAGGGAATAATTACTTCTCTGTCCCTCTGTGCAGAATGAATTTAGAGTCTGGTTTTGTTAATGGTTCCGTTATGGTTGGGTTGGTTGAGACACTCCCAATGTCAGGTGTAACTTTCTTGCTTGGAAATGATATTGGTGGAAGTCAAGTATGTCCAGCTCCTCAGTTGTCTGGTGAACCAGTGACTGCATCCCAGGATTGTGATATCCCTGATGTGTTCTCTGCATGTGCTGTCACTAGGGCTAAGTCTAAAGTTACTGGTGACTTAGAGGATAATGATGATGATGATGTTATCCTAGCTGACACTTTTCTTGTTAATTTGGACCACTCATCAGATGAGGCAGTACCCCATAGTGTTGATAATTTGTCTCGTCAAGAGTTGGTTGAGTTGCAGGTTGCTGACCCTGAGTTGAAAGGTCTAGCTAACTCTACTTGCAGTGAGGAAGAGTCAGCTGGTGCTTCTACTTGTTATTATATAAAGTCAGGAGTACTTATGAGAAAGTGGAGACCCCCAACAGCATCAGCCGACTGTGAATGGGAGGTTGTACATCAAGTTGTCATCCCTCGTGTTTGTAGGCAGGATATCATTAGAGTGGCTCATGATTCCAATTTGGCAGGACACCTTGGAGTGAGGAAGATTGTGGCATGCATTTTGAAATACACTGGCCAGGTATCTTCAGAGATGTTTCCTGGTATTGTAAGTCTTGTCACACCTGTCAAGTTGTGGGGAAGTGTAATCAGACCAAAAAGGTTGCACCTCTAGTTCCCATTCCTCCTTTTGAGGCACCATTCACCCGTGTGTTGGTGGATATTGTGGGCCCTCTTCCTAAGACTTCTTCAGGATTTTCTTGTGTTGACCCTGATTGATATGGCTAGTCGTTATCCTGAAGCCATTCCACTTAGAAATATCTCAGCAAAGAACGTGGTTAGCCCCTTAACTGCGGGGCGTCACTTTCGTGATGCTTGGGAGCAAGGGATCATACCGCGGGGCATTGCTTTTGTGATTCTGTGTTATTTTGAATTCACCCGGGCTTCCAAGTGGGGGCTTGTATCATCTATCAGTACTGCCAATGTCCAACACTAGTCAGCACTCCTAATCTCATCTGTACTCCCATCCATTGTTGACAATTTAGCCATTTCTCCCTGTTCTTGACTCCCCTCCCTACCCCCTCTCCATTACCCTATCCTCTCACCTGCCCAGCCGTGCTATGCTAAGTAAATCTTCCCTGGAATTTTTCATTGATTTCATCCATTGAAATAAGCCCTATGCCCTATTCTTATACCAAATAATATATACAAGAAAGAAATAAGGTAAGTGAGAGTGCCATACACCTGGAATTGGCTAATTATCACCTGACAACACCTCACGTGCACTCGTTGGCTAATTTTTGCTGTTTATTTTCCCTTGAAATATGCTGTATAATCTATTTTCGTAATAAATATACATATAAGGAGGGAAGGGAGAAGCCTAAGTGATATTTACATTCACCTGGAACTACCTAATTTATAATGTATTGTCTAGATTTCCTGCCAATCATTTCACTACTATATATAATTGTTTCAAGAGGCTAACATTGGTAGTAATGAGTTTCCCTAGGTAGGTAACCACCCCGGCCCACCCTTATCAGTTCACTCTCATCATCTAACGTGGAGGTACGTCAGTTCGCTCTTGCTAGCTTCAGGGACCTTTCACCGCCATGCAAAGGGCCCTGTGACCTTAACCCCCTACTAAACCTCGTGTGGAAAGAGGTAAAGGGCTGACATTTGATAAAAGAGTGACTACGATCTTTCTATTGAGTAAAACAGTGCAAGTGGAATTGTAAATAATGTGTATACAGCAAGTGAAAGTAATGAATGTAAATATACGTGAACAGCGGAAAATAGTTCTATAAGTTACTTCAAGTAACAGTGCATAACACAGTGTAAATAAAATAGAAATGTAAATAACATAAAAAAAATAGAGAATGTAAATAGAAATGTAAATGAGTAGTACTATAAGAATACGAGTATATACCCTAGGAGTAATGAAAGTGAAAGTTTCACTCTAGCATGTCTGAATACTATGAGTTATGAGAGTGAAGATGAAAGTGACATTCACTCTCAATGCTAGTATACAGGACGAGAAAGTGAATGCTACGTATTTTACTGAAAGAAATTGAATCCCTACAGTGACAATAAATTAATACTACTGAAGGAAACTTATGGATAAAGACTGTAGATATATATAAGTGTTATATAGTAACAGAAATATAAAGTGTGAGGGGTTTTATGAATAATAGATGACAGAGTACCATGAGCGAACTAGCGCAAGTGCGACGGTCTGACGTGCTCGTAATTTTCATTGCTTTCACAGTGGGTTTTTTTTTGGAGTATGGATCCCAAACTACTTGAAAATCATAGAGTAGTGTTTATAGTGTTAATATCTGGCTGTGGTAATCATATTACGGGTTGTCGGGAAGTATAAAGTGGAGACTTCGTTACCCAAATTCAGAGGTCTCCACAAGTCCTACGGTAACCGATGAAGGCTCAACAAACATTCTATGAGAAAGCTGAAGGTATGTGCCATAAGCATATATAATTTTAATATTCTAGGACTAATAATTGATTTTTGGCAAATATTTTTTGAGAGTCTGTCGGAGCCCGAATAACCCCGCAGCACACGCAAAACATTGGTAAACATGCCCGCGGTGTAGGGGTTAAGGAAATGCTGGGGTTCTTCACCAAGTTTGGTCTGCCCAAGGAGGTACAATCAGACCGGGGAAGTAATTTCATGTCAAATGTTTTCAAGCAGTCTCTGAAAGAGTTGGGCATCACCCAGATCACATCTTCAGCTTACCATCCCCAGACCCAAGGAGCATTGGAGAGATATCATCAAACACTCAAATCGATGCTCAGGAAATACTGTTTGGAACATCAGAAAGACTGAGATAAAGGTCCTCCATTCGTTGTGTTTGCCGCAAGAGAATCTCCAAATGAATCACTGGGCTTCTCACTCTTTGAACTACTGTTTGGCCATGAAGTAAGAGGACCCTTTAAGCTACTCAAGGAATGCTGGCTGTCGGAGGAAGATGACGTCAACCTGCTGGAGTATGTGATGAAGTTCAAAGAACGGCTGTCCACTGCTTTACAGCTGGCGAGAGAGAATTTAGGAGCTGCTCAGGAGAAGATGAAGACTTGGTATGATAAGAAGTCCAGGTTACGCCACTTTCAGCCAGGAGATCAGGCTTTGATTCTGCTACCGGTGCATGGGCAACCTCTTCAAGCCAAGATTAGTGGTCCTTATTTTGTGGAGAAAAAACTCAGTGATGTCAACTATGTCATCGCCACACCAGATCATAGAAAGAACAAGCAACTTTGTCACATCAACATGCTAAAGTTATATCACAGGCGGGACGAAAATAACCCAGTCTGCACTGTAGCTGTTCCACCCGAGTCTGCAAGAGAAGTTCTCCCATGCAGTATGAGCCTGAGTGATAGTTTGGGGAAGAATCCTGATATCATGAATGATCTCCAGACTAAGCTTTCTCATCTAGCTCCTGAGGAAAGGCAGGAGTTTTCGGCATTACTGCAGGAGTACCCGCAAGTGTTCCGTGCCACTCCAGGAAGAACCACTGTGTTGATGCATGATGTCGATGTTGGAGACGCAAAGCCAATTTAACTGCCTCCTTACCGTGTGAACCCAGTGAAAGTTCCTCTCATCCAGAAGGAACTTGGCTACCTGCTGGACCACAAGATGATTGAGCCCTGTCAGAGTGAGTGGAGTTCTCCTGTCACTCTAGTCCCTAAGCCAGGTGGGTCACAGCGGCTTTGCACCGACCACAGACGTGTTAATCAGATAACCAAAATAGACAATTACCCTCTCCCTCGCGTGGAAGATTGCATAGACAAGATCGGAAAGGCTAGGTACATAAGTAAGTTTGATTTGTTAAAGGGATACTGGCAAGTACCTATGACTGAACGTGCTAGGGAGATCTCATGTTTTTTAACACTAGGAAAGACTTTTGCATGTTCTGTAATGCCATATGGTATGAAGAATGCACGAGCCACATTTCAGAAGCTCATGAATGTTGTAACAGAGGGTTTGGCAGGGTGTGTTGTTTATATTGATGATGTATTAATCTTCAGTGACAACTGGAAAGATCACCTATGTCATGTCAGTAAATTTCTTGAGCGTTTGGTTCAGGCTAATCTTGTAGCTAATTTATCGAAGTGTGAGTTTGGTCAAGCTAAAGTTCAGTACTTTGGGTATGTAATTGGTGATGGACACGTTGCATCACCAGGAGGTAAGGTTCAGGTTATAAGTGATCTTCCCAGACCTAAAAGTAGGAAAGAGTTACAAAGATTTTTGGGAATGGTAGGTTATTACAGGAGATTTGTTCTTAACTTTTCAATTCTTGTATCACCACTTACAGACCTACTGAAAAAGGGAGTTAAATTTGTCTGGACCTATAACTGTGAATCCTCTTTCAATAAACTTAAAGCTATCCTATTAAGTCAGCCAGTGCTCGCTACTCCAAATTTTGCTAAGCCTTTTAAGATGGCTGTTGATGCAAGTGATACAGGAGCTGGGGCTGTTTTGCTGCAAGAGGATGATCAGGGTATTGAACACCGTGTATCTTATTACAGTAAGAAGTTCACTCCACCTCAAAAGAACTACTCAACTATTGAGAAAGAGCTTTTGGCCTTGATTTTGGGTTTACAGCATTTTTCATTTTATTTGTGTTCTTGTTTTGACCCCATAGTCATTTATACCAATCGTAACCCACTGAAATTCCTTAGTAAGTGTAAAGATAAAAATCAGAGATTGACAAGATGGAGTTTACTTCTTCAGGAGTATTCATTAAACATACATGTCAAGGGGAAAGAAAATGTTATTGCAGATTGCTTATCTAGACTTTAGACAGATTGTTTTAGAGTAATAAGAAATTTCCTTTGTAAATTTCTTTTTCTTTGCGGGGAGGTGTTACATAGCCTATGATTTCATCATCTATCTATCTATCTATCTATTGCCAGACGCCTCAATCCCGTTTGGGGTGGCCACAAACAAATCGCCTCCAAGTCGCCCTGTCCCCCACCATTTCAATGCCCTGCTCCCAACTCACACACCCCTCTCTCTTATACCTTTCCACCCCATCACTCCATCTCATCCTCGGCCTCCTCCTCCCTCTTCCCCCCCTCCACCTCACTCACATACACTCTCTTCGTCAGTCTTTCACCCTCCATCCTCTCCACATGGCCAAACCACCTCAGTGTGTTCCTCATAACGCTTTCTATCACATCCACATCAACACCACAACGCTCCTTTATATCCTCATTCGTCAGCCTGTCTCTCCCTGTGACTCCACAGGCTCCTCTTAAATAACTCATTTCCACTGCTCTCACTCTTGACTTGTGTCCTTTCAACAACGTCCAAGCTTCACTTCCGTACGTTAGAGTTGGTATCACAATACTGTCATGTAGTAACTTTTTCACTTTCATGCTCACTTCCCTGCTTCTTATCACTGCTTTCAAAGAACCAGCAACCTTTCTTCCCTGATGTACCCTTTCAAGCACTTCACCCTCCAAACCTCCATCCTTACTCATCACACTTCCCAAGTACTTAAATATACTCACATTTTCCAATTCCTCACCATCCAACCTCGCTGTACATTCACTGACTTCACCTCTCTCAAAGACCATCACTTTACTCCTACATTCACCATTAGATTCCGTTTCTTACACTCTCAAACTCATCCACCAAGCCTTGCAGCTCCCCTTCGTCTTCACTCAACAACACAGTATCATCTGCAAACAACAGTACAGGGAGTTTCCAAACACTATCCTCTCTCACCAGGGCCACTCCAACATACACTACCCTACCTTGTACCTCTTTTATTACCCCATCCATGTACAGATTGAACAACCATGGAGACATGACACATCCCTGTTTCAACCCAAGTTTTCAAAGAGAAAAATTCACTTAGTTCACTATCCACACGCACTGCAGCCTTCGTACCATCGTACATACTCTTCACAGCATTCAGCAACTTCCCATCTACTCCATATATTCTTAACACTTTCCACAATCCTTGTCTATCCACCCTGTCATATGCTTTCTCCAAATCCATGAAAGCAGCATACAACTTCTTTCCCTTCTCTAGAAACTTTTCCACTAAAGATCTAAGAATGAATATCTGATCTACACAGCCTCTTCCCTTCCTAAAGCCTCCCTGTTCCTCTTCAACTAATTTCTCTGTTCTTTCTCTAACTCTGTCAATAAGTATCCTACCATACACTTTTCCTATTATACTAAGAAGGCAAATGCCCCTATGATTACCACACACTTCTTTTTCCCCTTTTCCTTTGTACAAGGGAATAATTATACCTGACTTCCAATCCTCCGGAACTCTACCTTCCTCCCAGGCTAATCTACATATCTTCCACATCCATTCTACTACTATCTCTCCCCCATGCTTCAGCATTTCACCACACACTCCATCAATTCCTGGGGCTTTCCCCGATTTAACTTTCTTCATTGTTTCCACAACTTCTATCCAACTGATTTCTTCCTGTCTTCTCACCTCCCTCCTCCTCCTCCCAGCCATTCCCCAGCCACTTATACTCTCATTACTTCCATTCTGTATGTTCAACAATTCCTTAAAGTGTTCTCTCCATCTGCTCACTTTTTCTCCCTTCTCCACTAGTAATCTACCATTTTTATCTTTCACTCCCCTGCTAACTTCACTTCCACCCTGTCTTACTCTTTTCACCTCTTTCCAGAACATTTTCTTACAGTCCCTCCACTTTACACTCAAATTCCTTCCAAATTCCTCATCCACTCTCTTCTTACTCTCTCTTACTAATCTTTTCACCTCTCTCTTTCTACATATAACTCTCTCTTCCGCCTCTCAACTTCTTCCACATCCCTATTTCTCATCCATTCATTGTATGCTTTCTTCTTTCATCATCCTTTGTATAATTCTAATGTACAGTATGCTGCATTTTTTATCATGATTCATCTCGTGGCTTTCATAGTGACCAGGCTTGCGTGTTCTACCTCACTCCCCCGTTCTCCCCCTTATAGTAGAGTAAGTCGTTCTTTCTGTTGTTCAGAGCAGGAGTGTCAACTCTTCGTCCTCTGTGCCTTCATTTGCGCGTCCTTCTTGGAAGTTGAATCAAGCTCTGTCGGCCCCCTATATAATGAGCTCAGTCTCTGCATTAGTAATTTGAGTATAAGTGTTGTTACCATTTTTCTTGTACTGTATGGCCTAAGGCGTTAACTCGTAGGCCTGGAAAGGTTTTTGTGATTCATGTAGAGTTTTTGGTGTCAGCCAATATTAATAATAATTTGTATCTGTAATAATATATCTTGCTTTAACTGAGCATTATCCGGTTTTCTCATATATTAGGGCTAACTTAGATAAAATTGCTCTTGCTAAAATCATGTTAATAGAGGCTATTGCAGTAAACCATATATGTAACCTGTTTTGCCATTACATTATCCTTATGAGTCCTGAATGTTTAGTTGTTAGTTTGAGCATTAAACCTTAACTTGTAATTTTACCTAAGTCTTTTCTTTTGAACCTGGAACTTTGCGGGACAGTAGTGATTTTAGTATTCTCACTTGAAGTGTTCGTTATATATGTGTATGTATATATATACATACATATATATACATATAAATATATATATATATATATATATATATATATATATATATATATATATATATATATATATATATATATATATATTCTCACTTGAAGTGTTCATTACATATATATACAGTATATATATATATATATATATATATATATATATATATATATATATATATATATATATATATATATACTGTACATATAGACATATATATATATATATATATATATATATATATATATATATATATATATATATATATATATATATATGTACAGTATATATATATATATATATATATATATATATATATATACATATATGCATATATATACATATATATATATATATATATATATATATATATATATATATATATATATATATATATATATGTACAGCTCCGGACAGATGAAACGGCTACACCCCATCCACCAGCGACTTGGTTTGGGTCTCAGTGGTTCTGGTAACAGTTGCAGGTGGAGGGAGGGGGGATGTGGGAGGGTGAGGAGGGGAGAAATGTGGGCGGAGTTATATAGGGGGTAGTGTGGGAGGGTGAAGAAGCAACACAGTCTGGCTGGTGGGAGGGGGAGACGAATGGTTGGGTAGCGGAGACGAGAGTCTGCTGGAGGGTAAGACAGGTGAGTGTGATTAGATGAAAAGAAAAAAATGAATTATTATAATATCTGCTGCATATATTGCATTTTATCTACTAAATAAAAACACTGTCTATTATTCACCACCGTATTTGGGTATCCTACTCATTATTATTATCCTTTGGATATTAGGCAATAAATAAAGATATTGGACGGTCTTTCGGACCCGAACCAATTTTTTCAAAACTTTTTTCTTCAGCTATTTCCGTATTCCTATTATCCCTCGTGCTTGAAGTCCCCCTTTTTATCACTTTCTCCTACGCCCTACATTTTTTTTAGGCATAAGGCAGTTTAACTTTCTCTTTAAATAACCATATTTGTCAACAAATATTCCTTTCATTAATCTATTTAATTACCTGTTTTCTTTCAATATGCATTTGTCTAATAATGGGTGTTACACCTTAATTGGCGCCGCTATTTGACGTTTTGAATAAATTTGGTCTAAATTTACGCATATATTGCAGTCTCTCTCAAGTAGGCTGGCAACCTCACGCATCCTCCCCCCTGCTTTCTCCTCTCGCTACCCGCTCCCTCCTTTCCTTTTGTAGTACTGTTTATCTATTCTTTCTCATATTTTTAACCTCATTCCTTCTTACAAACTTTTAGTGCCATAGGAATTTCTCCCTTATCACCTACAGTTCTACTACATGAAAGTGGAAAAAACTGCCATCGGGAAAAGAATAACTGGAAATTTATGGCGAAGGTTACGATATTAGTTATTTAGAATGAAAGTGTTGGCAGATACGCATTCTTGACGTGATTATCGCAGCCACAGCATTTCGCCTTCATAAAACAGAAGGACTATAGGTTTCATGCATTACCTCCTTACGTCCAGCATTACTGTGAAGAACGCCATGTATAACACATTAAGGACCACAAGGACAGTACTAGTAGTCATCGTGATTCTCATGAATCTCTCCATAGGCTATTGAAAACAGTGCTTTATGCTCAACTTCAGAATTATGTTCTCATCATGACAATGATAGGCAAAGATAATAAAAACAATATATACAACCAAATTATCATTTATTATACAACAAAGCTCAAACTGCCTCCGTGCTGCAGTCTCAAGGGTGTAACCAGCTCACACAATCACATGTAACCTGAAGAAATTAAATACATGATCCTATATATATCCATCCATCCATCCATATACCTAGGCTGCTTCCCCCAAGGAAAGGGAGGTAGCCGAGACAGGACGACACACTCCCCATTTACTCATCCATTCAAACACATTCATTCGCATCTTAGCCCCAAAGGGGAGAACGGACAGATCCTCACCGCACCACACCGCACAAGGGTCAACTGCGCAATGCAATCAGTGACATCCGCAGCAGGGCCCGACAGCAGAACTGGTTTACCCCTGCCACATCATAACAGACCCATCCCTTTACCCGCACCTGACCTGACTAGCTGATCAGACCAAATGCGGGAGAATATCCCCTCAGGGCTGCGTCATCACTTATTCATTCACAATTTCTCTCCATTTATTTCTGTCACGCACAGCCACTCTTCCTTGCTCAACAGACATCCCTCTCGCATCCAACGCTCTCTTCACACTGTCCATCCATCCTATTCGTGGTCTTCCTCTCAGCCTTACACCTCTCACATCAGATCTAGTTATCTTTTTCACCAATCGCTCATTATCCATTCTCTCCATATGCCCAAACCATCGCAACACCCTCTGCTCAACTCTACCAGCCATCTCCCGAACAACTCCAGTTCTCCTTCGCACTTCATCATTTCGCACCCGATCCATACGCGTCACTCCACACATACTCCTCAGACACCTCATCTCCATTACATTCAAACTTTTCCTCTCTGCTACACCCATATTCCATGTTTCAGCCCCATATAACGCAGTCGGTACCACAACACCCTCATACAGCCTTCTCTTTACATCCATTCTAAGCGAACGACATTTAAACACTTTTTTCATTCCTCCCAGCACCTTTCCTACTTCATTTATTTTAAACTTCACTTCTGCATCTATTCTTCCATCCACAGCAACATGTGACCCTAAATATTTAAAACAATCTACCTCCTCAAGCAACTCACCATTCAAAACTATATTCATCCCCCTACCATCTATCGACCTCGTACACTTCATCACTTTACTCTTATTCTCATTTACTTTCAATTTCCCCCTTTCACACACCCTTCCAAACTCCTCTACCAACTGTCTCAAAATCTCCTCTGAATCAGTCACCAGTGCAGTATCATCTGCAAACAGCAGCTGCTTCAGATTCCACTCTCCACCATCAACATTCACTAGACTGAGACCTCCACCTAAAACTCTTGCATTCACCTCCCTTACAACACCATCCATGTAAATATTAAACAACCAAGGCGACATCACACAACCCTGTCGCTGCCCCACTCTCACGGGAAACCAATCACTCACAGCATTTCCCACTCTTACACACGCTCTACTATTTACATAAAAACTTTTCACCCCTTTTAGTAACCTACCATCAAGTCCATACAATCTTAAAACAGTCCACAAAGCCTCCCTATCAATTCTATCATACGCTTTCTCTAAATCCATAAATGCCCAAAACACATCCTTGCCTTTCGCTAAATACTTTTCACACACTTGTCTCACAGCAAACACCTGATCAATGCATCCCCTCCCTCTCCTAAAGCCACACTGCTCATCACCAATCACTCCCTCTGTACCCTCTCTAACTCTCATAATTAACACTCTACCATACACCTTACCTACAACACTCAATAGACTTATGCCCCTAAAGCTCGTACATTCATACTTATCACCCTTGCCTTTATACAACGGGACCACACAAGCACTTGCCCAGTCAATTGGCACCATACCTTTCTCAAAGCACACATTCAACAATCTTACTAACCAGTCAACAATAGTCACTCCACCACCCTTCAGGAATTCCACAGCACACCCATCCATACCTGCAGCTTTCCCTGTTTTCATCTCCTTTACTGCCTTCTCCACTTCCTCCTTCGTGATCAAAGAATCATTCAACTCTCCCAACACATTTATTCCTTGCACCCTTCCATCCGCCACAATCTCAGCCACCCTTTCCTCCTCTACATTTAACAATCTTCCAAAATACTCTGCCCATCTCTTCCTTACTGCATCCATCTCAAATAACATCCTTCCATCCTCTGCTTTTACTCGTTCTTCCCTCCCAGACTCTCCCTTTCGCACCCTTTTCACCTCCTTCCAAAACATTTTCTTATTCTGTTGAAAATTCTCTGTCAGCCGCCTACCCCACCTCTCATCTGCTGCCACTTTAGCATCACGCACAGCCCTTCTCGCTCTATTCCTCTTTTCCTTATACCTTTCATATGACATCTCATCCTTCCTCTGCAGCCACACTTCATATGCACGTCTCTTCTCAGTCACAGCCATACTTACTTCCTCGCACCACCATTCACTTCCTTTTCTTACACCACCACCCACACATCTCACACCACACACCTCTTCTGCATGCCCCACCACAGCACTCTTAAACAACTGCCATTCCTCCTCCACGCTGCCATTTTCCCGATCTTTCACTGCGTTCCACTCATCTTTCAATTTCTCCTGATACTCTATCTTTTTCTCTCTTTTATCCAACTCACTCGCTTTCAAAACCTCCCTGCCACACCTAACCCTCCTAGCTGTCACCCATTTCTTACCTACTCTTAACTTTCCCTCCACCAAGTAGTGGTCAGACATACCTCCACCCTCCCCTCTCAGAACTCTCACGTCCAACAATCTTCCTATTACATTCCTAGACACAACCACATAGTCCATCAAAGCTCTATCAACAACCCTTCCACCCTCCTGTCTCACCCATGTATACTTATAAATATTTTTCTTCTCAAACAGCGTATTCCCAATCACCATCTCTCGCTCAACACACATCGCTATCATTCGTTCCCCATTTTCATTTCTTCCAGGCACACCATGCATACCAACTACGCCTTCAACTGCTACATTTCCCACTTTAGCATTCAGATCTCCCATCATTACCACATTCACATTCGCTCCAAAACTCTGCAGACACTCATCAACATCATTCCAGAAAGACTCCCTCTCTTGTTCATCCCTTTCACTACCAGGCCCATATGCACTCACAAACACCCACAACTGACGTTCAAATTTCGCTTTCACCCACATCAGTCTCGATGACACCTCCTTCCATTCAATCACACATTTCTGTACTTCCGGACTCACTAACAAGGCCACACCTTCTCTTGCCCTTCCTCTATCAACACCTGACAATCTTCCATTCACACTTCCAAACATAGATTCCCCCTTCCCTTTCATCTTCGTTTCACTCAGAGCTAACACATCCAACTTTCTTCTCACAAACATTCTCCCAGTCTCTTCCCTTTTAGCCTCAATCGTACTACATCCACGCACATTCATAGACCCAATCTTCAGGGTACGGGGATAACTCCATCCCTCATCCCTTTCTCTGGCCTGTCTTTTTTTTAGGAACTAAAAAACAGAGGAGGGGGTCCCTAGTCCCCTCACCCCGCCCCTTTTAGTCGCCTTTTACGACACGCAGGGAATACGGTGGCAGTATTCTTCCTAACACAACCTGGCCGCAGAGTAGCATAGTGCGGCCAGGTTGTGTCCCCCCCCGCCACAGGGGGGGGACACATGAACAACACTGTTTGATCTAAAATTTATTGTGTTGGGTAAAGCAGAGGACACTAACTAGCATGGCAACCTACCACACGGAAACCACCATGTTGCACTACACGCCACAGAAACCGATGCACAGACCATGATATCAGCGAAAAGACTATGAGAAGAGTATTGCACGAAGCAGGGTTGCATCACAGGACCCTAGCAAACATTATGTTGACAAGCCAGAGGATTTTTGGAAGTGTGTCACTGAAGGCGCAACTGCTGGAGAAGGAATAATACTCGGTGAGTATTATTTCTGAGGTTTTCGCTTGTATAAACTAAACTATTCAGTCATACATGACCATAAAAATATATTAATAATTACTGCAGGGGACAACCAGTTTCGTTACAACGTCAGTCCATGCAGAGGAAATTACTTTGGGCATATAGGGTTACTCGATGTTAAATTTCATAAGTGTAGAGCCTGTATGATTTTATTTATATATATATATATATATATATATATATATATATATATGACAGGTATTTAATTTTTTTCAGGTAGCACGGAGGCAGTTTGAGCTTTGTTGTATAATAAATGATAATTTGGTTGTATATATTGTTTTTATTATCTTTGCCTATCATTGCCATGATGAGAACATAATTCTGAAGTTGAGCATAAAGCACTGTTTTCAATAGCCTATGGAGAGATTCATGAGAATCACGATGACTACCAGTACTGTCCTTGTGGTCCTTAATGTGTTATACATGGCGTTCTTCACAGTAATGCTGGACGTAAGGAGGTAATGCATGAAACCTATAGTCCTTCTGTTTTATGAAGGCGAAATGCTGTGGCTGCGATAATCACGTCAAGAATGCGTATCTGCCAACACTTTCATTCTAAATAACTAATATCGTAACCTTCGCCATAAATTTCCAGTTATTCTTTTCCCGATGGCAGTTTTTTCCACTTTCATGTAGTTGGACTGTAGGTGATAAGGGAGAAATTCCTATGGCACTAAAAGTTTGTAAGAAGGAATGAGGTTAAAAATATGAGAAAGAATAGATAAACAGGACTACAAAAGGAAAGGAGGGAGCGGGTAGCGAGAGGAGAAAGCAGGGGGGAGGATGCGTGAGGTTGCCAGCCTACTTGAGAGAGACTGCAATATATGCGTAAATTTAGACCAAATTTATTCAAAACGTCAAATAGCGGCGCCAATTAAGGTGTAACACCCATTATTAGACAAATGCATATTGAAAGAAAACAGGTAATTAAACAGATTAATGAAAGGAATATTTGTTGACAAATATGGTTATTTAAAGAGAAAGTTAAACTGCCTTATGCCTAAAAAAAAATGTAGGGCGTAGGAGAAAGTGATAAAAAGGGGGACTTCAAGCACGAGGGATAATAGGAATACGGAAATAGCTGAAGAAAAAAGTTTTGAAAAAATTGGTTCGGGTCCGAAAGACCGTCCAATATCTTTATTTATTGCCTAATATCCAAAGGATAATAATAATGAGTAGGATACCCAAATACGGTGGTGAATAATAGACAGTGTTTTTATTTAGTAGATAAAATGCAATATATGCAGC
>NC_137046.1:16164409-16166909 GCF_032717465.1 Coenobita brevimanus
GTTTAATGCTCAAACTAACAACAAAACACTCAGGACTCATAAGGATAATGTAATGGCAAAAAACAGGTTAAATATATGGTTAACTGGAATAGCCTCTATTAACACGAAATTAGCAAGAGTAAATTTATCTAAGTCAGCCCTGATAAAATAAAAAATACACCGGGTAATGCTCAGTTAATGCAAGATAAATTATTACAGATACCAAATATTATTAAAGATGACTGACAAAGAACCCTTACACAAATTACAAAAGCCTCACTAGGCCTAAGAATCAACCTTATGCTACACAGTACAAGAAAAAAATGCAACAACACTTATACTCAAATTACACAGCTGCTGGATGGTTGGAGACTTCCTGAGCACTCAATAATAACGGTACAGGGGAGGACAGAGATGTGAACAAAATGAGGAGCAGATCTAAGTGGCAATGATGCAGAGACTGAGCTCATTATATAGGGGCCAGCAGAGCTTGATACAACTTGTAAGAAGGACGCGCACATGAAGCTATGGGGACAAAGAGTTGACAATCCTGCTCTGAACAACAGAGAGGACGACTTACTCTATTATAACGGTAGAAGGGGGGGACTGAGGCAGAACACGCTCGTGATCAAACATGCAGCATACTGCGCGTTAAAATTACACAAAGGATGATGAAATCATAGGTTATGTAACACCTCCCCACAAAGAAAAAAGAAATTTACAAAGGAAATTTCTTATTACTCTAAAACAATCTGTATATGGCATTACAGAACGTGCAAAAGTCTTTCCTAGGGTTACAAAACATGAGATCTCCCTAGCACGTTCAGCCATAGGTACTTGCCAGTATCCCTTTAACAAATCAAACTTACTTATGTACCTAGCCTTTCCGATCTTGTCTATGCAATCTTCCACACGTGGGAGAGGGTAAGTGTCTGTTTTGGTTATCTGATTAACACGTCTGTAGTCGATGCAAAGCCGCTGTGACCCACCTGGCTTAGGGACTAGAGTGACAGGAGAACTCCACACGCTCTGACAGGGCTCAATCATCTTGTGGTCCAACAGGTAGCCAAGCTCCTTCTCGATGAGAGGAACTTTCACTGGGTTCACACGGTAAGAAGGCAATTTAATTGGCTTTGCGTCTCCAACATCGACATCATGCATCAACACAGTGGTTCTTCTTGGGGTGGCACGGAACACTTGCGGGTACTCCTGCAGTAATGCCGAAAACTCTTGCCTTTCCTCGGGAGGTAGATGAGAAAGCTTAGTCTGGAGATCATTCATGATATCAGGATTCTTTCCCAAACTATCACTCAGGCTTATACTGCATGGGAGAGCTTCACTTGCAGACTCGGGTGGAACAGCTACAGTGCAGACTGGATTATTTTCGTCCCGCCTGTGATATAATTTTAGCATGTTGATGTGACAAAGTTGCTTGTTCTTTCTACGATCTGGTGTGGCGATGACATAGTTGACATCACTGAGTTTCTTCTCCACGAAATAAGGACCACTAAACTTGGCTTGAAGAGGTTGCCCATGAACTGGTAGCAGAATCAAAACCTGATCTCCTGGCTGAAAGTGGCGTAACCTGGACTTCTTATCATACCAAGTCTTCATCTTCTCCTGAGCAGCTCCTAAATTCTCTCTCGCCAGCTGTAAAGCAGTGGACAGCCGTTCTTTGAACTTCATCACATACTCCAGCAGGTTGACGTCATCTTCCTCCGACAGCCAGCATTCTTTGAGTAGCTTAAGGGGTCCTCTTACTTCATGGCCAAACAGTAGTTCAAAAGTTGAGAAGCCCAGTGATTCATTTGGAGATTCTCTTGCAGCAAATACAACGAATGGAAGACGTTTATCCCAGTCTTTCTGATGTTCCAAACAGTATTTCTTGAGCATCGATTTGAGTGTTTGATGATTTCTCTCCAACGCTCCTTGGGTCTGGGGATGGTAAGCTGAAGACGTGATCTGGGTGATGCCCAACTCTTTCAGAGACTGCTTGAAAACATTTGACATGAAATTACTTCCACGGTCTGACTGTACCTCCTTGGGCAGACCAAACTTTGTGAAGAACCCTAGCATTTCCTTAACCACGTTCTTTGCTGAGATATTTCTAAGTGGAATGGCTTCAGGATAACGAGTAGCCATATCAATCAGGGTCAACACATAAGAAAATCCTGAAGAAGTCTTAGGAAGAAGGCCCACAATATCCACCAACACAAGGGTGAAAGGCGCCTCAAAAGGAGGAATGGGAACTTGAGGTGCAACCTTTTCGGTCTGACAAGACTTACAATACCAGGAAACATCCCTGAAGATACCTGGCCAGTAGAAGTGTTTCAAAACGCGTGCCACAGTCTTCCTCACTCCAAGGTGTCCTGCCAAACTGGAATCATGAGCCACTCTAATGATATCCTGCCTACAAACACGAGGGATGACAACTTGATGTACAACCTCCCATTCACAGTCAGCTGATGCTGTTGGGGGTCTCCACTTCCTCATAAGTACTCCTGACTTTACATAATAACAA
>NC_137046.1:16171909-16439409 GCF_032717465.1 Coenobita brevimanus
ACGTAAGCCTATATCTTGATGAGAAAAGAATAGATAATTTGTCTGATGCTGCAGTTTTAGCTGATGAGTATGTTCTCACTCACAAGAGATATTCTAGAGAAAAAGGGAAAGCTGAGAGTAAGTACGTTGCCTCTACTCAGAGTACAGGTAACAGGAAAGAGAACAAAGATTATGTTTCTCAGGAAGTAAATACCAGCTTCACCTCTAGATTTCAGAAAAGTAAATGTACTTATTGTAGTAAGCTTGGTCATACTATGGAGAAATGTTTCAGGAGACAGCATGATGTGAACAAATAGGAGTCTTTAAATACTCAGTCAATTGGTCTAGTGTCCAATCTTGAGAGTTCCCAGAATTCTTTAACTGAGTTAACTGAATCTGCTTTGAGGGGTAACTTAAATTCTCATGGTGGAGCTCCTCTTTTGAGCAGTAACGTGGGTGACACTCTCAAGAGTTCATGTGCTAATTTCCTGTCTGATGGTTTTGTCAGTCCTCTGGACAGTAATGACAGGAAATCAGTTAAAATATATCGTGATACAGGTGCTTGCCAATCCCTTATGGTGACAGTGTTCTAGGCTCTAATGTTAATTCCTCTGATGAAACTGTAATCTTACTAGGTGTAGGAAATAATTACTTCTCTGTCCCTCTGTGCAGAGTGAATTTAGAGTCTGGTTTTGTTAATGGTTCCGTTATGGTTGGGTTGGTTGAGACACTCCCAATGTCAGGTGTAACTTTCTTACTTGGAAATGATATTGGTGGAAGTCAAGTGTGTCCAGCTCCTCAGTTGTCTAGTGAGCCAGTGGCTGTGTCCCAGGATTGTTATGTCCCTGATGTGTTCCCTGCATGTGCTGTCACTAGGGCTAAGTCTAAAGTTACTGGTGATTTAGAGGATAATGATGATGATGATGTTATCCTAGCTGACACTTTTCTTGCTAATTTGGACCACTCACCAGATGAGGCAGTACCCCGTAGTGTTGATAATTTTTCTCGCCAAGAGTTGGTTGAGTTGCAGGTTGCTGACCCTGAGTTGAAAGGTCTAGCTAACTCTGCTTACAGTGAAGAAGAGTCAGCCGGTGCTTCTACTTGTTATTATGTAAAGTCAGGAGTACTTATGAGGAAGTGGAGACCCCCAACAGCATCAGCCGACTGTGAATGGGAGGTTGTACATCAAATTGTCATCCCTCGTGTTTGTAGGCAGGATATCATTCGAGTGGCTCATGATTCCAGTTTGGCAGGACACCTTGGAGTGAGGAAGACTGTGGCACGCATTTTGAAACACTTCTACTGGCCAGGTATCTTCAGGGATGTTTCCTGGTATTGTAAGTCTTGTCACACCTGTCAAGTTGTGAGGAAGTGTAATCAGACCGAAAAGGTTGCACCTCTAGTTCCCATTCCACCTTTTGAGGTGCCTTTCACCCGTGTGTTGGTGGATATTGTGGGCCCTCTTCCTAAGACTTCTTCAGGATTTTCTTATGTGTTGACCATAATTGATATGGCTACTCGTTATCCTGAAGCCATTCCACTTAGAAACATCTCAGTAAAGAACGTGGTTAAGGAAATGCTAGGGTTCTTCACAAAGTTTGGTCTGCCCAAGGAGGTACAGTCAGACCGGGGAAGTAATTTTATGTCAAATGTTTTCAAGCAGTCTCTGAAAGAGTTGGGCATCACCCAGATCACATCTTCAGCTTACCATCCCCAGACCCAAGGAGCGTTGGAGAGATATCAAACACTCAAATCGATGCTCAAGAAATACTGTTTGGAACATCAGAAAGACTGGGATAAAGGTCTTCCATTCGTTGTGTTTGCCGCAAGAGAATCTCCAAATGAATCACTGGGCTTCTCACCTTTTGAACTACTGTTTGGCCATGAAGTAAAAGGACCCCTTAAGCTACTCAAGGAATGCTGGCTGTCGGAGGAAGATGACGTCAACCTGCTGGAGTATGTGATGAAGTTCAAAGAACGGCTGTCCTCTGCTTTACAGCTGGCGAGAGAGAATTTAGGAGCTGCTCAGGAGAAGATGAAGACTTGGTATGATAAGAAGTCCAGGTTACGCCACTTTCAGCCAGGAGATCAGGTTTTGATTCTGCTACCAGTTCATGGGCAACCTCTTCAAGCCAAGTTTAGTGGTCCTTATTTCGTGGAGAAGAAACTCAGTGATGTCAACTATGTCATCGCCACACCAGATCGTAGAAAGAGCGAGCAACTATGTAACATCAACATGCTAAAGTTATATCACAGGCGGGACGAAAATAATCCAGTCTGCACTGTAGCTGTTCCATCCGAGTCTGCAAGTGAAGCTCTCCCATGCAGTATGAGCCTGAGTGATAGTTTGGGGAAGAATCCTGATATCATGAATGATCTCCAGACTAAGCTTTCTCATCTACCTCCCAAGGAAAGGCAGGAGTTTTCGGCATTACTGCAGGAGTACCCGCAAGTGTTCCGTGCCACTCCAGGAAGAACCACTCTGTTGATGCATGATGTCGATGTTGGAGACGCAAAGCCAATTAAACTGCCTCCTTACCGTGTGAACCCAGTGAAAGTTCCTCTCATCGAGAAGGAGCTTGGCTACCTGTTGGACCACAAGATGATTGAGCCCTGTCAGAGCGAGTGGAGTTCTCCTGTCACTCTAGTCCCTAAG
The DNA here is from genome assembly GCF_032717465.1 of Coenobita brevimanus. Classification (NCBI taxonomy): domain Eukaryota; kingdom Metazoa; phylum Arthropoda; class Malacostraca; order Decapoda; family Coenobitidae; genus Coenobita; species Coenobita brevimanus. The sequence goes on from NC_137046.1 coordinate 16,174,545, forward strand.
CCAGGTGGGTCACAGAGGCTTTGCATCGACTACAGACGTGTTAATCAGATAACTAAAACAGACACTTACCCTCTCCCTCGTGTGGAAGATTGCATAGACAAGATCGGAAAGGCTAGGTACATAAGTATGTTTGATTAGTTAAAGGGATACTGGCAAGTACCTATGACTGAACGTGCTAGGGAGATCTCATGTTTTGTAACATTAGGAAAGGCTTTTGCATGTTCTGTAATGCCATATACAGATTGTTTTAGAGTAATAAGAAATTTCCTTTGTAAATTTCTTTTTTCTTTGTGGGGAGGTTTTACATAGCCTATGATTTCATCATCCTTTGTGTAATTTTAACGCTCAGTATGCTGCATGTTTGATCACGAGCGTGTTCTGCCTCAGTTCCCCCCTTCTACCGTTATAGTAGAGTAAGTCGTCCTTTCTGTTAGTCAGTGCGGGATTTTCAGCTCTTTGTCCCCATGACTTCATTTGCGCGTCCTTCTTACAAGTTGTATCAAGTTCTGCCGGCCCCTATATAATGAGCTCAGTCTCTGCATCATTGCCACTTAGATCTGCTCCTCATTTTGTTCACATCTCTGTCCTCCCCTGTACAGATATTACTATTGTGAGTGCTCAAGAAATCTCCAAACATCTAGCAGCTGTGTGTAATTTGAGTATAACTGTTGTTGTATTTTTTCTTGTACTGGGTAGCATAAGGTTGATTCTTAGGCCTAGTGAGGTTTTTGATTGATGTTGGGTTATGTCAGTCATTTTTGATAATAGTTTGTATCTGTAATAATTTATCTGCCATTCACTGAGTATTATCTGGTATCTCATTTTATCAGGGCTGACTTAGATAAATTTACTCTTGCTAATTTCGTGTTAATAGAGGCTATTGCAGTTAACCATATATTTAACCTGTTTATTTGCCATTACATTATCCTTATGAGTCCTGAATGTTTTGTTGTTAGTTTAAGCATTAAACTTTAACTTGTAATTTTACCTAACTCTTTTGTTTTGAACCTGGAACTTTACGGGATAGTAGTGACTCTTCGTATTCTCACTTAAAGTGTACATTATCTTTCTCTGTTCCGTAACAATATATATATATATATATATATATATATATATATATATACAGTATATATATATATATATATATATATATATATATATATATATATATACAGTATATATATATATATATATATATATATATATATATATATATATATATATATATATATATATATATATATATATTTACACAGACACACAGACATACACAGACACACACACAGAAAACATATATAGTAAAAAAAAAAAAATTGTCGGGTGGCCAGATCTGATTTAAATGTTACCTTTGTATGTGCAGGCAGACAAAATTGGTTTGTTAGATCATTAATACTGATGAACATCACCATCATTATCATCATCATCATTATTATTATGACCATCATCATTACCATTATCACCATGATTATTACTATTATCACCATCATCATTACTATCACGATCATCATGATTATTATCATCATCTTATTCATAATCAGAGAGAGAGAGAGAGAGAGAGAGAGAGACGCAGCACTTGGGTGTCTTTTCAATAGGTTGGTTGTTATGGTGGATGTACATCACTGTGTCTACCGTATGGTCCCTATGTGTACTGTAGTACCCTTATGTGTACGGTACTACCCTTATGTGTATTATACTACCCTTATGTGTATTATACTACCCTTATGTGTATTATACTACTTTTATATGTACTGTACTATCCTTATGTGTACTATATTACCCTTTTGTGTACTGTACTACCCTTATGTGTACTTTACCACCCTTATGTCTACTGTAATACCCTTTTGTGTACTATATTACCCTTATGTCTACTGTAATACCCTTATGTGTACTGTACAACCCTTATGTGTACTGTACTATTATGTACTGTATTACCCTTATGTGTACTATACTACCCTTGTGTACTGTACTACCCTTATGTGTACTGTACTACCCTTGTGTACTGTACTACCCTTATGTGTACTGTACTACCCTTATGTGTACTTTACCACTCTTATGTGTACTTTTCCACCCTTATGTCTACTATAATACCCATGTGTACCGTACAACCCTTGTATACTGTACTACCCTTATGTACTGTACTACCCTTGTGTACTTTACCACCGTTGTGTATTGTACTACCCTTATGTGTACTGTACTACACTTATGTGTCTTGTAATATCCATGTGTGCAGCACCTAAATAAAATGCACTGCAGTAATGTGCACTGTCCTACACTCATGTCCTCTATATTATCTTATGTGCTGGACTGTACTGTAGTACAAATAAAGGATGTACAGAAGACATGATGGTGCTACTTATAAGGAAGTACAGTGCCATAATTTACATGAGTCTATTGCACCATAGTACAACGTAGTATATTAATCATGAAAGTAGTGCAATGTAGTACTGGAAGGTAGTAAAGCATAGTATAGGAGTCATGGGAGTAGTACAGTAGTGTATGAGTCGTACAATAATCAGATAGTACAGTGTAGTACAATACTCATGATAGTACAATGTAGTACAAGTAATGTGGATATTATGATGAAGTACATGAATTTAGTACAACATAGTTCAGTAATAATGGTAGTCAGTATATTAAAAGAGCGTAGTACATTGTAATACACCGCGGTAGTACAACACAATACAGTAATCACGGTAGTACAGTACAGTACTGTACATGATGTACAATGCAGTACAATTATCATGAAGGATGTACAGAGTACACTGATGTATCAGGGTAACTATTGGTTGAGCACAATACCAGAGTCCACCACAGTGATCTGCGTGATGTCACTGTGGTTGGCTGCTGCCCTCACCACCTCCAGTCCACTGACCACCTTACCAAAGACACCAGACAACACCCAGCCAACTTCCCAGTCCCTGGTGGTGATGGCAAACTGGGTAGTCCTGGCAGCAACACCACGCCCCCGCCACCACACGTCCCCCGCCCTCTGTGACTCCAGGTACTGCCCACCACTGATGTCTATTGTCCTTGCCCCTTCTCCTCCCTTCCCTTCGTAGTCCCCACCCACCACATACTCCCCCGGCTTGCCCTTGTTCCACACGCTGTGCAATTTAGTGTTGCGGTATGAGACGCCGGTCTGGCCGGTACACAGCAGCCTGAACTGCTGTGCTGCAGCCGTGTTGGGACTCAGCCGGATGTGGACCCGCCCTCTTGTTGACCCCCCCCAGGCCAAGTCAAGGTGGACCAGGGTGGAGGAGGGGTCCATGGCCCCCACCACCTCACTCATCTGCACAGCACAACTAGGTCAGTCATGGAGGCAGAGACATGAAGGAAGATAATTATACACACAAAAAGCTGGAGGCAAGGAGAGGAGGGAGGGAGGAAAGAAGAAGTGTAATCAAATAAAGCGGGGTAGAGGAGGAGGGTGCCATGAGAAGGTTAGAGCATGTGGCAGCAGCAGAGAGAGAGAGAGAGAGAGAGAGAGAGAGAGAGAGAGAGAGAGAGAGAGAGAGAGAGAGAACCGGGAAAATTTTGATACAAACAACAAAAACAAGCAAATGATGAATTTGTCATGGAAGGAAATAAAAGAAGAGAGTGCAAAGAATTTGAAACAAGGATTATATACAAATGTTCATCATCATCATCATCATCATCACATCATCACCATCATCATCATCTTCATCACCATCATCGCCATCACCATCATCACCATCGCCATTACCATCATCATCATCACCATCATCAACACCATCATCATCATCATCATTACCATCATCATCATCATCATCATCATCGTCATCATCATCATCATCACCATCGCCATCACCCTCATCATCACCATCATCATCATCATTACCATCATCACCATCATCATCATCGTCATCATCGCAATCATCATCATCACCATCGTCACCATCGCCATCACCATTATCATCACCACCATCATCATCACCATCATCATCATCACCATCATCACCATCCCCATCATCATCATCACCATCATCATCATCACTATCATCATCATCGCCATCATCGCAATCATCATCATCATCATCATCATCATCACCACCACCACCACCATCATCATATCATCATCATCCTCACCACCATCATCTTCAACTCCATTATCATGACTCCACCACCATTAACATCATTATCACCATCACCATCACCACCTTCATCATTATCATTATCATCACCACCAGCATGCTCGTCATCATCACTACCACCTACCACCACCATCACCATCATCATCATCATCACTATCATCATCACCATCACTACCACCACCATCATCATCATCACTACCACAACCTTCATCGTCATCATCACTACCACAATCATCATCTTTCCACCACTGTCATCATGATCATCATCACCACCTCCCTCACATCATCATCATCATTCCACCATCGTCATCATCACCACCACCGTCACATCATTATCATCATCACCACAGTCGTCATCATCATCACCATCATCATCAACACCACCGTCACCACCACCGCCATCATCATCACTACCATCATCATCATCATCACCACCACTGTCATTATCATCACTACCACCATCATCATCACCACCACTATCATCATCATCACTACCACCATCATCTTCAAAACCTCCATCACCACCACCACTACCACCACCACCATCATCATCATCATCACAACAACCATCATCATCAAAATCACCCCCACCCCCACCATCATAATTATTATAATCATCATCATCATCACAACAACCATCATCATCAAAATCACCCCCACCCCCACCATCATAATTATTATTATCATCATCATCATTTTTATCACCATCATCATCATCGTTTTCACCATTATGTTCATCATTATCACCATCATCATCAAAACCACAACCACCACCACCATCAGCATCACCATCATCATCATCATCATCATCATCATCAAAACCACCACCACCACCACCGCCATCGACATCATCATTATTATCAACATCATTTTCACCATCATTTTCATCAATATCATCATTTTGAACATCATTTTCATCATTATCATCATTTTCACCATCATTTTCATCATTATTATTATCAAAACCACCACCACCACCTCCACAACCACCACCATCACCGCCATCATCATCATCAATCATCATCATTATCACCCTCATCATCATCATTATCACCATCATCATCATCAAAACCACAACCACCACCACCACCGTCATGATCATTATTATCATTATCATCATCACCAAAACCACCACCACCACCGCCATCATCATTATTATCATCATCATCATCATTTTTTACCATTATCATCATCATCATTTTCACGATCATTTTCATCACTATCATCAAAACAACCACCACCACCGCCATCATCATCATAATCATCCACGCTTGCCATCTTCCAACTCACTCACAGTCCATTCAGAATCCCTTCTCCACATCCTGTCATGTTGACCAATAAAGAAGCTAAATAGGTTTGATTTAAAAATGCGTCCACTCAGATGAGATGCAACACAAGTATTTGCAATTACAGTAAGAACTCATTTATCTGACGTAACAGAGCCAAAGGCATGTCCGCCCATCATTATCAGTTCTTTACCTCCAAAGGCATAAACTGTATTAACTTTATATAAAATTTTCTGCTTAATATTAAAAAATCAATATATATTTAATTTTGTCTTCCGTGAGTACGCTAAAAGACGAACATATAAACATGGCGTCACAAGAAAACTAAGCCTGAGTGGAAAACTCTGATTTCATATTTGCATTTACTATCAAAAAGTACAGCCATTAAGAGCATCCATCAATTCCCTTGGACAAAATTGTTGTTATTATTATTTTCAGGATTTGCCACGAATGATATGGAGGAGAAACAGAAGACAGTTGTAGTACCGAGTTTGACGAGGTGAAGTTAGATGATATAGAAGTTGAACGAGGTGACAGAACTTGAACGAGGTGGAGCAAAGATGTGGACAACGTGTATGAAACCTGATGTAGCGACTGCCATCATACGTGTACTTGACAGCCTCCAAGGTGATGTAGCTGATGCCATCATACGTGTACTTGACAGCCTCCAAGGTGATGTAGCTGATGCCATCATATGTGTACTTGACATCCTCCAAGGTAATGTAGCTGCTGCCATCATACATGTACTTGACATCCTCCAAGGTGATGTTGATGCTGCCATCATACGTGTACTTGACATCCTCCAAAGTGATGTAGCTGCTGCCAGCATACGTGTAGTTGACATCCTCGAAGGAGATGTAGCTGCTACCATCATACGTGTACTTGACATCCTCCAGTGTGTTGTAGCTGCTGCCATCATACGTGTACTTGACATCCTCCAAGATGAAACTTAAAAACTCTCTCTTTGACACATTGCTAAACAGGATTCTCGTTACCTCAAAACCAAAGTTCATTTTATGGGCAAAAAATTGAGCAAAGTTGGTATAATGACGTCAAATTTATCTATCTATCTATCTATCGCCAGAGGCCTTAATCATGTATGGGGTGGCCACAAACAAATTACCTTCACGTCACCCTATCCCCTGCCATTTCACTGCCCTCCCCCCAGCTCACATCTTAAACAAATCACCTCCATGTCACCCTATCCCATGCATTTTTGCTGCCTTCCTCACAGCTCTCATCCCAAACAAATCACCCCCATGTTACCCTATGCCTGCCATTTCGTTGCCCTCCTCCCAGGTAAATGAAAAAAAAATTAGTGTAATTTAGCAGTGATTCTTGGCATGTACTGTATACCTGTGGGTGAATTTCTTGTCAGTGATAATTATGTAGTTACCAAGTGTTTAGCTACATTTTACTGATGGAAGTACCTGCCAGGGTTGATGATAGCCAAGCACGTACTGTACTTTGGTGTATAAGTGGAGTGACTTAGCATTAATACTGTTAAGAAGTGAGATTTGCCAGTTAGGTAGCCGAGATGTTTTTCGATGTTTCCCGATGTTTTTGGCAGCTGGCTCCAGTATGAGTCAGAGTTGCCAGTTTGCCTGCTGTTTGTGAGCATAGTTACTTCATAAGTTATGCATTAATTTTTGTGCTCTTTTTCTTTATAATGTTTTATTTATGCGATTGCTTGTTAAATTATGTAATCGAAATTAAGTTTGTATGGTAAATAATTTATAGTGTTATGTACTGTGAGAAAAATGTCATGTTTTGGTTGTCTCTGAGTTGGTAACTGTGCTCTCTCTCTGGATTACACCAGAACTATGGAGAAGCAGAAGTTTCTCGAATGATGCAAGCCTATATAAGGATAGGAAAGAAACTATTTCATGTTTTTTTTTTTTTTTTTTTTTTTTGGGGGGGGTTCAGTTTGAGTGTAGTGCAGTGTCAGTGAAGATTGTATATTTTCGGTACCTTACTTGTGAAAAGTGGCAAACAGTAACGTGTTACTGAAGTTTGTACATCATCGGTACTTGTGAAAAACTGTGAAGTGTTGTCAAGCATTAAGTGTAATTGGAGTTAGTAAAGTTTGTATAGTTCCAGTGCTTGTGAAAATAGTGAAGATGGAAAGTGTAACTATTTGGAAAATAAAGACAGTGAACCTTTAAGAAGCCAATATTTATTTTCGCCTCAGCTGATCTTGTGTGCTGTACACCGAAAGGCTGACCATAAGGAGAACAACTCACTGGGCAACGTCCTTCCTGTACTGAACAACTGCTGTTGGAGCCTGTGGCAGTGTGGGAACGTGAACGTAACAATACTGAATGGATACACTTTGTATTGTTTATAAAGGCTCCATCATCAATGCATCAGCCATGATCACCTAATGGTGCCCCTCCACGCTGCTCAATCTCTAGCAGCCTCCCTATTCACTCCCTTACCCCTGAAGTCACACTCTCAGTACTGAATCATTTATAAAGGCACCAACCTGTTTCCATGCATCAGCACTGGTCACCTAATGGTGGCTCTCCATGTAGCTCGATCTCTGGCAGCCTCCCTATTCAGTCCCTTATCCCTGAGGTCACACTCCCAGTATTGTATTGTTTATAAGGGCTCCGACATGCATGCGTTGGCCTTTGTCTCCTAATGGTGGCTTTCCATGCTGCTCGATCTCTGCAGGCCTCACTATTCAGTGTCTTATCCCTTCCATTTTTTATTCAGGTTTTAACACTCTTGGCCAATTTAAGGTAAAATAAGATAGATAACAAAGATGCAGTAGGTTAAATAGCTAAAGATGTGTTAGGAACCCCCTTTAGCTAGACTCGTTTTACTCTAACCTAGCCTAAAATTGGCATCTTTCCATCTTGAATATTGAGAATAATTAAGTAACGGTAGAGGATCATGCTAGTCACAAAGAAGTGCTAAGGAAAGGATGTAGAGCCATAGTTTTGTCTTTTTATGATGCTAGTCACAAAGAAGAGCTATGGAAAGAATGTAGAGATATAGTATTGTCTTTTTATGATGCTAGTCACAAAGAAGTGTTATGGAAAGAATACAGAGCCATAGTATTGTCTTTTTATGATGCTAGACACAAAGAAGTGCTATGAAAAGGATGTGGAGCCATAGCTTTGTCTTTTTATGATGCTACTCACAAAGAAGTGCTATGGAAAGGATGTAGAGCCATAGTATTGTCTCATGCTGCTACTGAACTAAGAAATAACCTGAAAAAATTGTGAAAATCTTGGCCAAGTTATAGAGAAAATAGTATAGTAATATTGGTAGTATCCAATGTTTTGGTTACCTATTACATATCTATCTACTTACAGATGCCTTAATCCTGTAAGAGGTGGCCACAAACAAATCACCATCTGCCACCATTGCATTGCCCTCCCCCCAGCTCACTCCCCTTCTCTCATATATATACCTCTCTACTCCATCCCTCTATCTTATCTCATCCTCAGCCTCTCCCCTCCTTCCACCTCACTTATGCTCTCCTCGTTAGTCTCTCACAAACCGATATATATTTTGAGGCTATGGCAGTACTGTATATTAAAACTGAAAATGGTTGCAGTAAAGACGCTGAAAGAAGTGAAGACATGGCCGATAAAGAGAAGCTGAACGAGGAGCAAAGGTGTGGACAACGAGTGCCAAACAGCTTGATGTAACTACTGTCGTCAGTGGTGTAAGTCATCCTTCAAGGTAAAACCAACTTTCTTTTTATGATAAAAGCTTTGAAAAGAAGCTTTTTCACCTCAAAACCCAAGATAATTTGAGGGTGAACAATGGAGATGGTATACGACAGGCCTTTCCCGTATCCATAAAGTTTGTCTGAGGTGCTTGGCTGGAGTCTTCATCTAATTTGCCTCAACATAAGTTCTTGATTACTTAGTCAAAATAATCAAAGCAAATGACTTCATACTTGTAAAAAATACCCATTGAGGTTATTCAGTCCCCATTGAGGTTGTTCAGTCCCACTGAGGTTGTTCAGTCCCCACTGAGGTTGTTCAGTCCCCACTGAGGTTGTTCATGGTACAGCTGATGCTTTGTATACACTGATAGGTTGTTGTGGGATCAATCCCAGTCCTTCTGGTCAGACCCATCAACCACAGGCAAGTAACCAGCCCTGCAGGGTTATCCCATGCAGTGTACTCGTGTTCACTTGCGGCTGACAGTGCCTCACCACAGCCAGACATTGGGGAAAGTGTAGTTTGGTTTATGGGTGGACGCCATATTTGCATCTCCACCCATTTAACAGGCACTGTAGTTGGCTGCTCTTGACCCCGTGGTGTGGTTATATGGCTACCACCAAGCATTGTAAATGGTTTACTGGGTTACAGGGAACCATTAGATAAACACAACCAAAACTTCTTCCAACTGCTGGCCACAAAAACTAATCACATTAAGGTGTGTAACACTGGACCTGTGCAGGTACTTTAATAAAAATTTTCTGTTTATTTATTCATGGCAATCAGTGGCATAAAATACACAGGTGGTTAATGTAGTATGCTAACCTAAGGGGGTCAACTGGCTGAACCTGACTGCTGCCGAGGAGCACCTACATACTGCCAAGCCTCACCCAGGCTGGAGTGAGGCGTATGCACAAGGGGACACACCGCCTGATCTTTACCCCACTGAGTTTCAAACCCTTGTGGGTCTTCCACCAGAGTGTTCTTTGAGTTACACTTGACAAGGGAGAGCTCACCTCACACACACAAGCAGTGCGGTCTGAGTGGGACTCAAACTCAGGTCACTTGAACTGGAAGTCCAATGTTCTATCAACCGCACCACCATGTGTATACTTGTGGGTGAATTTCCTTCCACATTTCACTTATGGAAGTACAGTAGTCCCTCGATTATCCGACATAATGAAGCCAAAGATATGTCCACAGAATGGACCTGTCCGGATAATAGACTTGTCCACTGGCCCCCCTTCATACATAACCTAACTTTGAAAGCCAGCATAAAAGGCCACTATGGTACAACATTTGTTCCAGTTGTTTAACACTACTCTATCTGGTCAAGCAGACCTATAAAACCATAGCCAAGTTATTACTATGGTCAAGCAGATCCATCAACCACAGACATGCAATCACCACTGCAGGGCCATACCCTTCAGTGACATGAAAAAAGCATGAGAAAAGTGGCAACACAAGAAAAATGCAGAGGACACAAAAAACATAATGATAGGAATTATGGCGTCTGGCAATACAGATAGATAGAATATGGAATAAAATCATGGTCAAACAGAATAAAATCATGGTAAAATAGAATAAAATCATGGTACAGTACACTATGCTAGAATAAAATCAAGGTGGACACTCGTGATTCCTGGCAGGGCATTGTGCTGAATTACCCCCTAGCTCCTTGACTGTTGCACTGCAACTGGCAAAGCTGTTGCACTGCACTGTACATCCTGTGTGGTCTAGTGGCGTACCCTGATGAGCTTAGTTGCAGTCAGAGACAAGGAAGACCTCTGGCAGTTGGCCCAGGGGAGCGGCTGTGGTACGTGGTGATGGACTGCCCACTTCAGGTGACTCAGAAGACAGCTGCAAACTCACGTCCAGGGGAGACACAACACCTGACAACGTGCTGGGTTGTGGTTCCTTCGTTGAAGGTGTGGTTTGATGCAGTGATGGAGGCAGAATAGAGGTGGACTGTGCAGGGGTCAGAATCCTGAAAAAGGAGTCCATCTTGGACTGGCAATACGAGTGATGATTCAGGTGTCGGATGATACTCTGCTGCACAGAACGGAGATCCTTCACAAGGTGAATAAGCACCATCTCTGTCACATTCCAGGTGCTTGGCATACTCAAGCACCTGCTCAGGGTGTGCATGGAATGTGCTCAGGTAGGGGATGGCTGGAGTATTGTGGTTCTCTGGGTTGTTCGCGTCGTCTTTGTCATCCTTGTTGCTCTCTTCTGGTTGGGCAGTTGCAACAGAAGTGGCAATCTTAACATCAGGCATACCCTGAAAGCCGGGATCGTCCACATCCCCATCTAACCACTCCCGCAAGTCATCAACATCCACAGCCTTGCCTGTGTTACAAAGCCGAGTGTGGAAGTCGTCCACGTCAAAGCCCAGAAAGTCATGTCTGCTCTCATGTCCCTGAAGGAGACAAGACCAACCACTTTCAAGGGTTTTCATGGCAACTTCCATGGATTTGCTCAGATGTACAAGGCAGACTTGAGGTTGTAGCACCATATATTTTTCCAGTGTCCTCTGTCTTGGTGTGTCCAACCCCTGACTCTGCACATCCTCATCCTTGAGAACAACCATCACCTCATCCAGGAACCTCCACTGCTACAGCCTCTTCATGGCCATGATAACACCCTGGTCCATTAGTTGAATCAGAGCAGTAGTATTAGGTGGCAAAAACAAGCACCTAATGTGACCATTATTTGCAACCAATTCCTTCTGGGAGGGATATGCAGGGGCATTGTCCAGGAGAAGAGCCTTTACCTGGTCACGAGGAATTCCAAGTTCCTCTGTTTGATAACGGATGACCTCCTTGACAAAATCCCTGTGGAACCAATCTGTGAAGATCTTGGAGGTAAAACAAGCCTTCACAGAATAGTACCACACAATAGGAAGGACATCCATTACCCCACAGAGGCAACGAGGCTGCTTTGCCTGACCAGCAATAATGGGCTTCAGCTGGTGCATCTTATTAGCACTGGCACAGCACAAAGCAGATACCCATTGCCTGGACAAAATGTGGCCAGGCACACACTTCTTCTCATCTACCAGAGTGTTTGTAGGCACTGAAAGGTAGAAGAGGCTAGTTTAATTGGCATTGCATACTTGACCGAGAGCGAGGCTCTCCTTCTCAAACCAGCCTAATAATTTCTGATGAAATTAATCCACACCCTCCTCACTAGCATCCACAGCTTTGCCATGGGACTTACGATCTGTAAGGCCATGTTGAAGCTTGAACCTGAACAACCAACCTTCGGATGCCTTGAAGTCGGGGACGTTGTGAAGGTGGGCAAACTTCCTAGCAGCACCTTTCAACTTAGTCCCACGCACTTGCATGCCTGCAGCCCGTTGCTGGCAGCAGCAGATCAATGTCAAATTATTGACAATGGCATGCCGGGGATGCCCATAGCGTTCTGTTCATTTCATCTGTTACTCTTGCCAAAGTCTGCTGTGTATTGGGTCAGTTTGTCATGGGATTTCCTTATGTCATGCAGGTTTGAGCAGGCCAGGTCATACTTCTTTAAGATGTGGGAAGTCAACCATCCCACATCAATCATACCCAGGATCTCTCACTACTTCTCCAGAGTCATCGCTACCCACTTGCTTTTCTGTGGTGGAGGGGCCATCATCACAAACCTAGGAAGAGGCATGCAAGGAACAGCAAGGCCTGAAGCAGGTAGGGAACAATCACAAAAGCAAACACGTGTGCCACCATAACAGCTATACAAGAGGAACTGTTCCCTATGAGAGCTGGGAATGGCTGAGGTCTCCAGCAGACACTGGGTGAACTACTGAGCCAGACAGTGTGGCACCACCAGGCTATTCTCACCCAGCTCATCAAAAATGTTCTTGCAGCCACAGTTTCGACCTGGATGCAAGCATTTTATCCAGATAAAATGAAGAAATGTACATATAATTGTTTAACCCCTTAACCATGAGATGTTGGGGGTGCGCCCTTCCCATCCCGCGGAGATAATCGTGCTCTGACTGACTTAAAAATATATTTGCCAAAAATCAGTTATTAGTCCTAGAATATTATAATTAAATATGCTTATGGCACATACCTCCAGCTATCTCCTGGGATGTTTGTTGGGCATTTGTCGACTACCAAAGGACTTGTGGAGACTTATGAAGTAGGGTAAAGAAGTATCCACTTTACACTTCCCGATACCCCGTAATATGGTTACCACTGTCTGATATTATCACTACAAACACTAGTCTATGAATTTCAAGGAGTTTGGAATCCATATTCCCAAAAAAACACTGTGAAAGCAATGTAAATTACGAGTGTATACAAGCTTTCCACCCGTGCTCATTCCCCACTGATATTCTGAGGCAGAGCTGTCATTTATTATTCATAAACACACACACTCCCTTCCCAAATTCCTTCCCATGCTGCAATAAGGACTCCTTTCCTTTGGAGCCAGGACGAACTTGGGACACAGAAACACTTGTACTAGGGGTTTCCGTCACCATTTCCTCCACTGCCTCATCCCACGAGTCACCAGAATGATCGTAGTCACTGTCCATCATAATCACTGATAAATTTACCAGTTCCAGGGCAGAGTCACTTAGTGCTTTATCCCTTTCCACACGAGGTTTAGTAGGGGTACAAGTCACAGGTCCCTTTGCAGTGGGCTCAGAAGTGGTGGAAGTGAATGGGCACGAATTAGACATGGTTTCACCTCGAAAGACGACAGTAAACTGAATGATGTGGCATATATGGGCAGGGAAGGGTTGACAATGTCAGTGTGGTGACGGCTGCTAATTAATATGCTAAGAAATGATTGGCAGGAAATCTAGACAGTACATAATAAATTAGGTAGTTCCAGGTGAATGTAAATATCACTCAGGCTTATCCCTTCCTTTCTTATATATATTTTTATTATGAGAACAGGTCATACGGTATATTTCAAGGGGAAATAAACAGGGGAAATTAGCGAACGAGTGCACATGGAGTGTTGCCAGGTGATAATTGGCCCATTCCAGATGTATGGCAGTATCAATTGCCTTTTCGCTTTCTTTTATATATTACTTTGTATAAGAATAGGGCATAGCGCACATTTTGATGGATAAAATGAGTGGAAAAATCCATCTGGGATTTGCATAGCATGGCGTGGCTGGGCAGGCGGGAGGAATGGGTAATGGAGGGGAGGTAGTCAAGGACAGAGGAAAAATAGCTAAACTGTCAACACTGGATGGGAGTACAGGTGACATTAGCAGCGCTGACTATAGCTGGACATTGGTAGTACTGATAGATGATACAAGCAACCACTTTAAAGCCCGGGTGAATTCAAAAGAACACGGAATCACAAAAGTGATGCCCTGCAGTATGATCCCTTATACCTGAGCATCACACAAGTGATGCCCCGCAGTTAAGGGGTTAATACAGCCAGATCACAGCATCTGGCATCTGAGTTATGAATCTTAAAGATAATGGACATCCGGATAAATAGGGGATTACTGTATTAACAATGTGGATGAGGTCACAACCAATAACTGCTTTGAACTAAAAAATGATAATGCCATTCCAAACTACTGTGATGAAGCTCAATGATAAACCCTGCATATACTGAAGCATTTCATGTCTACTGATGCTGAAGAACAAACAGGCTGTTATGTAAACACTGCAAACACTGAAACATTTCAAGTCTACTGATGCTGAAGAACAAACAGGCTGTTATGTAAATGCTGCAAACACTGAAGCATGTCAAGTCAACTGATGGTGAAGAACAAACAGGATGGTATGTAAACACTGCAACACTGAAGCATTTCAAGTCTACTGATGCTGAAGAACAAATAGGATGTTACGTAAACACCGCAAACACTGAAGCATTTCAAGTCTACTGATGCTGAAAAACAAACATGATGTTATGTAAACACTGAAACATTTCAAGAGTACTGATGCTGAAGAACAAAGACGATGTTGTGCAACATAAAACAAAGGTGAAATGCATTCAGGAAGAAGAGTTTGGTGATTACATAAATGCTGGTGAAGAAAAGTTGAATGGAGTATAAAAGACATGATGAGGAAGTGAGTCAGTGGTTTGACGTGCATAGGAAACATGCAGCTGGACACAGTATAACACAGATGAAATAAAATTCAGTGGTGTATGTGGCTGGTATGGAGTAAGACTCAAACAGGTGAAAGAGTTGATGGTACATGTCAGAGTGATGGAGTTACCTGCAGTGTGTGGACGTGGGGGGGTGGGGGCTGATCCTGAAGGCAGTACATGTATATCGGGTAATTTTCTACGGTTATCCTGGAGGACCGGATGCCACCTTGGTCTAATTGGACGGCAAATACCAGGCCAAGCTCCACCAGTGACTTGATGTGCTGACTCATCTCCAGGAGTTTCTCAACCTGTGGGTAGTAGCATACTCATATATGTGGGTAGCATCCATATGTTACTACATGGGACAGTGTCAGTACATTCTTATGGTTATTAGAAATACAGTGATACCCTGTTATACCATCCCCCTCTATCCAATACCCCACGTTTGTAATAAAAAAAAAAAAAATTAACACCCTCTCCCGCCTATCGATGGCCAATGTCTGGTTATCCATTGGGTTCTTATCTGGTGTGTGTGTGTGTGTGTGTGTGTGTGTGTGTGTGTGTGTAATTATTCACCGGGTCGGTCAGGTTCACATGATGGTCGTGATCGTCAGTTTTACCCTCCCGAAAGGGAGCTGAGAGCTCATATAGTCCGATCTAAGGACAAGGCTGTAACCTTCACACACCCACACACCCGTCCCCTTGCTGTAGGGGGACAGTAACCACCCACTTCGTCAGTGAAACTTTTCGCAACCTGAGCGAGGCGCGAACTCCCGTCTACCAGATGGCAAGCGAGAACGTTACCACTGCACCAGCGAGTGTGTGTGTGTGTGTGTGTGTGTGTGTGTGTGTGTGTGTGTGTGTTTACCAATTTCAGTGATAATTTAGACAATTTTTATTTTTAGCTTGATTTATAAACCGTGTTTAGACTTAAATTAATGTGCTTTAGTCATAGGTGGGTTGTAGATGTAGTGTTTTAGTTACAGGTGGGGTGTAGACATAGTGTTTTAGTCATACTGTAGGTGGGGTGTAGAGATAGTGTTTTAGTCACAGGTTGGGTGCAGACTTAGATTAATGTGTTTTAGTGATAGGTGGGGTGTAGACATAGTGTTTTATTCATAGGCAGGGTGTAGACAGTTTTAGTCATAGATGTAGAGATAGTGTTTTAGTCATAGGTGGGGTGTGGACATAGTCTTTTAGTCATAGGTGGGGTGTAGTCAGTGTTTTAGTCATAGGTGGGGTGTAGACAGTGTTTTAGTCATAGGTGGGGTGTGGCCATAGTGTTTAGTCATAGGTGGGGTGTAGACATAGTGTTTTAGTCATAGATGGGGTGTAGACATAGTGTTTGTCATAGGTGGGGTGTAGACTTAGATTAATATGTTTTAGTCATAGATGGGGTGAACACTCTCATTTTTGGGTACAGTTTACCAAGTCTGATTATTTTCAAGACTTATTTTCGAAGATTTTCAGATTTTATGGTATTTCTGGGTTTAGTTTGGTTATAGGCCTAAACTGCTTTTTGGGTTAGTATGGCTTGTTTTAAACCTATCTGGGGGTTTAGTTCAGCTAGAAACTTGTTTTTGAATTTATTTGGGTGGAGTTTTGTACATGGTTGGAGGGGATCCTAGAGCTCCCAAACGCATCCCTATACTTTCGGTTTTAATGTCCCCTGTAACTGATACCCTGGCTCAGCGATGGATTTAGTGAATAGGGACTGTAGTGGGTAACTTACTGTTATTTGCGGTGACATCTTTGTGATGGTGTTGATCTTGTTCATGATGGTGGAGGCCGGGTCTGGGTGTCGTAGAAGGGCGGGAGTGTGTGTGGTATCAGTCTCCACTGCCAGTGCATCCAGGGCTGTCCTGATGGCCTCACGCACCTGTCCGTACTGACACAAACATTAGTGCTGGAGGCTCTGCCAACTATGAGCTAATGTACACTTCACACATCACAAGTTTATATGTCAGTGTAAGTGTACTAATGTTACTACAGAAGCCTGGTGCTACAAGTAGAAGGGAGTGGCTGCCTACCTTCATGCTGGTTGTGACAATGCTAACATCAGGGAACAGCTCTTGGCACTTCTGCCTCCAGTCTTCAACTTCCACAGTGCATTGATAAGCGTGGTCAATGGCTGTGACGGCCTCCTGTACTGTGTTGGCATTCTGCAGACACTCCAGTCTGGCCTCCAGCTGCTTCACTCCTTCCTCTCCTTCTTGCTTCATGGCCACTACTCTGGCCTCCTCCTCCTCCATCAGCATCACAACTGTGGCCATATCATGTGTGATTTCCTCCACCTTTTTCTTTAGCTGGAGGGTTTGTTCTTTCTGGTCTGCCAGCCAGGTCTCGTACTGGTCCAGCTGGGACTGGGTGTTTTGGGTGCTGGTAACCTGGCTCCTCATGCTGCTCTTTTGCTCTGCCAGCAAGGACCGAAGCTTCCTGTTCATCCCGCTGGGCCTCGTCTGGGTTGTGCCATCTTTTGTTTTGACTGGCATTTGTGTTTTTGCTGCAGGTTTTACACTTGGCTTTTCACCAGCTGCTCCTGCTGCCTGTGCCAGCTGTACATTCTTAAACTTTTTTACAAAAGCCTCCACTGCATAGCTTACTGGGAAATTATCCAGGGTGGTGGCGGGGTGGCTGGCACGGCAGTCAGGGCAGGCCAGTCGGTTGGCTGTGGTCAGTTGTAAGATGCAGAATGAACAAAAGGTGTGGCCACACGGCAGAGTGCGTGGCCGACGATGACTCTCATCATAGGTGATGCAGCACACACTGCACTCCTCAGGATTGTCCTGCAACAACAACAACACTGATTGCTTACAAGTAGCACATGATGGACATTGCTGACCTTCCAGCCTAAAATGCAGTTTTAATATTTATAACTCACTGATGTTAAGAAAGAAACCAATAACATGAGCTATATATAACTGATGTCCATATTTTACAAGAGGTGGCCTAATAACAGTACGGTAATGTGAACATACCGTAACAGATTATGCTATTGTACTGTAACATGTATATACAGTAACACTAATATTAATAGTGAGAGACAGTACAGTAGCGAATATTGATCTTTTTATCCACAAACTGTATGTCTAACAACATATCAATTAAGAAGCTTTGTACACTAGTCCTGAATGTGACAACCTCCTTTGTACAGTACAACATAGTGTGTGTGTGTGTGTGTGTGTGTGTGTGTGTGTGTGTGTGTGTGTATGTTCTTACCTAATTGTTCTTACCTAACTGTATCTTTACAGGAATGAGTCAAGCTCGTACTGTCCCGTGTCTTAAACCATATTTATCGTACATATCCTTAAAATTGTGAATTGTTTTGGCAAACACTATTTCATTCGGTAGTGCATTCCACTGATCAATTGCTCTATTTGGGAAACTAAATTTCCTTACGTCTTTATCACCTCTCTTCTTGTGCAGTTTTTTGCAGTGTCCTCTTGTTGATGCATCCCCATAGGTTAAGTAATCATTAATGTCTATTTTCTCCTTCTCTGTTACGCATTTATATAGCATCATCATGTCGCCTCTTTTCGGTAGTTGAGTGGATTTTGTCTAATCCCTTTCTTCAATAAGGGAACAATGTTTGCTTTCTTCCAAATATCAGGTAGTTTACGTTGACTCAAGGATTTCTTGAAAAAAATAAAAATAATGGTTTACTTAACTCCATTGCACATTCACGTAGTACCCAACATGAGATTTCATCAGGACCATTTGCTTTTCCTTTGTCGAACTTACTTAGTTCCTCCTGTATTACTTTTTCTGACGTTTGTATATCTGGTAGTATGTGTGGGCATACATGTTCCACATAATTCCTTTCAAAATTTTTTTCCTCTGTAAAAACCGATTGGAAATTCTTGTTTAGTGCTTCACAAATATCATTCTCTTGTGTATAGGTGATTCCCTCATCCGTAATGGATTGTATTTTATCTTTTACTTTGGTTTTGCTTCTGATGTAGTTGTAATATAGCTTCGGTTGATCACTACTTTTATTTATGATATCCTCCTCAAACCGTTTTGGGGCTTCCCTCCTTATTCTTGTATAAGCGTTTCTGGCCTGTTTGTAATTTTTATATGCCCTTTCACTATTGTGTCATCTGTACCTACTCCATAACAAATCTCTTTTTTCTTTTGATTTAATACATTCTGTATTGAACCATTTCTTTTTCTTTTCTTCCTCTTTGTGCTGTGGGGTGTACTTCTGGACTCCTATTTCATAAAGTTCACAGAATCTTTTTTATATAACATTTAAATCTTGTCCTCTAAGCTCCTTTCCCCAATAATTTCTAAGAAGTATTTCTTTAGGCCATGATAGCTTCCCTTTTTATAGTTTAGGCTCTTTTTGTAACTTTCATTGCTGTTAACTATGTCATATGCTATCCTGAAGTTGCAGTTTAGTACTGCATGGTCGCTTTTGCCGGATGGAGGGTGGTATATTAAATTGTCAATATCGTTTTCTTGCTTAGTAAATATGAGATCTAGCATTGAGGTTACATCGAGTCCTCTTTTTCTGGTGCTTTCCCTTACATGTTGCGTTAGGAAAAACTCTTGCACGATATCCAGGAGCTTTTGATCCCAACAGCTTTTTTGGCTTATTATGTCTAGAGTATTCCAATTTATATTTGTATTAAAATCTCCAGTTAGTATAATTCTTTCCGATTTCTCTTCCATTTTATGTAGTAATGCTCGTAAACTCTGAATTGTATTCTCTGTCAGGTCCTCATATTCATCTCTTTCCCATGTATTTGATCTGGGTGGCATGTACAAATAGGCTACAATTACTTTCCCTTCAGATGTATTGATCTCTACTGCAATCAGTTCTACTTGTGAGGGTATATCTAGTTCTATTTCTTTGACTTTTAGATTTTTCTTAGGTAATATTATAATTACTCCTCCTTTTTTTAAGTTCCTATCTCTCCTCCATATATTAAATTCCTCTAAGTTTAGGATGTCGTTTGATATCCTTGGTGTTTATTTTGTTTCAGTTAGGCATATTATATGTGGTTCATTTTCTCTTATATAATCATTCATCTCTAATAATTTAGATACCATTCCATCCACATTTGAGTACATCAACTTAATCATCTTGTTTATATACTTGTCATGACTTGGTTCTACTACCTTCCTCCATTTTATTCCCTCATGTTTATGTACCACTTTCGTACCTGCAATCCTATTACTTTGTAAAAAATGTGTTCTTCTCCTCCTCTGATCTTCCCTCATTTTTTTGTTTTTGCTTCCTCCCTCCTCTCTTTCAGTAATTCCAGTTCCTCTCGTGTTAAGCATCTTTTTATCCATACATTTTTGAACTCCTCTTTTTCCATAAGATTCTTTGCATTTTTTTAGTATCTCCTCCACGGTGTTTACACTCTGGAAGGTTATCTTTAGAGGTCCTGACTTGCTTCTCTCGTACTTCCCTAACCTTTTGTGTTCCTCTGTGTCTTTACTACAGATTTCCTCTGATACTTCTTTCAATATGCTCATTACATTTGCCATCTCCGTTTTCTCTTGAGATCTTGTTTTTTACTTCTTCCTCTTCTATACCAGTGATTACTATAGATTTGTTGATGTCTACTGAATCTCTGGCTAACTTAGGATTGTTATGGATTATTCTTTTCATTTCCTTTTTAATGCTTTTTTCTTCCACCCTTGTTTCCAAGTCTTTCTTTACTTTCATCGTTTCAGCATAAAATGTTTCTACATCATTTTTGTAGCTTTGCACAGTTTAATTCACCTGTGTTTTCCTCAATATCACTGCTCTGGTCTATCAGACTGTTTACTTGCCTAATTGTCTCTGTATCATTTTTGAACTCTTCCATAATACTCTCGTGGTTGACTACTGTACTTGCCATTTCATTCATTTTTCTCCTAAGTGAACCCAGTTCTACTGTCAGCTCATCTATGGTTGTGTCTTTCATGTTGACTTCCTTTCCAATTTTTTTTCTTTCTTTCTTTTGCAAGTGCATCTGTTCCTTAATTTCATCAATTTCATTTTGAAATGCCATCTCTAGTCTATGTACTCGTTCCACCAATTTATTGTGAGTCTCCATTTCAACCAGTTTTTGGTAGAAATCATCATCGTGCTTTCTACCTTTATCCCTTTTCTTTTCCATATTTGCTTTACTGAAGTATGTGGCCATTTTGCAGTATTAAAAGCACATATGGTACTTACATTCCCTGGGGCAGTTGTAGACTAAACAAACGATCAGCTGATTGTGCACATACTTGCGCTACTTTGTTTTCTTTTCTTTTGAATAAGTCTTGCTTAAAACTTTTTTTTTTTTTAATTAGAACACCATTTATTCTAACCTGGTACAGAGCTTGACTCATATAAAGATACTAATTTATGTAATGCCACTGGCCAAGCTGGCCATGTATGGAGAGGTGGCGGCATTCATCTAGTCTCCTCGGTGCCTCAGTGTGTGTGTGTGTGTGTGTGTGTGTGTGTGTGTGTGTGTGTGTGTGTGTGTGTGTGCGCTTCTCATTGTCTCAAATTCACAAAGCACAAGCCATGTACTGTAAGCAGGGCAACAGAGTACTCACCATATTTGTAGTAGTGGTACTGTTGACTCTGTTGTGACTGGTGACCTGGTAAAATATAACAAGAGTAAATTCTTCCATTAGTTTAAGTTTGTCATTATAATTTCCATCCCTGAATTAACCCCTAAACTGTGGGGTTCTTTTTGCTTGACTTGCGCGTCTTGTGGGCATATTCACGCTCTGACAGACTCTCTAAAAATATTTCCTAAAAATCAGCTATTAGTCCTAGAATATTAAAATTACATATGCTTATGGCACATACCTTCAGCTTTCTCCTGGGATGTTTGTTTAGCCTTGTCGAATACCGTAGGACTTGTGGATACCTCTGAAGTTGGGTAACGAAGTCTCCACTTTACACTTCCCGACGACCCGTAATATGATTTCCACAGCCTGATATTATCACTAGAAACACTATTCTGATTCTCAAATAGTTTGGAATCCATACTCAAAAAAAAAAAAAAAACACTGTGAAAGCAATGAAAATTACGAGCACGTATGACCTTCCCACCTGTGCTCGTTCACTGCTGGTGTTCTGTCATTTATTATTCATAAAAACACTCACACTTTATATTTCAGTTACTATTTAACACTTATATATATCTACAATCTTTATCCATAAGTTCCCTTCAGTAATAGTAGTTTATTGTCATTCATTTTCTCTTTCAGTAAAATACATAGCATTCACTTTCTCGTCCTGTATACTAGCATTGAGAGTGAATCTCACTTTCACTTCCATTTTCATAACTCATAGTATTCGTACATGCTAGAGTGAAACTTTCACTTTCATTACTCGTAGTATATATACTCGTATTCTTTTATTACTACTCATTTACATTGCTATTTACATTTTCTATTTTATTTACATTATTTACATTTCTATTTTACTTACACTGTGTTATGCAATGTAGCAGTAACTTATAAAACTATTTTCCACTGTTCACTTATATTTACATTCATTGCTTTCACTTGCTGTTTACACATTATTTACACATTATTTCCATTTCCATTTGCACTGTTTGACTCACCAGAAAGATCGTAGTCACTGTCTATCATTTTCATTGACAAATTAGCCAGTTGATGTCCCACAGCAGTCACTTAGCCCTTTACCCCTTTCCACACGAAGTTTAGTAGGGGGTAGAGGTCACAGGGCCCTTTGCATGGGGCTAAAAAGCTGCGGAATTGGACAGGCCTGAATCCGACGTAGTTTAACCTTGAAAGGCAACAGTAAACTGAATACAGAGTGGTGGCCTAGGACGAGTGCAATGCTGCCAATGTCAGCGTGGTGACAGCTGCTAATATATACACTATGAAATGATTGGCAGGAAATCTAGACAATGCATAATAAATTAGGTAGTTCCAGGTGAATGTAAATATCACTTAGGCTTCTCCCTTCCTTTCTTTTATATATTTTTATTATGAGAATAGATTATACTGCATATTTCAAGGGGAAATAAACAGCAAAAATTACCGAACGAGTGCACATGAGGTGTTGTCATGTGAAAATTAGCCAATTCCAGGTGTATGGCACTATCACTTACTTATTTCTTTTTTGTATATATTATTTGGTATAAGAATAGGGCATAGGGCTTATTTCAATGGATGAAATCAGTGGAAACTTTCAGGGAAGATTTACTTAACGTAGCACGGCTGGGCAGGCGAGAGGAGGGGGTAATGGAGGGGAGGTAGGGAGGGGAGTCAAGAACAGGGAGAAATGGCTAAATTGTCAACAATAGATGGGAGTACAGATGAGATTAGGAGTGCTGACTAGTGTTTGACATTGGCAATACTGACATATGATACAAGCCACCACTTGAAAGCCCGGGCAAATTCCAAATAACACAGAATCACAAAAATGACGCCCCGCGGTATGATCCCTTGCTCCCAAGCATCATGAAAGTGACACCCCGTGGTTAAGGGGTTAAGGCCTTCACTACCATCATGTCCTTATATATATTGTGGTTGCAATCACATGGTTATATACTGTGGTTGCAATCACATGGTTATATACTGTGGTTGCAATCACATGGTTATATACTGTGGTTGCAATCACATGGTTGTATATTGTGATTGCAATCACATGGTTTTATGTTGTAGTTGCAGTCACATGGTTATATATTGTGGCTGCAATCACATGGTTAAATATTGTGGCTGCAATCACATGGTTATATATTGTGGCTGCAATCACATGGTTATATATTGTGGCTGCAATCACATAGTTTTGTTGGATACAGGGCAGCATCTGAGTGTGGACGAGGTAGGGAAAGATAATAATTATAACCTACCACGATTTTTTTTTTTTTTAATAATGTTGTGTAAATATATAATTATCCATAAAAACAGACGGCATTGTATTGAACACAAACACCAGTTAATATTGCATGTGTGTGTGTGTGTGTGTGTCATCATGCTTCCTGTGTGTATGTGATTGTGTATGCAGATGTACACGCGGGAATGTATTGATTCGCAGAGTCCTTCATTGTCTGGGAATGTGTTCATTTGTACTGAGGTGTGATGTGTTGTGATGTGTTGTAATACGTGTATTGTCTTGTTTATTTGTGCCGTGTTGCAGTGTGTCGTGGTGTAGTGTGTTGTGCTGCACTGTGATGTGGTTTGATGTTATGTTGTAATATGTTGTGTTAATTTCTGCTGTGTTGTGGTGTGCTGTGTTGCACTTTGTTGTGGTGTAGTAGGGTGGGTTGTGACGTGTGTTTTACTGTGGTATGATGTGGTGTGGGCATGTGTGGTATGGTGTGGTGTGGGCATGTGTGGTATGGTGTGGTGTGGGCATGTGTGGTATGGTATGGTGTGGGCATGCGTGGTATGGTGTGGTGTGGGCATGTGTGGTATGGTGTGGTGTGGGCATGTGTGGTATGGTGTGGTGTGGGCATGTGTGGTATGGTGTGGTGTGGGCATGTGTGGTATGGTGTGGTGTGGGCATGTGTGGTATGGTGTGGTGTGGCCCTGTGTGGTATGGTGTGGTATGGTGTGGTGTGGCCCTGTGTGGTATGGTGTGGGCATGTGTGGTATGGTTTGGTGTGGGCATGTGTGGTGTGGTGTGGTGTGGTGTGGGCATGTGTGGTGTGGGCATGTGTGGTGTGGTGTGATGTGGTGTGGGCATGTGTGGTGTGGTGTGGGCATGTGTATTATGGTGTGGTGTGGGCATGTGTGGTATGGTGTGGCGTGAGCATGTGTGGTATGATGTGGTGAGGGCATGTGTGGTATGGTGTGGTGTGGACATGTGTGGTGTGGTGTGGGCATGTGTGGTATGGTGTGGGCATGTGTGGTGTGGGCATGTGTATTATGGTGTGGTGTGGGCATGTGTGGTATGGTGTGGTGAGGGCATGTGTGGTATGATGTGGTGAGGACATGTGTAGTATGGTGTGGTGTGGACATGTGTGGTGTGGTGTGGGGATGTGTGGTGTGGTGTGGGCATGTGTGGTGTGGTGTTGTGTGGTGTGGGCATGTGTGGTATGGTGTGGTGTGGGCATGTGTGGTGTGGGCTTGTGCGGTATGATGTGTGGACTTTATGTGGTATGGTGTGGTGTGGACATGTTTAGTATGGGCATGTGTACTGTGGTTTGGTGTGGACATGTGTGGTATGGTATTTTGTAGTGTGGTCTTGTGGCACAGTGTGTTGTGTGGTGTTGTTATTTTGTGGGGTGTTGTGGTTTTGTGTAGTGTGTTGCATTGTACTGTGTTCTTTCGCTGTGTGTTTTGTAGTAGCAATGTATTCTAATATATCAATTGTAATGAGTTGTTACATAGCACACTGTACTACACTAGCAAACACCACAAAGCACGGGAGTACACACTTAAGAAATACAGTGTAGTACATCACATCACGGTTTTTGTAGTATCCACCGTACCCAACCCATACCCACACCATCATACCCCACACCCACACCACCATACCGAACACCCACACCACCATACCCAACACCCACACCACCATACCCAACACCCACACCACCATCAGACAAGACCAGGCCGATGGCAGTGGCAGTTGACTCCTCATCCTGGTACACCAATCCATCAACTTTCCAGCTACTAGTGCACACACACAATAGTTTCTCCCTGCACATGACACCACAACAGAAATACAGTCAATTAAAATATGCACTGGCAACAGTCACACACAACAATCACCAATACATACATTCCCCCTGAATCATCCCCCACAGTGCCACACAATAACTCTCCTCAAATACACCACATCACTAACATACCCAGCATCATCCTGGGTGGTGATTTCAGCGAGAAGGCATCGGCCTGGCATGTCAGCAACCATGGCAAAGACATAGGGCTGGTACTATAAACCCAAACAGATAATCTTTTTATCCTCAACAGTCTCCGTCAACATACCCATATCCCTCAACAAGCCCTTTTCCTCCCATCATCCCCACACATCACCTTTTGCTCCCAAAACCCCACCCCCACAACATCCTGGAGAGTGGTCAAAACCCTTGGCTCTGACCACCTCCCAATCATCATTACTACCAAAACCAGAATCGCTCCAGCTGGCCACACATACAAAAAAAACTATTTATATAAGACAGACAACTGGGAGCCTTTCTCAACTGAAACAGAACAACACTTTGAAACATTAAACAGTACACCCATCACAAACATCAACACCACTGTACATACGTGCAATACAAATATTCAAAATGCAGACAAAACACACATCCCTAAAGGCAACAGAGACACAACACCAACTTCACACTAGATAATCAAGGCCTCATCAGTCAATGTGACACACTACTACACCCATCACAAACATCAACACCACTGTACATACGTGCAATACAATTATTCAAAATGCAGAGAAAACACACATTCCTAAAGGCAACAGAGACACAACACCAACTTCACACCAGAAAATCAAGGCCTCATCAGTCAATGCGACACACTACAACACTCCCCAGCACCTCATACATAGGACACCTTACAACAAATACAAGAAGTCAATGCAAAAATAAACGATAAAATATCTGAACAGCAAACACTAAATTGGAATAATTATCTCCAAACACTTGATCACAAAACAAACACAAGCAAACTCTGCAAAATACTAAACTGTATCACACTCTTCAACAGTAACTCTGCACAATCACATGCTGCCATCATAACAACAGACACCACACCCTCAAACAAAAACAAACACTCTCATCAATCACTTTTCACACGTCAGCCATCTGAACCCCCAATGTGGTGAACAACGTGTCATCTGACGCAAGAGACAGTTCCCCACAGACCCAGACTTCGCACACTTCTCTTACAACCAAATGAAGCATATCATTAGCAACCTGAAGCACTCATCTGCCTGTGGACCAGACAACATAAGCAACATACACCTTATCCCCTAGGATATGCAGTTCAATTGACCGAACATCCCTGAAAACCTGTACCGTATACGGAGCCGAATTTTCAACTCCTACAGAAGTAAAAAGTTTTATGCCCAAGGTTTAGAGCTTGAAATTTACACACCTAATGCCGCAAACCAGAGCATTTTAGACCTACTGGTTCATGAGCTATAGCCCGTCAAAGTTGAAAAAAGTTACCCTTCCAGGCGGGGCGACTCCAGTTTTATATGCTCTCCCACCCTCATTCTTCCTTTCCCATTACCTTCCTCACCCACTCCCACCATCCCCCTCTCTTACTCCCCCCTCCCCCTCCCCCCTCCACTCCTCCCGCACCCTTCAGAATTTTCCATCTCATTTTTTTTTTTCAAAATTATTTTTGTCGGTGTTCCTCACTCCCAACACCCTTCCCCCCAACACATCTCCCCTTCCCACCTTCCCTACCCCCGTCTCCTTCCCTCATAGCTGTGTAGCTGTCAAAAGAAAAAAGAAAAAAAGAAATTGAGGCAAAGAATGCAAAACCTTTTCCTAGTTGTTACACACTCCACCATCCCCTCTCCCCTCACCCCTTCCCCTACCCTCAGAGCTGTCAAATCAAGTAGCTGTAAGAATTTCAAGGGGGAGGGGGGAAGCTAAAGCATGCAAAATAATGCTAACGGTGTAAGAGAAAGACAAACGCACAAATACACAATTCCCCAAAAAAACATGCAAAAAAATGGAAATTCATTAAAAAAACATGAAAAAACACAGTCTTTGTTTTGTGCATCGGTGTATGTAATTACACAAAGAATAATCTATTACTGAATGAAAACACACGAATAGTAACAATAACATAAAATACTCTAGGCGGGGGGGGGGGGTAGGTAAGAGGACGGCAAACTACACGGAGTGGGAGGTGAGGGTTGGCTTGGGGAGAGGCCTGGAGGGGTTGTACGGGGGTATAGAGGTGGGAGACAGACACCACAAGAGGAAAAGGAAAGACAAAGAACCAGTACAGGGATGTGGAGGGTAGGTAGGGGGATATAACCCTCCCCAGGGACACAGGGAGGGGGGAAAGGAGGGGAACCACGGTGGCGTGATGGAGGATAGTGGGGGAGGGGGAGGGAGGGAGCAGAAGGCGGTCAGAGGAGAGGGAGGGGGAGAGGGAACAAAAGTATTGGAGTAGAGGAAGGTGGCGATAGGGCGGTGGGGGATTCCCACCACCACCATGGGTACGGGCCCAGATCCTCCTCCCATCCTGCTCAGGACTAAGTTCTCATTGGTTTGCATCGATATTCATCACAATCGGGCCGAAGCCTAGTGTCCGCAGTTTTTTTTTACAAAGGCTCCTCTACCGATCCACTTTGGCATCAAGCCAACTTCTGGAAAAGGATCGATCGATTCTATTAGTACTTTATGGGTTCAACACCTTGGACCACAAGGCATACTAACACTTACCAACATATCAAAGTGTAGCTACTCACAGAACACAATACCCAACATCTGGAAACATGGTACTATCACCACCATCCCCAAACCCAACAAAGGCCCCACGATATCTTTCTCACGCAACCTCCATCACACTCTTCCGCACCCCCTCCAAGGTCACTGAACGACTGGTGTTACAATTAGTTACACCTCATAATCCCCCTAGCCTCGTCACAACATGGTTTTAGGCCACTAAACTCCACAGACACTCTTATTACAGACCATACACAGAGTTTTTGATGGCATCAATTCAGCTAGGCCACCACACAGAACACTCCTAGACTCACTAGATATTAGCAATGCTTTTGATGCCATTCCCACCACAACCTCACAAACAAAATATTCAACACAAGGATGCACAAGAACACAAAAAGATGGCTGGCAAACTTTTTAGCAGGCAGATGTGCACATGTAACATTTGCCGGTCAGTCATCAAACATCAGAAACTTCACAAACGGCATCTCCCAAGGATCTGTTTTGTCCCCTACTCTCTTTAACCTATACATGCACGATATACCCATACCCCACACACCACAAACAGATGGCATAACACATGTACACACCAAAACACAAACACAGCTGCACACATCCTCCAACCTTACCTCAACACACTACACAAATGGTTCACAGTCTCACAATAGCCCCAGCCAAATCTACAGTGACCTTTCTCACAAACTGGGCAGCAGAACATAGTCACATTCCACATCTCACCATAAACAACACTCCCCTACCACACACAGACAAAATCCTTGGTGTAACATACATCAATATAATGTAAACAACACATCACAAATATTAAAAATAAATTAATATGGTGAGCTTGACTGGCACATATTCTGTTCTCTACCCAACGGTGGTGGTGGCGTGAAGTGAGGCAAGGTAACTCAGGTAGCAGGTGCAGAAGGTGGTGTAAGCTCTTACCATATGTGCACTGTTATGTCACTGTGTCTAATAAAGACTCTTCACTATGTGTGGTGCTTCATCATTCTGGGAAACACAGGTAACAAGGCACTGACACCATTCCCTTATACGCCTAAATAATATACTAATATTATCAATAGGGCATAATGCACATAATCTTTTGACAATACCAGGGACATGACATTGTGTTCCTTTGTATGGGAATAAAGTAATTTGACGTTCATGTGCCGAAACCTTTAATGTATGTAGTGTGATGAGTAAGGATGGAGGTTTGGAGGGTGAAGTGCTTGAAAGGGTACAGCAGGGAAGAAAGGTTGCTGGTTCTTTGAAAGCAGTGATAAGAAACAGGGAAGTGAGCATGGAAATGAAAAAGTTACTACATGACAGTATTGTGATACCAACTCTAACGTACGGAAGTGAAGCTTGGACGTTGTTGGAAGGACACAAGTCAAGAGTGAGAGCAGTGGAAATGAGTTATATAAGAGGAGCCTGTGGAGTCACATGGAGAGACAGGCTGACGAATGAGGATATAAAGGAGCGTTGTGGTGTTGATGTGGATGTGATAGGAAGCGTTATGAGGAACATACTGAGGTGGTTTGGCCATGTGGAGAGGATGGAGGGAGAAAGACTGACGAAGAGAGTGTATGTGAGTGAGGTGGAGGAAAGAGGGAGGGGGAAGCCGAGGATGAGATGGAGGGATGGGGTGGAGAGGTATATGAGAGAGGGAGGTGTGAGTTGGGAGCAGGGGAGTGAAATGGCGGGGGACAGGGCGACTTGGATGCGATTTGTTTGTGGCCACCCCAAACGGGATTGAGGCGTCTGGCAATAGATAGATAGATAGAATTCCTGATGAAATGATACGGGGTATTACCAATTAGAAAGTAACACTGCAAATAAACGTGCTTACGAATGTAGAAGACATATGAAATGGTGAATCGGCTGCCCACACCATGAACATTGTCACAGAATCCTAGGTGTTATTGTGTCAGTATGATGGGGCAATGTGTTTTTTTGGTTTATTCCATGTGCTGTTTCTATGTCCAACTCAAAGCCATCCTAATTTGTAGTTATCTGTTATCAGTTAATACAGTGGTTATATCTGTATGAGTGACCCGTGATGGGTCAGAGGTAAAATGTGACAGTGATGGGAACCATCACCACAACACCACAGTAATATTAAAGGCCTGAAGCTATTAACAATATATGTAACATCCTTTTCGATGTGTTATGTCTCATGTGTTGACTGCCTTAAACATGCACTGAATTACAAGGATACAATTAAATATACACAGTGCTTTATATGACTAATATACATAAAACCATGTGTATACACATGCATAAAATGGCTTTGTAACTGATCTATGTTTATTTGCAAATGAAATACGGTATACAGTATATGATTAGCTGAAACGTCCTACAACTTGTTGGGAACAAACCTCATTTGGCACAACCACTTAACCCACATCTAATGGCTGTAGTGTTGCTTGGCACTTACAATTCAATAATATCTGGAGGAGCCATAGCTAAAATTACACATACAACAAGTGTTCATGGGCCCTTCAGGCCCCTCGCACTTGGTCCTGAAGAGGGCTCTCGCGTTTATGTGCTGTTCTAGTGTAACGTTGTCACTTGGATTTTTTGCAGCTAACCAATTGATCGTGTATTTGCAGCTTCAGGAATGGAACCCAAGTTCAACGCAAGTCCGAAGTACACACACACACACACACACACACACACACACACACGGCTACTGCTATAGTTTATTTTAGTTCTACCTCTTGGCAAAAAAATTCTATGGAGATCCTATGCCGGGCTCCGGGAGCAGCGTTTTTTGGTCAAAATGTGATCGCTCATTAAGTATAGTAAAAGTTTTTCAATCGTGATGGGACCAAGTTTTTTTTACATCAGCGATTTTTTTGCAATTTTTTTTGCCAATTATGGTGCGATTTGAATGTGTAGTTTCGGCTGCCCAAAACACACACACACACACACACACACACACACACACACACAAACGGCTACTGCTATAGTATATTAGATGTTTACTGTATCCTATTCATCACAAGCTGTGAAATACTTATACTGTATTTTGCTGAGAAAATTATGTTAAACAGATGGTCAGTCATAGGACTGAGGTTATTCCTGGCCAACGGGAGTCAGACTCGCCCACACGTTTTCTTGACTCCACCATGAACTGGCAACAGACCCGACTAGCTCTACGTGCTCAGATCATCGCCTTGAGAGATAATGGCCTTAGTATACGGGCCATAGGTCATCAGTTTGGTGTCTTGCCAACAACTGTTGCCAAGTGGATACAGCGCTGGGAGGAAACAGGAAACTTGACAGATCAAGGTATGTATTGTAAAATGCGTATTTAGGAACAATAATGTGGCCAGCACTTGTGTATAATAATGTATATTATAATTATTCATTTGGCTACTCAAATAAATTATGATAGTTTGGCACCCTAGCCGCCCCTGCCTAACACGGTGGATGTTACATATTCCCTGTATAGTAAACTTAGTTTTCAAAAAAGAAACAAAATCAGTACAGGATTAAATAAAAAACCCTCAAAATAAAACAAGAAGAAAATTAAATAGAATAAATTGGCTCACTATTCTACATAAATACCGTAATGAAACCCATAAATGATATACTATTTCCATTACTGATATTGTATCATTCACGTGAATTATGGAGTGTAATTGGTATAAGAATATGCACTTTTGACCACATTTCAGACAGGAGAGCCTGGACCCGATTTACCACACCGCAAGAAGACAACAGTATCCGGCAGGTAGCGGAAAACACACTCTTCACCAATGCTGTTGCCGTATATGACGAGCTGCATCTCCAAGTATCTGCGCAGACAGTGAGAAGACTTTACATGAGGCAGCATTCCATCACAGGTAGGCATTAGCTGTGATTAAAGTTATATATATTACGTCCGACTATGTGTATAAAATTGTTTCACCACTGTAAATGCATTATTGTGTCAAAGTGTGCAAAAACGTTTGACAGTAATTTGCGCATTTCCTGGGAATATGAAGGTTTTAAGTTTCTTTAGTATGTTGCTTCTATCCATGGTCCACTGACACCTTTCTATGGTCAATTACTTTTATTTGACATTGTGTTCATAATGTTCATTCTGTGTTAGTGACAAAGGAAATGTTATTTCATAATGGCAGTCATTAT
This sequence comes from Coenobita brevimanus, assembly GCF_032717465.1. NCBI lineage: Eukaryota > Metazoa > Arthropoda > Malacostraca > Decapoda > Coenobitidae > Coenobita > Coenobita brevimanus. The sequence goes on from NC_137046.1 coordinate 16,207,178, forward strand.
CATAAGCACACTTAACACCTATATGTCAGTAATAATCGTTATGCGAATTTCAAAAAGAATTAACCATGAGCACATTGCAGGGTTCCTAGGAGAAAGGAGAGACTGACAGACCAACACCGTGCTGCCAGGCAAGCCTTTGCTCACCAGTGTGTCGGTGAGGGGTTGGATTTCTGGTCGAGGGTGGTGTTCACTGATGAAAAAACCTTCTCATCCACCAACCATGGCCAGATACATTTGTGGAGATGAAATAACAGCGAGTATGAAACAGGTTACATCTAAAGGATCACAATAAATAACAAAGTGAGGGGATATAAATCCCATTACTATATAAAATATTCCAGTGTAATATATTTATGCAATAACAAGATTGATTTAATATAACTTCTGTCTTGCCCTTGTTGATGTTAGTAACCGGGTTTTTGTTACACAGTTATATGCCATAGGAAATTTCACCCAACACATATACCTTGACAATGCAATGACATATGTATTCATCAGATACTTAAATGCTTATTATATCATTATAATACATCTGATTCATGTAGTCTCGTGACGCAATATTGATACAATATTGTCACTTCCAGATATGACCGTCTTCACATCTGTGAAGAAGCATGCAGTGGACATGTCACGTGCAACGCCTGGGGGTGGATGTCCATCCATGGTGTTCAGAAGAATTTAGATCTGTTTCAGAATTTCTTTCTCCCATCACTACATGAAAGGAACTTCCCATTCCCACCAGGACTATTTATATTTATGCAGGACCATTGTCCCGTTCATACAGCCCAATTAGTACACGAGTGGTCTGGACATCAGGACCTGCAACTGCCTGAGTGGCCAAGCAAGGGCTGCAGCTGCAACCCCATAGAAAGTCTGTGGGTGGGTATGGTTAATACGTGGGAGTCTGGCCTAGAGAGAACAGCCGAGCAGCTGTTTGCCCACACGAAGACCAAGTGGGAAATGTTCCGGCGCAAGCCACAGCATGTGAGAGACCTCGTCTCATCCATGTCTGCTAGACTGCAGGCAGTTATTAATAAGAAGGGAGGTTGGACAGGATACCAAATGTCATTAATATTACTGTAATGCCAATAACTGAGATGTTTTCCATTCTTTAAGTGATTATTATTCACCTATGGATATTGTATATTTCATACTTAATGTGAACATCCTAGCAAATTGCTGACATACTTAAAATTTTGTAAGGTTAAGTGATATTACGTCATACCACAGGATGACTTCACAGTTTCTGAAACAAATGTCCATGTTCCTCATGTACTGCAATGACTTTCATATTAGTGTCATAGGGTATCACAGGATATGTGACCCAAATAGGAAATATGTAGATGAGTACATTGAGGAGACTTGGTTTTGTCAAACTACTGAATGACTGCAGATGGTCAGTAAGCTGAAATAGATGGAATCACCATGTGGGTTGAAGAGTGGGAAGGAGGAGGGTTGTGGAAGGAAACCCCTCCACTGTTGGGGAGAGGGTGGTGGTCAAGTGCCATGTCTGGACAGTCCTTGGGAATACCGTGATATAAATATATGCACAGTTTTCCAAAAATACTTAACATGCCACAGGTCTGCTGTTGTTTAACAAACTTCGTGAAGGATGGGTTGAAATACGGATGTCATTTCCATGGCGAACTGCTAATTGTTCACCTGCGTACCACTGCCTTGAACCGGCCAAGTCGGTTTACTCTAGTGAGGCCAAACTAACCAATGTGCATTAATAACAGGACTTGTTTTTCAATGCAAGCCATTTATATAATGTGGCTGTGAATGAAAGTCCGATGCTATTTAATCCTAACATGACAACTAATATACACCACACACAGTATCATACAACCATCACATGGCTTTGAGACAGGCTTTGTGCACGAATGCACATCATAAATATCGCTTATCATACGTGCTTACACAGCGTATGCGACGGATGTAATACATTCAGTTCACATTGGTTGAAGGCAGCTGTGACTATAGAAAAACACTCGTCCGCACCTTTACCAATACGACCTTCGCATAATTAATGGAAATTAATGTATAAACTCTCATTTGTAATACCTCTGCATCATTTCATCAGGCACTTGATATAATACAATATTGTAGCATACATAGATACCATACAAAGGCACACAAAGTTATGGCCTCGGTACTGCCGAGTTAGCATCATTCACTGATTCACAGATAAACATCAGGGTGGAAGGCTATTCAGCCTGTGAGACTCGGCTCTATATGCTTCCAAGCTTATCATTGTGATTCGGTTCGGTTTGGCTGAAATAAATCTCTATTTCACAACTGAATTGTGATTTGTGTGATAATGTGGCAGCTTTTCTATTTTCGTCCTAAAATCAAATTTTTGTTCCTGGCCACTCCATATCCTATCTAACTCCCTTTCAAACCTCATCACATTCCCCACGCTTACCACCTCATTTGGGAGATTCCAATTGTCCAATATTTTGTTGCAGAAGAAACTCTTTCTAATGTTCGGTCTTGATATTTTTTTTTTTTTTTGTACACCTTCTTACTGTGTCCGCTGGTGCGATTCTCTCCCTGTAATGTAAACAACTTGCAACAGACCTCATCATCATACACTTTGTAATACATGTTTCAATCATCTCCCCTATTGATCGTCTGTATACCAGAGTCGGTAGATTTAGTTTCTTTAACTTTTCACAGTATGACAATTCCTTCAATGATGGAATCAACTTTGTGGCCCGCCTTTGCTCATTTTCAATGGCAATAATATCTTGCGTTTTATATGGGCTCCACACTTGGCTTGCATATTCCAAAATGGGTCTTACCAAGGCCGTGAACAATGGCTGAAATGTTTCCTCATTTAGATTCACAAATGCTCTCATTATAAGACCTACTATTCTGTTTGCTCGGTTACTTTTTTCTGCAATATGCTTTTCAAAGGACAGTTCAGTATCAATTATCACACCCAAGTCTTTTTCTGCCGTTACTTGCTACATTCTTTCCTGCATATTGTAATTTCCCTCAGTTACCACGGTTTTACCTTTCATCATTGATTTACACTTATCAGGATGAAACTTCAGAAGCCACTTTTCTGGCCATATTTTCAAGGCCATGATATCCTCCTACAACTTTAGTCATCATTATATCTATAGTCAAGCATTATATATTATTGATATTATTAGTATATTATTTTTGGCATATAATATAAGGGAACGGTGTCAGTGCCTTGTTACCTGTGTTTCCCAAAATGATGAAACACCACAAATAGTGAAGAGTCTTTATTAGACACAGTGATATAACAGTGCACATACGGTCGGAGCTTACATCACCTTCTCCACCTGCTACCTAGCCACCTCGCCTCACCTCACCACCACCGTCGGGTAGAGAACAGATAATATGTGCCACTCAAGCTGACCTTATTAATCTATTTTGAAAATAAGCAGCCACAATACTGTATACAGGTAGGACTGGTGAACGCTCTTTATAAAATTATCATAATATTATTAATTACAATACTGTCCGACAATGTCTAGTGCATGGCTTGTTGTTCACTACACTATATTACTAGTACGATGCACCCGTAACATTACCTTGCATCTGTTATTCATAGAGTTATAATTAGAACCTTAGGATCCACAGACATCAAGTGAGACTACGAACCATACACACCATAGGCCTAATGTAGTTCAGACCTGTAGCAAAAGCTCGGATTACCAAACATAATGAAACACATTCTACTCTTAATTTGTGTTTAGTGCTTACTTAATATCTAGCTACACATTTTACTCACTCCTCCCCCCCCCCCCAATCCTTCCCCCTTTACCACCTGACCCTGGTCAACCCCAGTATATACTACCCCCAACTTCCCAATACACACAGACTCCAGCCCAATCCACCCCTCTTCTTTCAATCTTCCCATTCCACCCCCACCTCGTCCTCACTAGTGCATGTTCCGAATCCACGAACTGGTACAGCTGGGCTTCACACGCCCGGGTAGGTGGATTGACAACGCTGACTGTAACAGCTGGAATTGGAGGCGGTTATACAAAGGGCCGCTACAAGATCGGCACCAAGTTTAAGGGACCTAAGTTATGAAATAAGATTAGAAAAAATAAATCTACCAACATTACAGGAGAAAAGGAAAATAGGAGACATAATTATCTTACATAAATGCATCACAAGAAAAAGAGAAAATAGACGTAAATGGGTATATATAACCTATGGGGAAGTAATATTAAGAGGACATTGCATAAAACTGTACAAAAAGACGAGATGATAAAGTCGTAAAGAAATTCAGTTTCCCAAATAGAGCAGTTGATCAGTGGAATGCACCACAGAATGAAATTGTGTGTGCCAAAACAATTCATAAATTTAAAGACATGTATGATAAAAATTATTCAAAACACGGGACAGTTGGAGCATGACGCATTCCTGTAAAGATCCAATTAGGAAAATCCAATAATAGGTAAGCACACACACACACACACACACACACACACACACACACACGTGTACCGCCAACTGATCCACCATATACTATTACTCCTTCTCTGAAGCAATAAACAACTCACGTGATGGTGTTCGTAGCCAAGAAGATCAAACGCACTCCCACGAAGACAGCCACTGTTACACTGACTCACTAACACCTCATTACTTGATCACTCGCTGGCCCGGTGTCATATGCACGGAGTGACTTTATGCTGGAAGTTACCGTTCCCTTCTCTGTTAAGCCTAAATTAACCAAACCTAACCTTATCCTAGATCAACCTAACCTTAATAAACCTAAATTAAACTAATCTTAATTCACGATATGACTAATTTCATAATCTGCTTGTAACATACATATATATCTTAATTTATATATATCCATATATCGACCTATAGTTACCTACAGGTCGATAAGACATCCAACTATCTTCCTGGCACATGTATTTCATACAATGTTGTTGATAAATGGCATAAAATTTGGGATAACATGCAGATACTTTCAAAACAACAGACAAACGGTCATTCGGCGCATGCGCAGTGAGCGGAACGGTGACTTCCAGCATAAGTCACTCCGTGCATACGACACCCGGGCTAAATGTGCTAAGGCTGCTAAACAAGCTAACAAACAACTACAATTTTGTTCCGGAAATGCGACAGAAATGGAAAACATTTTTGGAGGCAAAAACTTTATTGAAATAACTAAAACCTCACTTAATGTCCAGTACTTAGGCGGTCAAAAATTACCGCTATTGTTGGTTAAATCAAGGGCAGAACCTGCTTGGCAACACAGCCAAGTGACAAGATGCCAGGTCTGTCCTTTTGGGGACCTGCCTGTCCATTTCTTTTCCTTAGAAAAAGGACAGCCAAAAACTGTCCTTTTTGTTTGTTTTTTTGCTGTTTACAGTTCGACAGTATTTAAAAAGATTAGTATACAGCTATGCAGCCATATGTTGACATGCTGAATTAGCTACTCGTACTGGACACATCAGAGCGTATTCAGGAATAACATGCACAATAAAGACAGTGAGGGAGCTGAGAGAAAGTGAGACAGGAGTAGAAGGGGTGTTGGGCGGCCTATTTTGCCCACGACCAATGAGCCATGGGATCTGGCAACAAGAATGTATGACGTCTTTTGTGCCAGGCTAGGCAGGGGCAGCTCAGCTAATACATTGATTACATTTTATTCCTACCTTTATCTACCATGTAATTATAATACCTTATGAATTCTTACTCATTTTACAACTATGTAAATATATTTGTTGGAGATGTGTGGCAACACATACCACTCCATTTTCTTGTATACCTACTTTGTATACTTTGACAACACTACCAACCAGTCAACACCTCTGTCTCTGTCTCTGTCTCTGTCTGTCTGTCTCTTACGGCACATACTGTGTGTATATACTGTATATGTATAAGCATACATATAAATACATATGTATGTCCTTTTTTCCATTCAATTGTCCTTGTTTCACTGTAAGTCTGTCCTATTTAATGTTGAAGCGTCTGGCAACCCTTCCCCGAGTCTCGACCACTGCCACTGGCTGGCGTGATGGCGTCCCATTGCCGTCCACTGGTACTACCATTACTACCATTGACACCTACACTACCATTGCCGTCCACTGGTACTACCATTACTACCACTGACACCTACACTACCATTGCCGTCCACTGGTACTACCATTACTACCACTGATACCTCCAGTACACTACCAGTCCCGTACTACATGTGGTGTGGTGTGGTGTGTGTGGTTTGTGTGGTGTGGTGTGGTGTGGGGTGGTGTAGTGTAGTGTGGTGTGGTGTGGATTGGTGTGGTGTGGTGTGGTGTGGTGTTGAATGGTGTGGAGTGGTGTGGTGTGGTGTGGCATGGTGTGGTGTGGTGTGGTATGATATGGCGTGGTGTGGTGTGGTACGATGTAGTGTAGTGTGGCTTGGTGTGATGTGTGTGGTATGGTGTGGTGTGGTGTGGCATGGCGTGGTCTGGTGTGGTGTGGCATGGTGTGGTGTGGTGTGGTGTGGTATGATGTGGCATGGTGTTGTGTGCTGTGGTACAATATGGTGTAGTGTGGTGTGGTGTGGTGTGGTGTGGTGTGGTATGATGTGGTGTGGTGTGGTGTGGTGTGGTGTGGTGTGGTATGATGTGGTGTGGTGTGGTGTGGTGTATCTTGTGCCCTTCACCAAGTTATGGTGTGCACACCTCTTTATACTGGGTCCATTTATTACTTTTTTGAGATTTACTAACAACACTCCCAAATCTTTCATATATTCATTTCCTTTTAATTAAATGTACTGGTCAAGTGTTTTGAAAGTGGTTGTTTGGGCCAGCACAACTGGTCCTGCCCACACAAAAGGTCCTGTAGTAGCAATAAAGCCAATTTAAACAAATACTGGTCCTGCCCACACGAAGGTCCTGTAGTAGCAATAAATCTATGGTCGGCTAATCACTCTCTGCATTGCTCCAAACATCGTAAGAGATTAGAGTGTACACTGTGCTGTGTATAATTTTATAACTGACACTAATAATTATTCCTTGTTTTATCCGACTCTCAAGCCTTTGTGCTCCATTCCATCTCTCCATTTCCTATATTTTTCATCCGCCTTCCTTTCATCCTCTGCAGTCAAGACCAAATCTTCGGCATACAACATCTCCCACGGAAGTCCATTTCCGAAGTCACGTCAGAGGGCTTCAAATACCATGATAAGCAACAAGGAGCTCAAGACTGACCCCTGATGCACACCAACATTCAAGGAAAACTCATCATTCAAATCTCCATTCACCCTTATCTGGGTTTGAGCACCCACATACATGGCCATAACCACCCAAACCAGCCACTCCTCGATCCCAAGCTTTCTCAATGTCCACTTCACCACCTCTCTAGGGACTGTCAAGGCCTTCTCCAAAGCAACAAAAACTAATTACAGAACCTTTTTCTTTCCTTTATTTTTTTTCCCTAAAGCTGTCGAACAATGAATAAGGCATGAGTGGTTCTTTTGTGTGGCATAAACTCAAACTGCATTTCATCAGTAATCACTCTTTCTCTAATCATACCTTCTTGAAGTCTCTCCATTATTTTCAGTATCTCGTCCAAAAGTTTTATGCCTCTATAATTTCCTATTTTCAGGGCATCGCCCTTCCTCTTGTACACATTTGCAATCACACTCTTCAGCCAGTCACGTGGGACATGACACTCATATACAATCGTATTCATCAAATTAGTAACTAATTTCACTCCTATATCTCCTGAGGCCTTCAGCAATTCAGCAGTCAACCCAGCCACACCTGCTGCCTTCCCCACCAGCATCATGCCTATTGCCCTGCTCACAATAGCAGCGTCAATCAAAGGCCAAGGACCGAACACCGGATCTGCTGGCTCCAAACCTTCCCTGTCCCAATCAAAGTCCTCATTCAACAACCGGCTGTAATGCCCTCCTCAGGTGCCTTTAATATCCTCACTGTTCCCCACTACCTTTCCTTCGCTCTTCACACACAACCCACCTATGATATCCCTGTTTTCCCAGTTCATCCTGATTTGCTACCTTAAATACTGTGTGCGAGTGTGACACTCGCACACGCGATGAGCGCTGTGAAGAGGCTGAAAAATGGAAAAGCAGCTGGGGTTGATGCAGAGATGATAAAGTGTAGTGGAGAGAGTGGAATGAAGTGCTTGTTGGAATTGTGTAAGAAGACATGGATGAGTGAAAGTATACAAGCAGATTGGAAAAAGACTGTGATTGTACCCCTGTACAAAAATAAAGGTGAGCGAAGTGAGTGCAAGAATTATCGTGGCATAAGTTTATTGAGTGTGGTAGGGAAGGTATATGAAAGAATTATTAAAGAGAAAGTAAGACATATCAAAAGTCCTAGTGAGCGATGAACAGGGTGGCTTTAGGAGTGACAGAGGATATGCGGACCAAATATTCGCAGTGAGACAGATACTGGGAAAGGTTTGCGAGAAAGACTATAAAGTGTTTATGGCATTCATGGATCTGGAAAAACTATACGAAAAGTAGACAGAGAAGAATTGAGGAAGGTTTTGCTCATGCACGGCGTAGATGGTAAGCTGCTAGGTGCCGTCAAGAGTTTTTATGATGGTAGTGAACCATGTGTAAGGGTTAATAGGCATCTAAGTGAATGCTTCATGATCGGTGAGGGCGTGGAACAAGATTGCATGATGTCCCCATGGTTGTTCAATATATATTTGGATGGGGTGATGAGAGAAATAAAAACAAGAGTAATGGAGAGGGGGATGGCGATGGTAATGAATGGTGATGGATGGAATATCTCAAATTTGTTGTATGCTGATGACGCAGTACTTCTTGCAAATACCGGACAAGAACTTGGTAGACTAATGCAGAGTTTTGCTGATGTCTGTGAGCGTCGTGCCTTGAGAGTAAATGTAGAAAAGAGTAAAGTGATGGTTACTGAGAGAGTAGATGACTCCCAGCGTGATGTTCCAGTGAATGGAGAGAAACTGGAATTGGTGAGAGTTCAAACACCTGGGTACAGTGATAGAAAAGACGGGAAAATGTGCAAAAGAAATGGAAAGTAGAGTGACACAAGTAAGAAAACTAGCTGGTGCAATGAGGGCCTGGATAAGAAACAGAGGCTTGAGTGTTGCAGCTGCACAAGGCTTGCATGAAGGAGTGTTAGTGCCAAGTTTAACATATGGATGTGAGACTATGGTGTGGCATGAAAATGAAATGTGAAGAGTGAGAACAGTGGAGATGGGACTGCTGGTGAATGTATGTGGAGTACAGGAAAGGATACGAAATAATATGGGTCGTGAAAGATGTGGAGTGAGGAAGTCTGTGGACGCCAGAATCGAAGAGAGTGTACTGAAATGGTATGGTCAAGTGGAGAGAATGGATAACAATAGAGTGGTGAAGCAGGTATATCTGAGTGCATTTGAAAGAGGGAGGAGGCGAGGTAGGCTAAGGAGAAGGTGGGGAGATATGGAGGATGAGTGTGTGAGGAAGAGAGGTTTGGAAGTCTGTGATGCTAGGGAACTGACAGAAGATCAAGCTGGCTGGATGAATACTGTGAGGAGAAGTACATGATCAGGGATTTGTTTTTGACGTATCAGATAGAGCCAGGATTCCGGGGGCTTGAATGGTGAGAGAATGAAAACGTGGCCCATTGGTTTGGGCAAATTTGGGCTGTATGAACATTGCTACTCCTCACCCTGCCCTAGGCTGGGAAAGGATGTCCGGATGACGATGATGATGATGAATACTGTATTCTTCCTTTCAACACTATGTAGGTTATCTCTGAGACTCAGATTTTGCCCTGTATACCTTCTCTGTAGCCCTATGCAAGGCAGCCAAGTATCTCTCTATCTCTCTGTGTTACCACTCCCTTTCCACTCCCAGAAAATCTTTTTTTCTGCTTCACTGAGGCTTCTACAACCACATCCCAGTGGGGCCAGAACAGCTCAGTGGCAGCACTCGCACCTCACGACTGTAGGGTTGGCAGTGTGAGCCCGCACCAGGGTAGCATATTTTTGGTGAGAGATGTAGTGGTCTCTCCAAGAATCTCTCCTCGTCCGGCAGAGCTATATTTTCCATTGGTCTCAGCTCGGGGGATTCACCTCTCATCCCACCATCCTATTTCCTTATGTCTTGGGGGGTCCCTTGTCCATCCACACACGGAATCAGTAACTCTCAAGAGATTATTCTTGACAGCTCTGTACTGTTCATTAACACGTGTGTCAACAACTCCCTGTTCATGGCTGAAATATCAAATGTGGAATGAGAAGAGTTGTAGCTGTGAGGGAGGAATGAGTTGATGGTTATTGATCCTTCATTCTGGTAACACTTGGCCATCAAGTGACCTGAAAGGCGTTAGGGATTTATGTCAGGTAAAAACAAAGAGTTTATATGCAGTTTTAATCACTGAAGAAGAATCAGAAGGGTTTAATGATGGTCAAACCCCTCCAGATCATGTAGTCTTTCCTGTCCATCTATAGCCAGACGCCTTAATTCCAAAGGGGGTGGCCACAAACAAATCGCCTTCATGCTTCCCAGTCCTCTTCCTAAATAATAAATGTTTAGCTAAAGCAAGATTAGAGGTCCCCTCAAAAGGGGAATCACACCAGCCGCGAGCCAATACATATCTAGCGCTGCACGGAATATGACCGACTGACCTACTTTCACCAATTTATAGCTCGTAGATTTTAATCCCTACTACACACCTGTAAAATTTTGTGATGAGATCTTGAGCGATTACGAAGTTATCGTGGTAACAGACGTGCAGACCTTGACCTACCTTCACCAAGTTCGAAACCGTGATAGCCTTTCTTTCCCTACTACACATCATCATCATCATCATCATCATCCGGACCTCCTTTCCCACCCTAGGGCAGGGTGACTAGTACAGTAGCAACGTCCAGACAGCCTACGTTTGCCCAGTTCAATGGGGCATGCTTCCATTCACTCATCACTGAAGCCCACGGAAGCCTGGCTCCATCAGATAGGCCCCCCAGATTTAAACAAGTTCTGCAGCTTCACAGGAACCTAACTAACAGAGTCAATCCGAATGCTGTCACGTTAAAAAAGGGTGCCAAATCCTTGGTTACGCACTTCTCCGCACAAAATTCATCCAGCCAGCTCGGTATCTTGTCAGTCCCTTAGCCTCACCGACTTCCATACCTTTCTTCCTCACACACTCATCCACCAGATCCCTCCACTTTTTTCTTGGCCCACCTCGCCTCCTTCCTTCTTCAGATTCGCTCAGATATACCTGTTTCACCACTCTGTTGTCAGCCATTCTCTCCACATGACCAAATCATCTTCAGTTCACTCTCTTCGATTCTGGTGTCCACACACTTCCTCACTCCACATCTTTCACGAATCACATCATTCCGTATCGTATCCACTCTCTCCATATACATTCCTCAGCAGTCCCCTCTTCACTGTTCATACTTGTGACTTATCATTTTCATACCACACCATAGTCTCACATCCGTATGTTAAAGTTGGCACTAGAACTCCTTCATGTAAGCCTCGTGCAACTGCAACACTCAAGCCTCTATTTTTTTATCAAGGTATTCATAGCATCATTTACTTTCCTTCCTTGTGTCACTCTGCTTTCCACTTCATTTGCACATTTTCCTCTCTTTTCTCTCCCTCTGCCCAGGTATTTGAACTCTCTCACCAATTACAGTCTCTTTCCATTCACTATAACATCACACTGGGAGTCACCTTCTCTCTCAGTTACCATCACTTCACTCTTTTCTTCATTTACTCTCAAAGCACGACACTCAGACGTCCATGAAAGTCTTCACTAGTCTATCAAGGCCTTGTTTGGTATTTGCAAGTAGGACTGGATCATCAGCATACAACAAATTTGAGATATTCCATCCATCACCAGTTATTACCAGCGCCATCCATCTCTCCATTACTCGTGTCTTTACTTCTCTCATCAACCCATCCATCCATTGCTATCTATCTATCTATCTATATATTGAACAACCGTGGGACATCACACAACTTTGTCGCACGCCCACATTGATCGTGAACCAGTCACTAAGATGTCCATTTACCCTTACACATGCTTCACTACCATCATAATAACTTTTGACAGCACCTAGCAGCTTCCCATCTACACCGTACATGCGGAAAACCTTCCACAATCCTGCTCTGTCTACTTTCTCGTATGCTTTTCTCAGGTCCATGAATGCCATAAACACCTTATAGTCCTTCTCATCAGTCTTTTCCACTATCTGTCTTACTGCAACTATTTGATCCACACATCCTCCGCCAATCTTAAAGCCACCCTGTTCATCACTCACTAGGATTTCTGATACCTCTCTTACTTTCTCAATAATAATTCTTCCTTACACCTTCCCTACCACACTCAATAGACTTATGCCACGATAATTCTTGCACTCACTTCGCTCACCTCTATTTTTGTACAGGGGTACAATTACAGCCTTCACCACTCTGTTGGCACAGTTTCACTCAACCATACATTCTTACATATTTCCAACAAGCATATCATTCCACTCTCTCCGCTGCACTTTATCATCTCTGCATACACCTTATCAACCCCAGGTACTTTCTCATTTTGCAGCCACTTCACAGCACTCTTCATCTGTGCGAGTATCACGTCTACTGGCACTGCATTCCTTCTCTGTTCACCCTCAAAACGAATCATGTTAACTGTCGCTTTGCTGTCTCTATTCCCATTCATCTGACTTTCAAAACATTCTTTCCATCCTGTCCTTACTTCATCTCCATGGATTAATAATCTACCACTTACATCCTTCACACTTTCACATTTCTTTCCACTGTCACTTTTACATTTCAGCACCTCTATCCAGAATACTTCCTATTTTTGGAGTAATTTGCATTCATTTTTCTTCCTACATCATCCTTACACCTCCTTCTTTTTCCTCATCACTAGTCTTTTTACGTGCTTCTCGATTTCAGTATATTCATTTCTTATTTCAGTGGAGCCCCTGTCCTGTAACCAGTCTAGCGACTTCTTCCTCTTTTCCTCCAATGCTTTCTTAACCTGTTCATCCCACCATGCCGTACCTTTCCTCTTTGTTGTTACTCTTGCCACAGCACACACCGCTTTAGAATTGCTAACTAAGCAATCCCTATATACATTCCACAAGCTGTCCAGATCCATTTCATTCCAATTCCTTGATTCTAACTCCTCCCCTACTTTGGCCCTTTATTCATCTGCCATTTCTTTGATCCTCAGCTTCTCGACTTTCAGTCTCTCCCTGACAGCTTCTCTCTCTTTCGGTCCACCTCGCACCTCTCAGCTTCATTTTGCATACCACAGTCATATGATCTGACAAACTTCCACATATACCTCTCATTGCCCTCGTATCAGCAACACTAAACAGCATCAATTTTTCTACAAGCACGTAATTAGTCAGGCTCCTTTCAACACGATCTTTATTCCTCCTATACCATGTATATTAATGTGCATCTTTGTGATTGAAATAAGAATGACAAATGCACAACCTCCTTTCCTGACACATGTCCTTTAGCCGCCTCCCAAAGATGTATTAGTATTACAGTTTTGTACAAAGGTGTATTAGTGTGTATTGCAGATTTGTCAACACACACTTGTAGTTTCATGGCGTATTGGATGTTGTTGCAGATAATTATATTCAAATGTCGAGATTTTTAATTGGGTTCTATAGAGGCTTCATTAACCTCGCAATTACTTGGTGTCTGACCCACCCAAGTTTACTAATCAGCTGGTGGCAACAATAACAGGAATATATAGCATTGGTTTCAAAGGGTTAAACTGTTGCACTGACTGACTGGTTTGGTTTTGCTGCCTTCACGTGGCGTTAGTCAGCGTGACAGAGTTCCATTACAAGTATCCTCACTGCACAACTGGACGCTATTCTTGTTGCTCTCAAGCCTCTTCCTACACTGAGGTGGTTTGGCTATGTGGAGAGGATGGAGAGCGAGAGACTAACGAGGATTGTGTATATGAGTGAGATGGAGGGGGGACAGGGAGGGGCAGGCCTAGGATGAGATGGAGGGATGAAGCGGAGAGTTATATGAGAGAGGGTGGGGGGAGCTGGGAAGAGGGCAGTGAAATGGCAGGGGACAGGGCGACATGGAGGCGACTTGTTTGTGGCCACCCCTTACGGGATAAAGGCGTGCGGCAATAGATACATAGATAGTCTTTTCCTAGGTTGTCTTCCTCCGCCTTTGTTATCTTCTCCAGGTCTCTCAGTGCACTCCCTTCCTTACACACAACGCCTTCTTCCTCTCACCACCCAGATTCAGGAGTGGCTGTTCCGCCTTTCTGTTGGGAAAAAGTCGGTTTGCTTCTGCTGGTTCCTGACCATATTGGGATTACAGGTGATGAACATGCTGACTCACTGGCACGCTCTTCTGCTTTCTCCTCCACCCCATTCCTGCTGACTCACTGGCACGCTCTGCTGCTTTCTCCTCCATCCCATTCCTGCTGACTCACTGGCATGCTCTTCTGCCCTCTCCTCCACCCCATTCCTGCCTTTGTTTCTCTCTTCCAAGCCGCCTCTTCCGTGATCGTTGGCAGTCCTCGTGGCACCAACAAGTTCACAACAAACTTCATAGTGTTAAACCCTCTGTTCTTCCCTGGCACACATCAACCCACACCAATCGTCAATGGCAGACTATCCTTGCTGGTCTTTGTTTGGGTCATACGCGCCTAACTCAAGGCCATTTAAGGCGTTTATTGTGTCGTCCTGGAACCTCGAATATAATAGCGTTGTCCCGCACATACCCCTTCTGCGCATGGAACTTCGTTAGAGTTGTGATATCAGCCCATCCATGCGATAGACCTGGACTCTGGGGAAAGGCTAACAACCAGTCACAATGTTTCCCACTGAAAGTAGTGGGTATATTGTATTAGGAAGAGACAGAGTTAGGAGTATACTTCAAGTAAATATGAAGGTATGAACGGATTTCCGACTATAGAAGAAATATAAATGAGAAGTATTCATATATTTGCCTACAGGAATATCTGGTTAGAGGAGGGTAAAGAGCCTATAATACAAAAGAAACCAAAATAAAATGGTTTGCTGGCACTTTTTCGGCTCCACCCTTCCGTTCAGTGGGTTGTATTCGATTCCTTTTCGTTTTGTATTATTCTTTTACGTCGACACAGTGATATTGACCTTAATCCATTGTTCTTCACATTTATACTTAGACATTCAAGGTTTACAACAACAAATATTAGGAAACAGGTTACTGTATTAGATGCACTGACAACACCATTTAGAATCATCAATGATTTTACGGTTTATCTTAAACCATGCATAAAAACAGCTACTCCGTCTCAAACCGGGGAGGGTCGGGAGAGTAGACAGTAGCATGGAAGCAGTAGAGGCGATTGGTGCGGGATAAACGCTGATAAAGAATGGATGTTATGTTTAGTGTTACTGGGATTTTTATCATAACTTTAAGATGGAAAAGATGGAATAAATATGTAGCTCATGTTCTAGGTTGTTGGCACACTGAAAGCAGTGATGAGAAATAGGGAGGTGAGTATGGAAGTTAAGAAGTCACTGCATGATGGTATTGTAATCCCTACCCTGACGTATGGAAGCGAGGCGTGGACCTTGCAAGAGGGGAACAAGTCAAGAGTGAGAGCAGTGGAAATGAGTTACTTGAGAGGAGCATGTGGAGTGACATGGAGGGACAGGTTGACGAATGAAGAAATGAAGGAACGTTGTGGGGTAGATGTGGATGTGGTTGAAAAGATTAGGAGAAATACACTGAGGTGGTTTGGACATGTGGAGAGGATGGAGAATGAAAGACTGACTAAGAGGGTGTATGTAGGTGAGGTGGAGGGAGGGAGAGGGAGGGGTAGACCGAGGATGAGGTGGAGGGATGGAGTTGAGAGGTATATGAGGGAGGGGGGGGTGAGTTGGGGGGAGGGGAGTCAAATGGTGGATGACAGAGTGACTTGGAGGCGTTTTGTCTGCGGCCACCCTTTGCGGGATTAGGGCGTCGGGCTATAGATAGATAGATAGATGTTCTAGTAAGAATACTCTGTACCTATATTTTTCATAGAAGCCCTTCACTGAGCATTTCATTCAGTGCCACATGATATTATGGTGAAGGAGCATACATGGTTAGGACAATGAAGCAGCTGGAGAGGCAGCCGAGGTGACCCTGGCCATCCCTGACATATGTATGGCCACTCCCAGCAGTAACAGAGCAAGGAGGAGGGGGGGGGTGGAGGCATACGCACTTTCACAAATCGCTGACTCCCTCCCCCTCGAATATGTCCCCCACTGAGCCCACAACCTAGTGATCTCCGTGTAAAGGGAACTGAACATGCAAGAACTGAAAACATCCATATATACGAGTTGGTAAACAAGCTTTCGTTGTCGCATGCTGTATAGAAGAATGAAGCCATTCCTAGACATATACAAGGAAAGGATTATTATCTGGACAATGTAGGCATCGTATTTCTATTTATCTATCTATTGCCAGACGCCTCAATCCCGTACGGGGTGGCCACAAACAAATCACCTCCACGTCGCCCTGTTCCCCGCCATTTCAATGCCCTGCTCTCAACTCACATCCCCCTCTCTCATATACCTCTCCACCCCATCCCTCCATCTCATCCTCCGCCTCCCCCTCCCTCTCCCCCCTTCCACCTCACTCACATGCTCTCTTCTCGTCAGTCTCTCACCCTCCATCCTCTCCACATGGCCAAACCACCTCAGTGTGTTCCTCCTCATGCTTCCTATCACATCCACATCCACACCACAACGCTCCTTTATATCCTCATTTGTCAGCCTGTCTTTCCATGTGACTTCACAGGCTCTACTTAACTCATTTCCACTGTTCTCACTCTTGACTTGTGTCATTCCAACAACGTCCAAGCTTCACTTCCATACGTTAGAGTTGGTATCATAATACTGTCATGTAGTACCTTTTTCCCTTCCGTGCTCACTTCCCTGTTTTTTATCACTGCTTTCAAGGAACCAGCAACCATTCTTCCTTGTTGTACCCTTTTCAAGCATCTTTCCTTCCAAACTTCCATCCTTACTCATCACACTACCCAAGTACTTAAACGTACTCATATTTTCCATTTCCTCACCATCCAACCTCACTGTACATTCACTGACTTCACCTCTCTCAAAGACCATCACATTACTCTGGCCTGCATGACATAGTACACAAAACTGTCAGCAAGCCTACAGCAAGGCCAAATACCTGTGGTTTTTAGGTAGGGCTAGCCTATATGCCATAATACACAAAGCTGTCAGCAAGCCTACAGCAAGGCCAAACACGTGCCATCATCGCCACGTCCTTCACAAATCATCAAACACTGGTTCCTCTGCTTGTATTGTTGACTCATTTTTACTTTCCCTGTCACAACCACGCCCACACCAGCACACTCAGCCGTAACACTTGCCATTTCAGGTTTATGCCTACGACTCGAAGATACGTCCTGGGAGTGAAGGATTCTTAACACCTGTTCCTAAGTGATTTATTTTGCACCTTTCATCTTAGCCCTTGTGATGGCACCAGTGTAACTATACAGCTCCACTGCCTGGTTATACACACGTCCCTCAACTCCCTCCCTATCCCCCAAAAGGGCGATGGTGGACTGCAGCAGGCCAGCCTCAGCCTGCACTCCACCGGGTTCACTTTCACATGAGCCTGGGGTTGTGCTGGCATCTTAACCACTTCATTCCAGTTATATCGTCGTCGGTAAAGGAAGCTCCCTAACACCTTTTCCTGAGCGACTTATTTTGTTTGTTACACCTTACTGTCTTACTCTGTTGCATAAACCCTTCCAGTATCGCTATAGCCTACTCTGCATAAAGTTCCCTAATACCTTTTCCTAAGCGATTTATTATGTTTGTTAAACTTTATTGTCCTACTTTGTTACAAAAATCCTTCAAATGTCGCCATACCCTACATAAAGTTCCCTAACACCTTTTCCTAAGGGATTTATTTTGCTTACTACTACTAATTGGAAAATGTGAATACGTTTAAGTACTTGGGTAGTGTGATGAGTAAGGATGGAGGTTTGGAGGGTGAAGTGCTTGAAAGGGTACAGCAGGGAAGAAAGGTTGCTGGTTCCTTGAAAGCAGTGATAAGAAACAGGGAAGTGAGCATGGAAGTAAAAAAGTTACTACATGACAGTATTGTGATACCAACTCTAACGTACGGAAGTGAAGATTGGACGTTGTTGGAAGGACACAAGTCAAGAGTGAGAGCAGTGGAAATGAGTTATTTAAGAGGAGCCTGTGGAGTCACATGGAGAGACAGGCTGACGAATGAGGATATAAAGGAGCGTTGTGGTGTTGATGTGGATGTGATAGGAAGCATGGGGAGGAACACACTGAGGTGGTTTGGCCATATGGAGAGGATGGAGGGTGAAAGACTGACGAAGAGAGTGTACAGTATGTGAGTGAGGTGGAGGGGGAAAGAGGGAGGGGGAGGCCGAGGATGAGATGGAGGGATGGGGTGGAGAGGTATATGAGAGAGGGGGGTGTGAGTTGGGAGGAGGGGACTGAAATGGCGGGGGACAGGGAGACTTGGAGGCGATTTGTTTGTGGCCACCCCAAACGGGATTGAGGCGTCTGACAATAGATAGATAGATAGATAGATAGACTACTCCTTCCTATCTTCTGTGTCACATAAGTCAAACGTTACCACCGCGTTCAACAGAAATAACAGAAATGGATAATAACCAGCAGAATCCCACCAAAATAAATCGCTCAACAAAAGGCACCACGCAGCTTCCTTAACCAACGATGTTATGGACCCGATGCTTCTCACTTTTTTTTATCATATTACACATACCTCAATAACAGAAAGACAATATTACAACTTTAAATCCTTCCCACGGCACTTCTTCGTGACTACATACTACTTCAATATCAGTCTGTTGTTCTATCTACTTGTCTATTGCCAGACATCTTAATCCCGTAAGGAGTGGCCACAAACAACTCGCCTCCATGTCTCCCTGTCGCCCGCCATTTCACTGCCCTTCCCCCAGCTCGCACCCCTTTCTCCCACATTCGTATACCTCTCCACTCCATCTCTCCATCTCATCCTCGGCCTCCCTCTTCCCCTCCCCCCGCCACCTAACTCACATACTCTCCTCGTTAGTCTCAATCTCCATCCCTCCATCTCATCCTCGGCCTCCCCCTCGCTCTTCCTCCGTCCACCTCACTCACATACACTCTCCTGGTTAGTCTCTCACTCTCCATCTTCTCCACATTGCCAAACTATTGTTACAACGCGGTATTCAACACGGAGAGATGGCAATTTTAGACCAAGTTAGAGTAAGAAGAGTGTAGCAGTGAAGGGGTTACGTTGTTATACCATAGGCCTTCAAGTCTCTCTCTCTCTCTAGCCAGACGCCATTATCCCGTACCTATCTATCTATCTATCTCCAGCCAGACGCCATAATCGAGTAAGGGGTGGCCGTTTGTCACTGAGGTAGTTGTTTTACGGGGAGGGGCACTAACCCTCTGCCAAGCCACTTGTTGACACGAAGGGAACACATATTGGTTGGTTATATATAAAAACCCAGCGTTGTAAATGGTTTCCTGGCTTACTGGAAACCATTAGGTTTGTCACTCAATGTAAAGCAACCTGAAAAGGTAAGAAAAGTAATAAAATGTGATAGGATTGATGGGAGAAATAGGAAGAAAGGAGGACAGATATAGAAAAACAGTGATAAAGGTGAAGGAAGAAGTAGGCAGCACTACATCAAGTGAATGGACGATGGTGAGAAATAGAAAGGGAGAAGAAGAGACACGCGAAAAGAATAATAAAGGTGAAGGAAGAAGTAAGCAGCATTACATCAAATGAGTGGACGATGGTGACAAATAAGAAGAGAGGATGACAGACGCAGAAAAAGAAAGATAAAGGTGAAGGATTAAGTAGGCAGCACAACATCAAGTGAGTGGATGATGGTTAGAAACAGGAAGAGAGGAGGCCAGACACAGATAAAGAATGATTAAGGTCAGGGAAGAAGTAGACAACACTACATCGAGTGAGTGGATGGTAGTATGTATGACTGGTACACATGAGGGAACACAGGATCTCTCCACACTTTAGCAAAGGCCTCTGCAATATTACTTTCTAACGAGGTGGTACCTCGGATTGCCATCACTGGCAGGGTGGGACTGGCAGCACTGGGTCCTCCCGGTCGCCATCAAGTGACTGTGCCGGCAGCGACTAGTGCAATTTCTGTTCCTGCTCGTCAGCAGAGAAGTGAAAGTGCTGCCTTATTCTTCACCAACATCCGTGGTCTTAGTACCAATTTAAATTCAGTTCATTTTTTCCTGCAGTCCATATCTCCTCTGGCCCCTATTCCTCACAGAACCACAAATCTCACCCTTGACTGAAATATCCCCATTTTGTTTTCCCTGTTGCCATCTCTTCACAAACTCTCGTAACAAAGGCGGCACCTGTTGTTATATCAAATCTCAGTATGCAGTTGACACCATTTTAAATTTCACTTCATCCAGTTTTGATTACTCATGGTATAAACTAAATTGTCAAAATATTAACAAATATAGCCGTGTAGTCAATCACTCCCCCAATGCTTCTACGGAACCCAGTGTATTTGATTCCATATCCACACAGTTGAGTAACCTTAGCCTTGCCCTTAACACCGAAATTACCATTCTGGGTGATTTTAACATACATAATGTTGAATGGTTATTGTATTCTGCCAGGACTGACGATGCTGGTCTAGAGTGCGAGCTGTTTGCAGAATCGTTTAAGTTCACACAGCTGGTAAAGCAACCAACCAGAATACCAGATAACCCTGACCATAATGCTCACCTCTTGGATCTATCCTGACAAATGATCCAGATCAGAACAGGATAGAGGTACTGTCTCCACTTGGATCCTCTGACCACAATCTCATCAAACCCTCATTAGTTAGTCCCCACAAACCTCCCCGTTCTGAATTTGTCAGGGTGACCCAACTGCACTTTGACAGGGCAAACTGTGATGGATTTAGAAATTATTTTGCTGACATTCCATGGCAGTCTTTCTTCTCTAATGAAGCCAATTCTACTCAGACCCACATTTGCAACTTAATACTAAGTGGTATGGATTTACTCATACCAAGTCAACAGTTCACTAAAAGGTCGAATTCTCCAAAGTGGTTTGATAGCAACTGTGCCAGAGTAACAGCCCAAAAGTCATTAGCATATAACTCTTACTTAAAATCGAATACATCTGAATCACTCTCTCAATTTAATATTGCTAGAAACCATGCAAAAGCTGTAATAAATCTCACTAAATCAAACTTTCTTCAAAATCAAGCATCAAATCTACTTAACCCTTTTGC
Source organism: Coenobita brevimanus (assembly GCF_032717465.1). Lineage (NCBI taxonomy): Eukaryota > Metazoa > Arthropoda > Malacostraca > Decapoda > Coenobitidae > Coenobita > Coenobita brevimanus. Next base: position 16,228,450 of record NC_137046.1, read on the forward strand.
ACTTGGAATAAGTTATTAAGTTTTCTGGGATATGATGTGCAGGCTTTTCTCCCCTACCCCCCTCGGCTGCTGCGCGCTCCAAAAATGTGTATTCTCGGCTAATTTTCACCACTCAAACATGTTTATTTTGCCACAGAACCCATATGTTCCTATTCGTCGATTTTGTTCTACACAATAAGCAAAACACACACACACACACACACACACACACACACACTATATGTACATTAGGGCCCTCGGAATAAACATTCGGGACCATAGATTTCACTTCCCAACATCATTAATTCGAATGCTTGCTAATCAATCTCTACGTGTTATACAATCAATCTAAAGGGAATTTTATTAGCTTTCGAATGGGTCAGGTCCCAGTTTGATATGAGGTATGGTCTTTGAGTAATAAGCGAAAAAGTAAAGCCCATTTCCAACAGACAACAACCCTTTTACTCGGGGAACTATAGCGAAGAACTATTCTCGGCACTGTTATGTTTATATTTCATCAATCTATGCAGAATTTAATTCTCTTTCATTTGAGTAAAGAACGGTTATCCTAGGCCTCATAGTTTTCGAGAAAAATGCAAAAAACTACGATGTATTTTCCCGCATGGTGACCCGAGCGTCAGACGTGCTCAATTACGTTATTTTCCCATATTGCGCTAACACTTTTATGCTTGCTACCTACGCTTTCTTTGGTTTTATACCAACAACTGTTTTATATAATTACCTCTGTTTTGTTTTTAGTCCTGTCAGAAACCACACATGAACACTAAACCTGTTGCTAGCAACTGAGACTGAGGCTGTACCTATTTCATTTGTGTTGAGGTAAATAACAGTATATATGTGTATGTAATATACTGACATAAATAGAGGTAAGTAGATAAATAAAATAAGTATATCACATATTTCTCCAGTGGCGATGATCTTCCTGCAGGACCAGATCGGTTAGGAGGTGAGGAGTTTTGTACTGTGTGTGTGTGTATGTATGTGTGTGTGTGTGTATGTATGTGTGTGTGTGTGTGTGTGTGTGTGTGTGTGTGTGTGTGTGTGTGTGTGTGTGTGTGTGCTCCACTAGTGAAGGTATCGCTCAACATGGTACCAGTCGAAACAATCACCCACACAAAGCGGCACATCACAAACAGGACACATGTTCCTTGTGTCCTTCTTCATCCCCAACTTTAACACAAGGTACACCTGAGCCTCTTCTTTTAGGGAATCCTCTTCTGGTGGTGGCCCAGAATGCGATCCAACCTCACGTCATCGTCAATCACCTGGTAACGCTTGCTTGGATACCTTTGTGCTCTGTGGTCCTGTCGTGCAGGAGCTGCAGGCACAGCCACGGGTTCTTCCAATGGACCGGCAACTGGAGGTGGCAGCTGGGCTGGCACCCCTGATGGGCCTTGTGCTGGTGGTGATGGTGACACTTGTGATGGCTCTACCGCTGGTGGTGCTGGTTTGGGGTGTCCTGCGGCTGTGCTGGTGCTGGTGGTGAATGGGCCCATCCTGGCACTGGTGGTCGTTTCTGCAGGATGCCAGGTGTTGCTGGTGCTGGCCACCGGGTAGATAGGTCAGGGCGTGGTGGAGTGTGTGTGTCCAGTCGCGGGCCAGTCCTCTTCATGGAAATGCAGAAGATCATAGATGATCTGCACCACAAATTCAAGGAGAGTTACTTGCAAGCATCTATACTTCTTATACAAGGCAAACACATTGAACAGTGCCATTTGGACAAAGTAGAATGTGATCTTCGTTCACTTTACAGTTCGGCATTGGATGGGGTAGTACTGAACCATCTGATCGAAATGATCCACTCCACCCATGTACCTGTTGTACTCCTCCACAACGATGGGCTTGTGAATGTCCTTCTCCACGTAGGTTGTCCACACGTCATTACCCCGCACCTTTCCTCGAACCCTCTTCAGAATGGTGTCTGCAGTGTGGAAGGTGGACACCATGTTCACCATGCGCTTGTCCCCCCACAGCAGGACTAGCACATTGTCCTTGTGCCTGTAAGTCATGCTCCCCTTGGGCAAGCTCTTAGCCCTGGCAATGGCATGCAGCTGGCATGGCGCTCCTCTAGACAGTTGTAGGGTCCCACACTCCCACACATGTAAAATCCTTCAGTGAAGAGTCGTTTGCACAGGGCTACAGAATTGTAATAGTTGTCCATGAACAACTTATAGCCCTGGTTCTTCAACAGTTCCACGAGGCCCAACACGGTGTTCTCGAGGGTACTCTGCACCCCCGTGTAGACCTCGAGGTTCCAGATGTAGTCATAGGACAACTCAGCCAGCATATAGAGCTTGATGGCATAATTGGTGGGCTTCTGGGGGTTGTACATGTGGAAGGACAGACAACCCTTCCACCCCAGTGAGCCCTCATCCAGGCTGAGCTTATCCTTGGGTAGGTACACTGACTGGAACTGCTGAAGGAGGTACTCCATGAGCATGCGAATGCGGATGAGCCGATCTTGGTTGTCCCGGGGAATGGCGACCGAGTTTAAGGCATGGAAGTGCTTGAGGATGGTGGTGAAGCACCTTCCACTCACTGCCCACCGGACCCTAGGGTAGTCGTGCAGCTCGGTGCTCTGCCAGTAGTGCCTGATGGTTGGCACGTGCATGACCCCCATGAAAAGATATAACCCCAGGAACCTGGCCATCTTCTCTTCATTGCAGGAGAACCAGACATCCAGGTGAGTCCCCAGGAATGTGGCATACCAGTTGGTTTCCATGATGAGGTATGACAACAACTCACGTTTGAAAAAGAGCTGGAAGAACTGCAGGGGAGTTGTTGGAATATCCACCTGGATCCCTGAGGAGCCAGTGAACAGCCTGTGGTTCGGTGTGAACAAACCACTGCTCCACCCGGGATCCTCTTCAGTGGCGGTGGCAGTGGTGGCAGCTGGTCAGCCTGTTGACATCCTTCGGCCTGCCCTCTGACCCCTTGGACATCCCCCATGTCCAGGCAGTGGACCATGGCGCCCTCATCTGGGAGAAGATGCCTTGGACGAGGCCGAGGATGAGACAGAGGGCTCTGGGGACACCAGTCTCCTCAGCCTGGCCAGCGAGGATGTCACTGTAGCATCCTGCACAGCAGAATTGGGTAGAGGGGCCATCACAATGAACGTTGGCCCGGCTTCCCGGTGACACTGGCATGCCAAGGGGGGCAGAGGGGCCTGGAAATTGGGAGCCAATTAAGAGAGTGGTGGGACCGGCAGGTCCTAGAGGTGGGGAGGGTTCTCCGGTGAAGCTGGCCGATGATGGTGGTGTGGTCTCCCACAAGGACAGCTCCACTTGCTGACCGGATGGTGGCAGCTCTACCTCCTCCACCCAAGAATGGTCACTCTAAATGTCGCTGTCCGACTCTACTTCATCGAGGATCTGATGCCACTCATGTGGTGTCAGCCCACATTTTATCTTTGCAAGACTGCTATTGTTGCAAGCCAACTGGAGAATAATTTGCTGTCTGAGGGATTTTGGACCCTGTGGCAGTCCAATGCTGTTGTAGGAGTGTGAGCTGAAATAATGGAGTCAAGATATTTTATTCACAGCCAGCCAAGAACTTGGCTCAACGCTGGCACAATGCAAGGGTTCATGATATACGTGTATGTCCTTGAAAAACATCATCTCTTACACCTAACATAGTGCACAGGTAGGGGCCATAAGCATGTGGTTACCTCTTGCATTTTCTTTGCACATTACACATAACCAAATCTATCATTTTAATGAGATACACAGTACATTTCACTACTAATATGTAAATGGACGTGTTCCGTAGGCTGTTACCTGCCCGCTAAGGTGTAGCAGACGGTGTTCCCTTAGGAGAACACACTGCAGTAGGTCAGTCTTTCACTGTCTTTACTCATAAAACATAACCCAATCTATCACTTTGTATGAGTCAAGATATTCTATTCACACCCAGCCAAGAACTTGGCTCAACACTGGCACAATGCAAGGGTTCATGATATACGTGTATGCCCTTGAAAAACATCGTCTCCTACACCTGACTTAGCGCACATTACACAAAACCAAATCTAAGATTTTTATGACATACACAGTACTTTTCACAAGTAATATGTAAATGGACGTGCTCCACAGGCCGTTACCTGTGCAATAAGGTATAGCAGACTGTGTTTCCCTTAAGAGAACACGCTGCAGTGGGTCAGTTTTTCACTGTCTTTTCATGTAAAACATAGACAAATATATCAATACATGGGATACACAGTATATTTCACACACACACACGAAAAATAAATAAATGCACGTGTTCCTAACCGCGCATTGCATTTCGCTAGCTTTGTACTAGCTCAGGTGTATGACATGCACTCTTCATTACGAGCACGTGGGTCAATTTTTCACTGTCTTTTCACATAAAACATGGCCAAATATATCAATACAGGGGATACACGGTATATTTCACTAAAACAAATGTAAATGCACAGGTTCCTAACCTCGTGTTGCATTTCGCTACCTTTGTGCTAGCTCACGTGTACGACACACACTCCTCATTACGAGCACGTGGGTCATTGTTTCACTGTCTTTTCACATAAAACATAGCTAAATATATCAATACATGGGATACACAGTATATTTCACCAGAAAAAAAAAATGTAAATACACGTGTTCCTAACCTCGCGTTGTATTTTGCTAGCTTTGTGCTAGTTCGAGTGTATGACACACACTCTTCATTACGAGCACGTGGCTCAGTCTTTCACGTTATTTCCACATAATACATAGCCTAATCTATCAATATAATTATGAGATACACAGTATAGTTCACCAATAAAATGTAAATGCACATCCTATGTAGGACGTGCATTTACATTTTATTGGTGAAATATACTGTGTATCTCATATATTGATAGATTAGGCTATGTATTATGTGGAAATAACATGAAAGAATGAGCTACGTGCTCGTAATGAAGAGTGTGTGTCATACACCTGAACTAGCACAAAGGTAGCAAAATGCAACGTGAGATACGTAATTGTAGATGGTGTGATATACTGTGTATCTCATACAATGATATATTTTGTTATTTGTTTATGTGAAAAGAAGGTGAAAGTGAACCACATGCTCCTCTAGAAATCATCGTCTGCCACACCTTACCGCCTAGGTATGGGCCACGTAATTGACCTACACAGGTCAATTACGTGGTGCATACCTGGGCGGTAAGGTGTAGCAGACAATGATTTCTAGAGGAGCACGTGGTTCACTTTCACTTTCTTTTCACATAAACAAATAACAAAATAAATCATTGTATGAGATACACAGTATATTTCAACAATAAAATGTAAATGCACTTGTTCCTAACCTCGCGTTGCATATTGCTACCTTTGTGCTAACTCAGATGTACAAGACGCACTCTCTACTACGAGTAATTCTGTCAGTCATTTACTGTCTTTCACATAGATCATAACCAAATCTATCAATATATGAGATACACAGTAAATTACACCACAACAAGTACAAGTACGTGGCACTTACCTGTCCACTTAGGTGTAGCAGATGATGTTCCCCTTACCTTAAGTTGCTGGAGTGTTTACGATTTTATTTCACAATACACATAATCAAATCCATCATTGTATGAGACATACAGTATATATCACCACAACAGTACCGGAACGTGCTCTGTATGTCACATCTGCGATAACTAAGGTATCACAGACGATATTTTCTGACGAGCACGTGGTGCAATGTTTACGTTCATCCACACAAGCATACGATAAACATATCAATAACACTCTTGCTTCATGTCACACAGAAAGCATACGGAATAAATATAACAATATGATAAAATCAAATATCCCTATAAACCTCCTCTATATTATCCCCTCCTGACAATGGCGTGCCGTGGCTGTAAGGCGTACGTGACTCCTGCCATAGCCAATATATCATCACCCACACTCGTTGCACTATACTCGTATCTATTGAACAATAACACTATCCACCATTAATCAGCATTAAACAAGGATATCATCAACACCTAGCCAAACATTCTGTTCAAGACATCGCCATGTCGTAAAGTGGTTTACTGTCTCCCCCTGCTAAACATTTCACCATGTCCTTCCTCACTAGCTGTTGCACACTGTATTCACCTGATTCACTGTCACCATTGCTCAATGGCTGAATACTTACATTGGGTGCAGGGTAGAGGGAGTGTAGTTGTTGGGACATGCCGAAAAACAGGGTAGGCCTAGAACATCTTCGCTGGGCTGATAACAGCCAGGAATGATTAACAAAAACCTAATTCCCTTTGCAAACACCAAATCTAATCACAATAATGCCCAAAAAGTAAGCAAAAGCACTACTGGTATAGTGGAATATGACGCGTGTCCTAGGACGGGGTAAATAGAGTACGATTTAAATGCCCAGCTGTGTGCTTCCTTCTCCCTTGACAGCTGATGTGGAAATAATCATCCTGGCCAGGCTGCCGTGCGTCTCGGGCCCCAAGGTTGCCAAATCATTACTTTTGACGAGAGGCATGGGAATTCTGATGCCTCCAAAAATGACGCCTATTGGCCGAAATCTTTTTCTCTGATGAAGGTTTTTTATGCTTAAATGACGACAAACGCATCATCGAGTATAGTCGCAGACATGCCCAAATGATAACAAACGTGTCATCATGGGCAGAGGGGTTAAGTGAAGTTAATCATTAACTTAACTCAATATATACTGTATATATATATATATATATATATATATATATATATATATATATATATATATATATAAAATCCTGTGTTGCCTCATGAAAAGTGTAGGAGCCCAGGGCTAGGCATTGTTGGTCCTGACATTTAAGATGAGAGTAACCAACTTCATCCATTCCTGAGTGGCATTACGTGAGCAATAAAACACGACCACCCCACTGATAGAAACCTGAACAGGTTCAGTCCGAGTGGAGCGCCTTAACTGCCCATTAAACCACCAGGCGCCATAAATTATATATATATATATATATATATATATATATATATATATATATATATATATTGTTACATAGCCTATGATTTCATCATCCTTTGTGTAATTTTAACGCACAGTATGCTGCATGTTTGATCACGAGCGTGTTCTGCCTCAGTTCCCCCCTTCTACCGTTATAGTAGAGTAAGTCGTCATTTCTGGAGTTCAGAGTAGGATTGTCAACTCTTTGTCCCCATGACTTCATGTGCGCGTCCTTCTTACAAGTTGTATCAAGCTCTGCTGGCCCCTATATAATGAGCTCAGTCTCTGCATCATTGCCACTTAGATCTGCTCCTCATTTTGTTCACATCTCTGTCCTCCCCTGTACAGTTATTATTATTGTGAATTTCTCAGGAAGTCTCCAACCATCTAGCAGCTGTGTGATTTGAGTATACGTGTTATTGCATTTTGTTCTTGTACTGTATAGCATAAGGTTAATTCTTGGGCCTAGTGAGGTTTTTTGATTAATGTTGCGTTTTATGTCAGTCATTTTTGATAATAGTTTGTATCTGTAATAATTTATCTTGCATTAACTGAGCATTACCAGGTGTATTTTCATTTTATCAGGGCTGACTTAGATAAATTTACTCTTGCTAATTTCGTGTTAATAGAGGCTATTGCAGTTAACCATATATTTAACCTGTTTATTTGCCATTACATTATCCTTATGAGTTCTGAATGTTTTGTTGTTAGTTTGAGCATTAAACTTTAACTTGTAATTTTACCTAACTCTTTTGTTTTGAACCTGGAACTTTACGGGACAGTAGTGACTCTTAGTATTCTCACTTAAAGTGTACGTTATCTTTCTCTGTTCCGTAACATAAATTTGGCGACCTCATATCAGGATATTCAGGATATTATCATAAGGATATTGCTTGAAATTTTGTGACTGTTACTTATTAATTATGTCTACTATTACTACACTTGATTAAGCCAAAGATTTTTTGTCAAATGTGCAAACAGTGTTGGATGTAGAAAACAGAACAAAGAATGAACTTAAGCTTGTTGCTCAACAATTGGGAATTGTTGTTCGCTCTCATCATTCTAAAGATCAGATTGTTGACATGATTAATGAAAGCTTGTTTAATGTAACTCCTCCAAATGAGCAAACGCAGATTGAATTAGCTAAGTTACAGCTAGCCCTGCAGGAGGCCCGTCCTAAGGAGGCTGAGTTTCACGCACAAGTTGAACTTGCTAGGATTCAGGCAGACCATGAGTATCGCATGAAACAATGTGGAACTGGATCATCTAGCTCTGATGATTTTGATGTGGCTAAAAATGTTAAACTTGTCCCTCCTTTTAATGAATCTGATTTAACAAAGTATTTTCAGTTGTTTGAGAGGGTAGCTACAGGTTTTAATTGGCCTAAAAAGTATTGGCCAGTACTCCTTCAAACTCTTCTCACCGGTAAAGCTCAAGTAACTTATGCATCTTTGCCTCAGGATCAATCTGATAATTATGATGTAGTTAAGAGCTTGATTCTTAAGGCCTATGAGCTTGTTCTTGAAGCCTATAGAGTAAAATTTAGGACAACTTACAAGCAAGATAAGCAATCCCATGTTGAGTATGCAAAAATCAAAGAAGATCTGTTAGAGCAGTGGTTAAATTCTAAGAATGTGGATTCTGATGTTGGTAAATTTAAGCAGATGATTTTGTTGGAGGACTTCAAAAGGTGTATTAGTAAGGATGTAAGCCTATATCTTGATGAGAGAAGAATAGATAATTTGTCTGATGCTGCAGTTTTAGCTGATGAATATGTTCTCACTCACAAGAGATATTCTGGAGGAAAAGGGAAAGCTGAGAGTAAGTACGTTGCCTCTACTCAGAGTACAGGTAACAGGAAAGAGAATAAGGATGATGTTTCTCAGGAAGTAAATACCAGCTTCACCTCTAGATTTCAGAAAAGTAAATGTACTTATTGTAGTAAGCTTGGTCATACTACGGAGAAATGTTTCAGGAGACAGCGTGATGTGAACAAAAAGGAGTCTTTAAATATTCAGTCAATTGGTCTAGTGTCCACTCTTGAGAGTTCCCAGAATTCTTTAACTGAGTTAACTGAACCTGCTTTGAGGGGTAACTTAAATTCTCATGATGCAGCTCCTCTTTTGAGCAGTAACGTGGGTGACACTGTCAAGAGTTCATGTGCTAATTTCCTGTCTGATGGTTTTGTCAGTCCTCTGGACAGTAATGACAGGAAATCAGTTAAAATATATCGTGATACAGGTGCTTGCCAATCCCTTATGCTGACCAGTGTTCTAGGCTCTAATGTTAATTCCTCTGATGAAACTGTAATCTTACAAGGTGTAGGGAATAATTACTTCTCTGTCCCTCTGTGCAGAGTGAATTTAGAGTCTGGTTTTGTTAATGGTTCCGTTATGGTTGGGTTGGTTGAGACACTCCCAATGTCAGGTGTAACTTTCTTACTTGGAAATGATATTGGTGGAAGTCAAGTGTGTCCAGCTCCTCAGTTGTCTAGTGAGCCAGTGGCTGCGTCCCAGGATTGTGATGTCCCTGATGTGTTCCCTGCATGTGCTGTCACTAGGGCTAAGTCTAAAGTTACTGGTGATTTAGAGGATAATGATGATGATGATGTTATCCTAGCTGACACTTTTCTTGCTAATTTGGACCACTCACCAGATGAGGCAGTACCCCGTAGTGTTGATAATTTGTCTCGTCAAGAGTTGGTTGAGTTGCAGGTTGCTGACCCTGAGTTGAAAGGTTTAGCTAACTCTGCTTACAGTGAAGAAGAGTCAGCCGGTGCTTCTACTTGTTATTATGTAAAGTCAGGAGTACTTATGAGGAAGTGGAGACCCCCAACAGCATCAGCCGACTGTGAATGGGAGGTTGTACATCAAGTTGTCATCCCTCGTGTTTGTAGGCAGGATATCATTAGAGTGGCTCATGATTCCAGTTTGGCAGGACACCTTGGAGTGAGGAAGACTGTGGCACGCATTTTGAAACACTTCTACTGGCCAGGTATCTTCAGGGATGTTTCCTGGTATTGTAAGTCTTGTCACACCTGCCAAGTTGTGGGGAAGTGTAATCAGACCGAAAAGGTTGCACCTCTAGTTCCCATTCCTCCTTTTGAGGCGCCTTTCACCCGTGTGTTGGTGGATATTGTGGGCCCTCTTCCTAAGACTTCTTCAGGATTTTCTTATGTGTTGACCATGATTGATATGGCTACTCGTTATCCTGAAGCCATTCCACTTAGAAACATCTCAGCAAAGAACGTGGTTAAGGAAATGCTAGGGTTCTTCACAAAGTTTGGTCTGCTCAAGGAGGTACAGTCCGACCGGGGAAGTAATTTCATGTCAAACGTTTTCAAGCAGTCTCTGAAAGAGTTGGGCATCACCCAGATCACGTCTTCAGCTTACCATCCCCAGACCCAAGGAGCGTTGGAGAGATATCATCAAACACTCAAATCGATGCTCAAGAAATACTGTTTGGAACATCAGAAAGACTGGGAAAAAGGTCTTCCATTCGTTGTGTTTGCCGCAAGAGAATCTCCAAATGAATCACTGGGCTTCTCACCTTTTGAACTACTGTTTGGCCATGAAGTAAGAGGACCCCTTAAGTTACTCAAGGAATTCTGGCTGTCGGAGGAAGATGACGTCAACCTGCTGGAGTACGTGATGAAGTTCAAAGAACGGCTGTCCACTGCTTTACAGCTGGCGAGAGAGAATTTAGGAGCTGCTCAGGAGAAGATGAAGACTTGGTATGATAAGAAGTCCAGGTTACGCCACTTTCAGCCAGGAGATCAGGTTTTGATTCTGCTACCAGTTCATGGGCAACCTCTTCAAGCCAAGTTTAGTGGTCCTTATTTCGTGGAGAAGAAACTCAGTGATGTCAACTATGTCATCGCCACACCAGATCGTAGAAAGAACAAGCAACTTTGTCACATCAACATGCTAAAGTTATATCACAGGCGGGACGAAAATAATCCAGTCTGCACTGTAGCTGTTCCACCCGAGTCTGCAAGTGAAGCTCTCCCATGCAGTATGAGCCTGAGTGATAGTTTGGGGAAGAATCCTGATATCATGAATGATCTCCAGACTAAGCTTTCTCATCTACCTCCCAAGGAAAGGCAGGAGTTTTCGGCATTACTGCAGGAGTACCCGCAAGTGTTCCGTGCCACTCCAGGAAGAACCACTGTGTTGATGCATGATGTCGATGTTGGAGACGCAAAGCCAATTAAATTGCCTCCTTACCGTGTGAACCCAGTGAAAGTTCCTCTCATCCAGAAGGAGCTTGGCTACCTGTTGGACCACAAGATGATTGAGCCATGTCAGAGCGAGTGGAGTTCTCCTGTCACTCTGGTCCCTAAGCCAGGTGGGTCACAGCGGCTTTGCATCGACTACAGACGTGTTAATCAGATAACCAAAACAGACACTTACCCTCTCCCTCGTGTGGAAGATTGCATAGACAAGATCCGAAAGGCTAGGTACATAAGTAAGTTTGATTTGTTAAAGGGATACTGGCAAGTGTGCGTACGTAGGAGGACTACTGGGCCTTGAAAGCAGGCTGTGAAGCCTATGCCCAGAGTCGGTCACATAAAAAAAAGAAAAAAAAAAAGTACCTATGACTGAACGTGCTAGGGAGATCTCATTTTTTGTAACATTAGGAAAGACCTTTGCATGGTCTGTAATGCCATATACAGATTGTTTTAGAGTAATAAGAAATTTCCTTTGTAAATTTCTTTTTTCTTTGTGGGGAGGTGTTACATAGCCTATGATTTCATCATCCTTTGTGTAATTTTAACGCACAGTATGCTGCATGTTTGATCACGAGCGTGTTCTGCCTCAGTTCCCCCCTTCTACCGTTATAGTAGAGTAAGTCGTCATTTCTGGAGTTCAGAGTAGGATTGTCAACTCTTTGTCCCCATGGCTTCATGTGCGCGTCCTTCTTACAAGTTGTATCAAGCTCTGCTGGCCCCTATATAATGAGCTCAGTCTCTGCATCATTGCCACTTAGATCTGCTCCTCATTTTGTTCACATCTCTGTCCTCCCCTGTACAGTTATTATTATTGTGAATTTCTCAGGAAGTTTCCAACCATCTAGCAGCTGTGTGATTTGAGTATACGTGTTATTGCATTTTGTTCTTGTACTGTATAGCATAAGGTTAATTCTTGGGCCTAGTGAGGTTTTTTGATTAATGTTGGGTTTTATGTCAGTCATTTTTGATAATAGTTTGTATCTGTAATAATTTATCTTGCATTAACTGAGCATTACCAGGTGTATTATCATTTTATCAGGGCTGACTTCGATAAATTTACTCTTGCTAATTTCGTGTTAATAGAGGCTATTGCAGTTAACCATATATTTAACCTGTTTATTTGCCATTACATTATCCTTATGAGTTCTGAATGTTTTGTTGGTAGTTTGAGCATTAAACTTTAACTTGTAATTTTACCTAACTCTTTTGTTTTGAACCTGGAGCTTTACGGGACAGTAGTGACTCTTAGTATTCTCACTTAAAGTGTACGTTATCTTTCTCTGTTCCGTAACAATATATATATATATATATATATATATATATATATATATATATCTCCGACGTAATAGAGCAAGAGGTAGGTCCGGATATTGGTTCTGTCCGGATATTGGGCCCCAGCTTATGGACTTGTACTTATGGACCCTTACTCAGAGAAACACCTATACAGCTCCCTCTGGACATGCATAGCACCTATTTAAGACCCAAATCACACCACTAAGGCACATAAATGACTGTAATAAATGCAAAGGAAACATAAAACGAGGGTTTAGAAGTATGTTCATACATTAATAAACATTCTGGTGACTGGCTCCTGGACTGGTACTTATGGACCCTAACCTAGCCTAACTCAGAAAAACACCTTCCTACTGCACATGCATAGCTCCTAACACCCTATTCACACCAATAAAGGACATTAAAGAGTGAAATGAGGTAAGTATAGTATGGAAAAAAGTACAGTATGAAACATTCTGCCTACTTACAGCAAGTCCATGGACACCTCGATGAATAACCGCCTCCTCTCGGACTCTGACAGTAAGAAGGATTTCCTGAAGCACTTGCAGTACACTGCTCCTGAAGTCTTGCACTGAACTTAGTCAATCACACACAGAAGTCCGATCTCTTCACATTGTGCACTCTTGTCTAACTAATGCTCCATTGTAACTTACTAATTGTTGCACTTTAACTTTTCCCATTCTTATAATTTTCCAAAACCAAAACAAACAAGTCTACTTACGTAAATTTTTTTTCCAATTGAGTCTTTTCTCTTGCAACTGTAAATCCTTAACACAACACACTGTTTTTTTCATTGCACAACACTCTAAATTCCCGTGTGGTCTAGTAGAGAAGTTTTTGCTGTTTATTCACTGTCAGAGTCCGAGAGTATCACTGGCAGGTGACCTAGGGCTGCATTGCTGGGTCGTGGTGATGGCGTACCCACTGCAGACGACTCTGAAGACAGCCGCAAACTCACGTCGAGCGGTGACTCCACCGTGGCTGATGTGCTGGGCTGTGGCTCGGAGCATGAGGGCCTGTCTTGGGGAGGCAACTGAGTGGAGCCAGGGCTGGGCACAGCGGGGGTCACGGGCCTGAAAAAACTGTCAATGGTTGATTGACGCAATGACCGACGATTCTGACGATTGATGATGCGCTGCCTGAAAGCACACACTTCCTCTACGAGTCCCAAGGGCCCCATCTCCCTGTCGCAGTCCGGGTGTTCCAGGTAGTCAAGGACGAACTCTAGATGTTCCCGGAGTGCGCTCAGCTTGGGGATGGTTGGAGTAGTATCCTGCTGAGAGGAGTCCGCATCATCGTCGCCTTCATCATCGGAATCTTCAAGTTCGGTACTGACACCTGCAACTAAAGACGCGATCTCGATATCAGACAACGTCTGATACCCAGGATCGCCCTCGTCATCATCCAGCCACTCACAAACATCGTCCACATCTACATCGTCGCCGTGCGTACGTAGCCATGCATGGAAGTCATCCATGTCAAATCCTAGAAAATCGTACTCCACATCCGTTCCGAGAAGCAGATGAGACCAACCATTTTCCAGAGTCTTCACAGGGACTTCCTTCCATGCACTAGCCCAGTTGTACAGCGCAGACTTGATGTTGTAGCGGTGAAGGTTTTCCAAAGTCCGCTTGCCTCGTGTGTCCCGTCCCTCCCTGCACTCGTCCTCGTCCTCGAGAACAACCATCACCTCGTCCAGGAACTTCCGACGGTATAGGCGCTTTGTTGCCATGATCACTCCTTGGTCCATTGGTTGGATGAGAGCAGTCGTATTAGGTGGCAGAAACATGCACCTAATATGGCCATTTTCAGCAACCAAGTCCTTGTCACACGGGTGGGCAGGTGCATTGTCGAGGAGAAGGAGGGCCTTTACCTGGTCGCGTGGGATTCCCAGTCTCTTTGTCTGGTAATGGATGACCTCCTTGACGAAGTGGTGGTGGAACCAGTCTTTGAAGATCACAGCTGTGAACCATGCCTTCAAAGAATGGTACCAGACGACAGGAAGGACATCCATCACCCCACAAAGGCACCGAGGCTGCTTTGCGCGGCCAACAACGATGGGCTTAAGCCGTTGCATGCTGTTAGCATTGGCACAACGCAAAGCAGATATCCGTTCCTTGGAGAGCTTGCGGCCAGGTACACGCTTCTCCGTCTCCTCGGCTAGAGTGTTCGTTGGTAGCGAGCGATAGAATAGGCCAGTTTCGTCTGCTTTGTAGACTTGACCGAGAGTGAGGCCCTCCCTGTCGATCAAGCCCTTCACCTTCTGCTGAAACTCGTCAACTCCATCCTCTTTAGCGTCCAATGCTTCGCCATGTGCTTTACGGTTGGTAAGGCCATGCCGTAACTTGAACGCAAAGAGCCAACCCTCGGATGCCTTGAAGTCTAGGACGTCGTGAAGCCTGGCGAACTTCTCAGCAGCAGCCTTCAGCTCCGTTCCACGTACCATCACACCAGCAGCACGTTGTTGTCAATACCAAATCAACATAGATCGGTCGATTTCCGCAAACTTGGGGGTAAACATAACCTTCCTTTCCACTTTGCGTTTGCTTCTTGACAAGAAGTCAGCCATGTACTGCATGAGTTTGTCTCGGGATCTCTTGATATCGAACAAAGTAGACCGGGCCAGGTTAAACTCGCGGAGAATGTGGGAAGAAGACCACCCCACATCTACTTTCTCCAATATCTCCTGCTTCTTCTGCAGAGTCAACACCACTCTCTTCCTTTTCTCAGGTGGCAGGGCCATCATCACACACACTAAGAGCAGCAGGAGTCCCTGCAGCAGGTAAGGCACCACCACAAAAGCGATCACGTGGGCAGCCATGACGACGAGCGTGCACTCGCGGCGAGAGACAGGCGGAAAGTGGGGAGGATGCAGCGGTGCTCTATCGGACATCGGAGGAATGACGTGCCTCAACAATGCTCTCCCACGCCGCGCGCGGCAAGTTCAAATTACGGGCGGGAAACATTTGTTTTTATTTTCATTTTTGGGGGTTTTCGGTCCATTTTGGGAAAATTGGATCCCCGGACTTATGTCCGGGTAGTGGGGATGTTCGGATATTGGGCGTCCGGATATTAGAGTGATTACTGTATATATATATATATATATATATATATATATATATATATATATATATATATATATATACGGAGCCTCTGTGGTACTGTGGTAGAGTGTGCGTTTCATACACGGGTGGACCAGGGTTCGCACTCCGCCAGGGTAATAAAGTTTGGGAGTGTTCACCTGCCCACGTACTGCATTGGCGGACACAAGGGGTGCTGTGGTTGAACCAGTGTCGCTTACTGTAAAGTATGCTTGCACCCAGTTGGCTTGCACCGGCCGATTATACTTGGTTCACAGATTACACACACACATCCAAAACCACTCCAACACTACAATTACACTTACAAGCACTTCTCACCCTACATACAATTTCTACCAGACAGCCTAAGCCACTCGGTAGAGATACATTGGCTGTATCGTCCCGACTTCGGTCGGGATAGGACGGTCCTGCAGTGGATACTCAAAAGGCTGATGATGATGATATATATATATATATACACACACACACACTCACACACAGATATATTATATATATATATATATATATATATATATATATAAAATTTTTTTGGACACGTGGCTGGTGGGCTGTGACTGTACAAATCACAATCACTCTGTATTTCACTATACAGTATTTTGCTCACACTAACTCCTTCCTCGTGACTGTAACCTAGAACTTAACAATACATGTTAGAGCATTCATTAGTTTGTGAGTTACCAACACTGCCCACTGCATATTTCACCCACACATCATTAACGTTAACTTCTGTATTTTCACTATGCTTGGTCCACACTAACTTCTACGTCGTGACCGTAACCTTGAACTTAACACTACACGTTATAGATTCATTAGTTTGCTAATTAAAAACACTGTCCACTGCATATTGCACACGTCGTGTCTGGCACCACATTCATAGGAAATAATGAATAGTGGTTACATGGGTCTTTAATTACTTATTCAGTTATTGTCGTGCACTGTCAATACCACCTGAGCACTAACGTCTATCACGTACACACGCACACACACACGTGGGCGGAGTGCCAACCAGGAGGAAGGGGGAAGAGTGGATCCGTAGGCCTCATGCTACCCAAATTCTCGTCGTTATGGCTCTGTTCTCACTCAAGGTCTCCGTTCGTCGCTGTGGTGTGTAGACTTCAGACACGTCTTAACGGTAATCACCGGCGAGGAGGTCAGTAGAGGACCAGGTGACCGAGACCCAGCAAGTGGACGTGAATACAGTTTATACGGTCAAAACCTGCCAACGTGAGATTTACAGCAAATTAGTGTGTTACAATTAACTTCACTTAATAGTATTTTAATTCACATTTAGTTGACTGCGTATGCTTATGTTTAGTATTCATTAGGTTACACACTATATTGTACCAGCTAAAATGTTATCATTTCTTCTTTGTGGCGTACAATAAATCATCTCGAGTCACCTTAACTCTGTGGGTTAATGTCACAACCAATCTTAATTTCAACCAAACTTACGCGTCGTGGGTTTAAGCTACTCCGTGCCACTCGAGGAGGACTGTAAGGTTCTGCTGGCTCCAAACCCCAATCATGACTGCCCAGCCCTGTTTTGGTTGTAGGAGCCCTTTAGCATCTATCCAGATACAGAGTAACCCTTGTTCGCCTATCACCAGTTAATTATGTTTTCACCTTACCCCTAGCCTCGACACCACCTCCACCTTCTCCACTTACAACACATCGTCGTATTTATCTGGGTTAACCTGCTTAAGATGTACCCTTATATTCCTACGAACCTTGTCTCATAATTATTTACTTTGCTTATATTTACTTTCAGTATTCAGCTTATATCTACTTATTTAGCTTAGCTCCTCAAGGGCCGTGACAGCCATGTGTGGTGGCAACAGGGTCTGTGTGAATGGTGAGTAACTTGAAATTAAGCCAGCACCATATCCTGCTGTCAGTAAAACAGGGTTACCCGGAATCACAAGATAACATTATGACCCCTTCAGTGAGATGACACCCTACGGTTGCTATCTTGAGACGATTTTACTTAGCTTGCGTCCTGTGTTGAAGGAGTTGTCAGAGATTCTCTCCAACATCCTCACTACACGAAGTCATTTCTAAGATGAATACAGTCGTTCAGAGATTGCAAGACTTAAATATAAAATCAGTCTTACTGACAGTTGTAATATGATATTACTAGTTAAATAAATGACATGTTGCCTAAATGTATATCCGCTTTCCTTGTAAAGTGAGGAGTATGTAATATATATGTTAGGGTTTTAATGCTTGAATAAACACACACGCCTGCCTCCACAGTTCACAAAGTGTATATTCAGCCATTCACTACTTCTTGAACTTTGTGTCACCATATGTACCCCAGAAAACGGAGGAGAAAAAGGAATACTTTGACACTGCATGCAGTGTAATGACAGACGTGGTTTGTCACTGTATATGTTTCTAACTATCCGAGGCTGTAGCAGGTTGCCTCACGACCTACTTGCATGAATGCGAATGGACAGGAAGATCTCTGAGCTGACCCTTGGACTATGGGAAGGGAAGGGTGGTAGTGTCAGTCTTCGTGGAGTCCGTTGGGCAATGGCAAGATGTGTTGATGAGTCTGGTTGAGTCTAGATTTTTGTTCCTGTCGAAGGAAAGCACAAGGAGGCTCTAGACAGCAAGCAGATACATTTTTTCCTGCAATGTCTATTAGGTGTGAGCAGCCTCTGATACGAGTTGATGGGTGTCTGTCTTCCACAGCACATTCGGATCAGATAGAAACTGTATTATTGTCTCCTTAGGTATAAAATCAGCTTTTGCCTTTGTCATATCAAATTCTTACAATGGGGTTTCGGCACAGTTTCTTGCGGGAACCTCTCCCTGCGGCTCCAGTACCCTCAAAATCAACACAGAATACTTTACCGCTGAACTCGGCAGGATTAGAACCTCCAAAACAGCTACCTCCATGCCCATCCCTGACTTATCTCCCATCATGTTAAATAAGTACCCATGGCCGTTCTCTCTGCCTGTCTATTGCGAGATGTCTGTAATCCAGAAAGGGGAGGCCACAAACAAATTGCCACTATTTCATCCTGTTCTCTGCAGTCAGGCTGCCTGTTCTCCAACTCACAACCCCCTGTCTCACATTTCACCACTCTATCCTTCCTTCTCATCGTCGGCCTCCTCCTCCTCCTCCCTACTCCCCCCGACTCACATACACTATTCTAATAAGCCACCCATTCTCCATCAACTCCAAACCATCTACGAGTATTCCTCCTACTGCTTTCAATCACATCCACATCAACACCCTCAACACCGCAATGCTCTTTCACATCCTCATATTTTTGTCTCACCCCACGACGCTTCAAATAAGTCATTTCCACGGCTCCTCCTTCATGACATGTGTCTCTGTAGCAGGGTCATAGCTTCACTTCTATACGTTAGAGTAGGGATTTAGCGTCGATATGCATCACTTTTTTTTTTTTTTTTACTCCAGTACTCACTTTCTTAGTATTAATCAATGCCTTCAGTGAATAAGCAACCAGTGTTCCCTGCTGCACATTTTCATGCACTTCATCCTCTAAAAGTCCATTCTTATTTATTACCTAAATACTTGAAGACACTCGCATTCTCTATTTCCTCACTATCAAGACTCACTGTGCATTCTGTGATTTTTTTTTTCTTCAGTGACCAGAACTTTGCTCTTAGTTACACTCACTGTTTGATTTCGTTTCATATATATATATACTCCCAAGCCGGGAAATTTCAGTTCTTAACAATACAGCATATCGACAAACAACAGCACAGGCAGTTTCCAAACCATGCCCTGTCTCTTTAAGGACACTCCAGCACCCAACGCTCTACCTTCTACTTTTGTAGCAGCATCCGTTTATGCCAGATCTGCCATTACCAAATTAGAATAAAGTCAAATCTCACTACACTGGATTCATCGAAGTGATCCCTATTCCCATTTATTTAGGTCACTATAAACAAAAATAGTCAACAGCAAACAGTGGATAATGGTTATATGGGACAAATGCACACGCAGAACTATTGACAAATCTCCATAACCTAACCTCAATAGCATCCGATATAATATCATAACCTATGGCTCAACGACTGTTACCAACAATCAAGTCCCATGCCTCCCGTCCAGTGCTTTCCAAACACAACCCAGCCAACCCTATTCCATCACGACTATGTCTGTCAAGCAAAACGTTAATAGGGTAAAACAGAGACTTGTCTAATTTATGTATCATTGCTTCCCGTGTGTGTTATGGTGATGGCCTCAGTGAAAATGCAAAAATTTTCCCACGTGAAAGAAGCTAAGGAGGGGGAATTATTCTTCCTTCAACTTTCATCATCCATCATCTCATCTCTGGTCGTCTATCATTCCACCCCATTAACCATTAATTACCCTGACCACTTGCATTAGCTGTGTTCCTACCTTCTTGTCTTTTCCATTCACCTCCTCCCCATCAGGTCCCCTACTCTCCCAATTTAGTGTCAGTTTTTTGTGTTGTTTTTAAAACTACAAAGATTGCTCTTCATTTTTCAGGATAGGAAATCAAATCAAAGATGGTTGCCCAACTCTGCAAAAGTGCTTGTACAGTTACCTCCACTTCTAACGAGTACAGCGGGTGGTGTGTTTGGTGAAAGGTGGCACCACTGTGTTTGTTTACATCATTGTAATAGTAAGTGAATGGGCAGGCCCGGTAGAGCTTCCCCTCCGCCACATTACAGTATCTAGAACCCAGAAACAATGTTCGATCGAGTCATCCTCTGTCTGCAATCCAAGTGTTTGCCACGTATGTATAGTGGAAGGTAGTGAGAAAAACAAATAGTAATGCCATTGGATCCCATTGTTTCTCTGACAGGAGTGACTGTAAGGCGAGTTGGAGCGGAGGGGAGGGGAAACAGTTGGTGGGAGCGCGTGTATCGAGACTTTGCCGCGTTCCGTTTTGAGAGATGAAGGGTGTGATTATACAGATGCTCTGAGGTGATCTGTAACTTCGTATGCAATAACGTGTATTGGATGAATGTTGGAGTCTTGATGTTCGTCATACAATGTGGTGAACAAATGTAGTTGAGCATAAATGTTAGGTGTGATGTCCGGTGTCTCGAAACGTGGTTCACCTGAGTCTAGTTGTGTGTGACTCAACTGCTGTAACATTTTTGTGGCTGAACCAGGGTGGCCATAAATGAATCATGATTAAGCATGTGACACAACGGTCATGCCATGTTGAGCATCATCCAGTCTGTTTTACTGTAAGGAAAAACAATCATTATACTCTCAAACTATGGTATAAGTAGATGTGCTGTTGCATAGTATTATAGCTACTTTGAGTGTTGGACAGCTATTGTCTTGTTGTGCGAAAATGTTGTGCAGTCATCATACTGATGGATCATGCAGAGGTAATGAGATACTGTAATTGCATAATGAATGGATATCTTGTATTATAATAATTGAAATATCGGTGTTACGGATATTCAGTCCACAATTGAGGATGCTTTCTTCGAGGTGCTGTTTCATTAGTCTGGATACTTGTGACATAACATCCACAAACACTGATCATCGTTTATTATATTCTTATTAAAACATTCATACATTAGTTTTGATAAAAGTATTACACATTCAGGCCCTCCTTAACTCCAGAAGGATTATACTATTTAGTTGTGTGTCTACACCCACTCACTGTTCATCCAGAAGGAGCAATGTTTCCCATACCAACAGCAAACTTCACATATGTTGGTGATGACCCTACTCACACCTGCCCACCTCCTCACTCGCTTCTACTCCACAACAGTCCACATCCACACACATCTTGCTACCAAGCAGGGTGGTCAAGCCCTCCCACCCTTTCTATTCCTGCAACATTTCCTTCCTCTCCTAATACCCGGTCCCACTGACCAACCTCTCCTGAAGTCCCCTCTAACCTGCCAAATATTATATTCTATTTCTAACTGCCTTGGGAATATCGTTTTCAATCTTCAGCGTCATCGGACACGGCATCACAGATTCCGTCCTATCAAAATCTGTTGTCGAACTTGAGGTTATTATGAATCTCGTATGATGGCTCTAAACAACAATACCATATCGAAGTTTCGTTTACCAGCTTCAGTCACCACCATCACAGTGCCCGGTAACCATTACCCGTCATGATATTTTAGGTCCTGCTTCACTTTGTCATGCGATCGATATACTATGTGTGTCCATTTTCTATAATGAAACTGGGTGGATAGTATTGGGCTAGTATTCACTATTACAGAGGCATTTCGTTGGTATGGTTTTGCTGAGAAAATTGCTTCGTGTAGGCTTGTTTGTGCATGAGTCCAGTAATGTAACTGGCCAGTCCAGATCCGTGTTAACACAGTAGATGACGTCTGCAACGTTTGTGTGTGATAAAAGGACTTATAACGAACTGCAACACTGGAAACATTATGCATGTGTGTCCGTTGTCTGCCATTACAACACAAGGTTTTAGAATATGGCCACGGCTACACAAAATATATCGGTGGCGTGGTGCTGCTTCCATAGCGTTAATCTGGGTATAGTCTACGTGTGTTTGTGCAGGGAGTCTGGTGATACACTTCACCGACTTAATCGCACTCATGCCAAGATGCAGCCAAAGTCGCGGTTTTCGTGATTATACTGGCTGAGCATTGAACACTCTTTCACCCCCCAGCAGTCTGAATGAGGTCCTGTTTTCAGGTAATAGAGACATTAAGTAGTGCAGTGACCAATTCAATTTTATATGTAAAATAAGGAGTGTTTTAGGCACCTTGTCATCATACAGGCTTATACAGTACAACATAGCTAAGGATAAGCTGGACCTAAGGTATGATAAAGGTTGAGTGCTGCTGGAGCGTCCAAGTAAACGCAAGCAACATTGGTGCACCAGCACCTGGACGGTAAAACCCAACCACCGCGCTTTACGCAATATACTCCCGGGTTCTGAAGCTACCCCACGTCATCAAGTAGATTTACACAAGGTCATTAATAAGGCTGCAATCTCGTTGTAGTGATGCGATATAAGGAAGTCAATATCAGGTCCCTTTACCTTTTATACGAGGAAGGGCCGGAATTGTGTGTGTGTGTGTGTGTGTGTGTGTGTGTGTGTGTGTGTGTGTGTGTGTAAGAGAGAGAGAGAGAGAGAGAGAGAGAGAGAGAGAGGTCTCTCTTCGTTTTGTATATCCCATTAAACTAGAAACTAGAAAGCGCTCAGACAGCGCATATCTCCTCCATTGCCAATGCCATTAAAATGGATCCGGATCCGAAACCGTGGAGATATTGTTTGGAATACATATGATCCGGACCTACCTCAAAATTTAATTAATTGTTCCTTGACCCACAAATATTATTGAAATTCATTGAGAACTTTTGGAGATATTGTGCGGGATACATAGGATCCAGCTCCGGACTCGGATCCGCCCCCAGATTAATTCAGTTCTATCTTGGCCCTTGGCCACCCTTCCACAAATTTTCATTGAAATTAATTGAGAATTTTTGGAAATACCGTGTGGACAAACAAAGAAACAAGCGAACAGGCAAACATAGGTGAATACATAAAGTCGTCCACCTTCGTTGGCGGAGGTAATAAATAACTACTGAAGAAAGACCGAAATTTATGGACTGCGTGAGATTCACGAAGCAAATGACACGGGATCCCCACCCATATTTTAGACTGCAAGTTATCATGAAGCGGTGGAATCAGCACTTTAACTGGATTCAGCAAGCTAGGTCTGATGATGTTTTTGACACCAGGCTGTATATTTATTGGATTTGGCCATTTCTTCTGAACCCAATGTAATTCCTTTGCTCTGGTATCCCACTCACTGAGAAAACATGAGGATTTTGTATACCCTGACTACTGAACCAGTAAGATACACAGACGTTTCAATTCCCCACATATGAACAGTGTTCAGTTTTTTTCCTCGTGGAAATTTGCCAGATTCTGATACGTTTATTTTAAATGCACTGAATGAGCAACAGTTACTGATGCATATTCATTACCATTATGAAGAAGTACCCGTTTCAGGATTCTTTTAGATGAAAATCTCCATTCATCTGCTTTATGGTCTCTGCCAAGCTTCTACACTAGGCCACTTACGTCAGTGCAATTCACTAAGGATCCATCTATCTTGAAATATGGTGCAAATTCTTTTCCTCACTTTTAGTACCAAGAGAATGTTGTGTCTGAATGTAACACGTAATTAGCTTTTACTCAGGACCCCAAGAGCTCTGCAGCATCTCTGGGGGGATTGAGGTCTCTTTCTAAATCATTAAATTCTTCCTGAGCGAATGGCTGAGGCCCATTGCTTGAACACGTTGGGACAAATTCTTCTTTGCTTACTGCGGCACTTTTGTCCTCCCAGTGAGTTTCTACACAGTAAAAACTATCAGGTGGAGTAAGGACTGGTAGATCAGGTCCATGTGACACATGTATTATTTTTCTTGGAAGATACTGGGGAAAGGGGGGCGGAAATGTAGAAGCAAAAGTGGAAAGAAGTGTGATGGTGTGAAGGATGTTGGTGGTAATTTATTAACCCATGGGGATGAAGTAAGAACCAGATGGAAAGAATATTTTGAAACCCTGATGAATGGGAATTGAGAGAGCAGCATGGCTGTAAACATGATTGGTTCTGGGGGTGTGCAGAGAAGGAATGCAGTACTAGGAGAAGTGACACTCGCACAGGTGAAGAGTGCTGTGAAGCAGCTGAAAAATGGGAAAGCAGCTGGGGTTGATGAGGTGTATGCAGAGATGCTTAAGTGCAGTGGAGAGAGAGTGGAATGAAGTGCTTGTTGAAGATATGTAAGAAGGTATGAATGAGTGAAACTGTGCCTCCAGAGTGGAAAATGGCTGTGATTGTACCCCCGTACAAAAATAATGGTGAGCGAAGTGAGTGCAAGAATTATCGTGGCATAAGTTAATTGAGTGTGGTAGGGAAGGTATATGGAAGAATTATTATAGAGAAATTAAGAGAGATATCAGAAGTCCTAGTGAGTGATGAACAGGGTGGCATTAGGAGTGGCATAGGATGTGTGGATCAAATATATGCAGTGAGACAGATAGTAGAGAAGGCTTGTGAGAAAGACCATAAGGTGTTTATGGCATTCATGGATCTGGAAAAACCATACGGTAAAGTGGACAGAGAAGGATTGTGGAAAGTTTTGCGCATATGGTGTAGATTGTAAGCTGCTAGGTGCCGTCAAGAGTTTTTATGATGGTAGTGAAGCATGTGTAAGGGTTAATGGGCATCTAAGTGAATGGTTCACGATCGGTGTGAGATGGGGTGATAAGTAAAAACACGAGTAATAGAGAGAGGGATGGTGTTGGTAAAGAATGCTGATGGATGGAATATCTCAAATTTGTTGTATGCTGATGATGCAGTACTGATTGCAAGTACCGGACAAGAACTTGGTAGCTAGTGCAGAGTTTTGTTTGCTAGCTAGTGCAGAGTTTTGCAGATGTCTGTGAGTGTCGTGCCTTGAGAGTAAATGTAGAAAAGAGTAAAGTGATGGTTATTTAGAGAGAAGGTGACTCCCAGGTGTGATGTTACAGTGCATGGAGAGAGACTTGAATTGGTGAAAGAGTTCAAATACCTGGGTACAGTGAGAGAAAAGAGAGGAAAATGTGCAAAAGAAGTGGAAAGTACAGTGACTCAAGGAAGAAAAGTAGCTGGTGCAATGAAGGCCTTGATAAGAAACAGAGGCTTGAGTGTTGCACTTGCATGAGGTGTACATAAAGGAGTGTTAGTGCCAACTTTAACATATGGATGTGAGGCTATGGTGTGGCATGAAAATGAAGAGTCAAGAGTAAGGGCAATGGAGATGGGACTGCTGGGGAATGTATGTGGAGTATTGAGGGTGGATAGGATACGAAATAATGTGGTTCGTGAAAGATGTGGAATGATGAAGTCGGTGGACACAAGAATCAAAGAGAGTGTACTGAGATGGTATGGTCATGTGGACAGAATGGATAACATTAGAGTGGTGAAAAAGGTATATATGAGTGAATTTGAAGGAGGGAGGAGGCAAGGTATGCCAAGAAGAAGGTGGAGAGATATGGTGGACGACTGTGTGAGGAAGACAGGTTTGGAAGTCGGTGAGGCTAGGGAACTGACAAGTGATCGAGCTAGCTGGATGAATGTTGTATAGAGAAGTGCATGATCAGAGATTTGGCACCTTTTTTAACGTGGCAGTTTCTGGGTTGACTCAATCGGATACGTTTATGTGAAGCTACAGAACATGGTGAATGTTTTTGATGTATCCAATAGAGCCAGGATTCTGGGGGCTTGAATGATGAGTGAATAGAAGCGTGGCCCATTGGATTGGGCAAATTTGGGCTGTCTAGACATTGCTACTCCTCATCCTGCCCTAGTGTGGGAAAGGAGGTCCGAATGAATAATAATAATAATAATAATAATAATAATTATTATTATTATTATTATTATTATTATAAACTCTTAGGAACCAGTCTCCCAGGATTCATTTTCAGATTACTTGTGCAGGTCGGACGAAATCTTCAGTAGACACAAGCAACTCATAAAGATAGATTTTTCTGTATATGACCATAGCCCGCAAAGTACAGACAATATGGCAATTTTACATATACAGGCATCAACTACGACATATGTTCTATCGTTGTGTGATATGAAGCCCATAAACATGGTAGTTTCAGATATACAGGCCTGAACGGAAAGAAGGACAGACGGGCAGACTGATTTTTACTTACATGCTCATAGCTCGTAAAGTACAAACAAAATGGCACTTTTACATATACGGGCATCAAGCACGGCACATACTTTTTCTTTCTGAGTGATGTGAAGCCCACCCACTTGGTACTTTCTGAGATACAGGCCGGAATGGAAAGAATGTGATGGATGACACAAGACAGATTTTTCCTTATATGGTCATAGCTCGTAGTGTACAGACAGTATGGTAGTTACCTATCCGGGCATCAGCTACGACACATAGTCTATCATTCTGTGTGATATGAAACCAATTCACCTGGTAGTTTCCAAGATACAGGCGAAGACAGAAAGATGGACAAGCGGATAAAAGAACATAGATTTTTCCTTATATGGTCATGGTTCGTAAAATTCAGATAATATGGCAACTTCACATATACGGTCATCATCTACAACACATACTCTATCTTACTGTGTGATGTGAAACCAGTCCACTTGGTAGTTTCCGAGATACAGGCCTGAATGGAAAGACGGACAGACAGACAGATGGAAGGACAGGAGCGATTCCTATAGCCCCATCACATGAAATAATGGTGAGGATAAATAGAGCAGACACTGTGAAAGGCCCACTTTTTGTCCTAGTCACCAAGTTTTATTCAGAAGTAGATTTAATAAGCCTTTTTAACAAACTCTATTATATTCTGTCTGTTTTTCACCACATTTTTTCAATAAATGTAGCCAAAAATATCATGACAGTTCACAGAACCTCTAGACACCATATTATGATCGTTAACAATAAAATTATAAATTATCTGTAAAGAAAAACATTTCAATAAGTACTACTACTATTTCAATAAAACACCTCTATTTTCATCAAGTATCATTGTGATAAAAAAATAGCACTCCACTGACAGTAGTTTACAAGCACATTAGTCAACTGAGTCACACTGAGATGTGTTTGTTGCACTTCAGTATGGTGTGGCTCATCACTGTGTTGCGTTCCAGCTACATTCAGGTTTATTATCAAATTAAATAACTGTGTTGTATTTATATGGACTGTAATATTAGAAAATACTAAATTCAGACATATTATCAGTGTAATAAAATAAAATATCCATATGTACATCATTATGTAGTGCACAATGATAAAAAAAAAAAAAAAATGAAAAAATGTTAGGTGATGGAAAAAATAATGGTCATTTTTCAATTCAGTGCCCGAAAATACGTAAAAATCACATGAAATAATGAAATCAATTTCTTCAGTGTATATCTGTGTAACAGATGCCAGTCTATCCTTTTGTTTTTTAATAATCGTGCCCTTCTTACAGGAAGAACTTTTCCATAGTTTGTCCATTTGCAGGAAATCTTTATTGATGGTTTGGCGTTTTTTCAGTAAATCTGGTATTTCCTTTGGAATTAAAACTATCATTCTTGTAATAAGGACATTTTTTTTTTCTAGTATATAATTACCAACTTAACAATTAGGTGTTCATTTAGTTTTGATAAATGAAATCAATGATACTAGGATATGTTTTTGTACTTATTTTCTTTGTACTTAAGTGCAATTAATGCTAATGAACATTAATAATATTGTAGTGCTAACATTGGTTAAATTGCCACTAGGTAAAATGCAGGTGGGGTACTGTTATATTAGTGGGGACCCCCAAATATCATCCCGTTTAGGTCCTTCATAAGGCTAGAATCAGTGGTGGGTACCAAACTGTATTATGGTTAGAATGATGATGTTACAACTGTTGGAAAAGCCAGACATGTTCATTACTATAATGTAGTAAGAATGCCGATGATGATAGTTCTGTTGGCAGAGTGACCAGTATTCCTCATTATAATGTAGTTTTCCCAATCAGGACAATGGGAGTCGTTGTTGCCTAGATTGTGGCACTATCTGAGCGACAGCGTGCCGTGGTGTGTGCCCCCAGTGAGTGAGTGGCTGGTGAAAAGGTTTGTGGACAAGGTGATGAAGCCACCCTTATCAACAACCCCAGCCACGTCAACCAGGCCAGTGGCGCCTCAGGACAACCCACAGAGCACGTAGAGATGGGACAGATCCAACAAAACATACACATTCCACATGCTGTGTTGTTTTGATTGCATTACTCAACCAGAAATTTTTCACCATTGTACTGTAAGCTTTGGCACGCCAAAATATTTGCATATACTAAAAAAGTAAGGGTAATATTAATAGTAATTAGAAATATATCAGCATTATCATAATACTGTTAACAGCAATGTTAGTAACAGTACAACCAGAACAATATAACCTGTGAAAAAGAGTTTTAATAACATTTATAGCAACTCTTGTTTACAGTTTGTACCACTTGTATTATCATCAAGTTACAGAAACAAAATATTACTGTATCATTAAGTTAAAGCTCCCTTAATCGACTTAAGCCTGTGTCCCACATTTGATTTCATCTTTGAGAATGGCCCCAATCACCACGATCTTATCCTCAAGGAATGATCATGGTGAAATGCCACGATCGTACCTCAAACGGTAGGCCAAAATGGCCATTTCACGACACAGTCACGTTAGTGCTAAGACACACAAAGACATTGCTACAACATCCCACGACACCATACGGAAGCATCACGTTATCCTGACGATACACTACGATCATCCCTCAGTTAAAAAATAATGGTCACTGACTCCACGTCACGCCAAGACATCGCCAGGACTCGCTACGACATGGTACGACACGCTACGAAATCGCTAAGTCACCTCTAAGTCCCCGCTAAGATTGTCAGGACATATGACGATCCACGACGATGGCCAGGATCTTCGGTGCAAGGCATTATATAGGAGGGTGGAATATACTGTAGATTGATGTGACTTTTTCACTCTATGGTTGTTTTTTATCGACTGCAATTATGTATATATTGTATTATTAATTAGGACTGACAGTTGATGTATTTGAAATAGATCCTGCTTCCGATTGATCTATTTCTAATATTGATGTCCATTACATTAAACCCTGTTCCTTGCCTGACAGTCACCAGCTGATGAATGCAAGTGTGCAATATAGAAATGTATTGAGCATTGCAGTCGATGGTGTTCTGCTGGGTGAGGTCCTTCATTATTTGTATATATGTAAATTCTTTATAGCATCTTGTAACAGTTATCGTAATTAGGATCGACAGTTGAAGTACAGTATATGGAATAGTTCTTGACTCCTCTGGTTCTCCTTCATATACTGATTTAGCCTATAATACTATCTGCCTTGACTGACAGTCAGCAGGTGATGAGTGTAGGTATGTCATGTAGAAAGGCATTACATATCTGCAGTCGATGGTGTTCTCTTGGTCGAGGTATTTTTACCATTAGTGTAGGTCTAGCTGTTTGTATCTTTAGGATTTAGTATAGGTTAGCGATTTGTCTGTTGGGGTATTAGTTTTAGGGTCTTTATTTTAGGTATTTTTTCCCTATTCACTAATGTAAAATAATAATTATATAAAAGAAAAAAATAAACCCAAAAAATAAAAATAAAACATTATATATATATATATATATATATATATATATATATATATATATATATATATATATATATATATATATATACTGCATACGGGTGTATATATGTGTGTATGAAAGTGTGTTTGTATATACGCATGGATATGTGTGTGTGTGTGTGTGTGTCTATATATATATATATATATATATATATATATATATATATATATATATATATATATATATATTACCCCCTGGGGGTACGGGGGTTTTTCAAGAATACTCCCCCAGTATCCCTGCTTGTCGTAAAAGGCGACTAAAAGGGTTGGCGGAGGGTTAGTGCCCCTCCCCGGAAAACAACTAACTAAAAAAACAAACAATAAGCCTCGGACAAGGACTGACCAAACGATGACGACCAAGGACCGGACAAAGGACATGGTTATCGGAACGTGGAATGTAAGGGGAGCAAATGATGAGGTGAAAGAGAGAGAGATTGTCCAGGTGCTTGAGGATGCGAAAGTGGATGTATGTGGAATAACTGAAACAAAATGGAGAGGAGAAAGTGTGAGAGAATGGGAGTATGGATGGGGTATATGTGCAGGAGTAGGTGAGAATGAGAGGGCAAAGGAAGGAGTATGTATAGTTGTGAGTAAAAGATGGAAGAAGAGCATAAGACAGTATGGATCAGTTGGGTCAAGGATTGTGTGGGTAAAGTTGAAAGTTGGAATACAAATGTGGGCGATTGTGTGTGTGTATGCGCCAACGCAAGATCGTGCTGGAAGAGTGAGAGAAGAGTTCTGGACAAATGTAGAAGTGTGCATGGAAAAGTTTGGAAGGAATGAGAGAGTTTTTTTGATTGGTGATATGAATGGTAAAGTTGGGAATGTGAAGGTGGATGGAATAGTTGGTGAGTGGGGTGTGCCTGCTGCGATAGATGAGAATGGCAGTGCGTTAGTGGACATTTGTGCTGGGAGGGGGTTGGTGATAGGCAATACCCTCTTCAGGCATAAAATGATCCACAGGTATACATGGCGAGTGATGAGAAGGGTGGGTGGTGATGTGAATGAAAGGAAGGCAATGATTGATTATGTGTGTGTGGATGAAAGGATGCAAAAATGTGTAATGGATGCAAGAGCTCATAGAGGTTGGGGGAGTGGACTTTCTGACCACTACTTGGTGGTGGCCAGAATTAGAATTCAAGTAAGATGGAGGAATAGAAGAAGGGAAAGACGAGAGGAAGGAGTAGTTGCAAGGAGAATGGAAAGGTTACAAGAGGAGGAGAAAAAGGCAGAGTATAAGAGAGAAGTGGAGGAACGATTGGGCAAATATGAATTGGAGCAGATGGGAGACGTGGAAGGTGTGTGTAGGATTTTTACAGAAGAAATATGCGCAGCATGTGATGTGGTGTGTGGAAGGAAGAGAAGACGGAGGGGGGTGCAAGGAACAGCGTGGTGGACTGAAGAGGTGAGACAGGCTGTGCCACAAAAGAAGAAAGCATCCAATGAATGGATGAGAAATAGGGGCGTGGAAGAAGTTGAGAGGCAGAAGAGAGAGTTATATATAGAAAGAAAGAGAGAGGTGAAAAGATTAGTAAGAGAGAGTAAGAAGAGAGTGGATGAGGAATTTAGAAGGAATTTGAGTGTAAAGTGGAGGGACTGTAAGAAAATGTTCTGGAAAGAGGTGAAAAGAGTAAGACAGGGTGGAAGTGAAGTTAGCAGGGGAGTGAAAGTTAAAAATGGTAGATTACTAGTGGAGATAGGAGAAAAAGTGAGCAGATGGAGAGAACACTTTAAGGAATTGTTCAACATAGAGAATGGAAGAAATGCGAGTATAAGTGGCTGGGGAATGGCTGGGAGGAGGAGGGAGGTGAGAAGACAGGAAGAAATCAGTAGGATAGAAGTTGTGGAAGCAATGAAGAAAGTTAAATCAGGGAAAGCCCCAGGAATTGATGGAGTGTGTGGTGAAATGCTGAAGCATGGGGGAGAGATAGTAGTAGAATGGATGTGGAAGATGTGCAGATTGGCCTGGGAGGAAGGCAGAGTCCCGGAGGATTGGAAGTCAGGTATAATTATTCCCTTGTAGAAAGGGAAAGGGGAAAAAGAAGTGTGTGGTAATCATAGGGGCATTTGTCTTCTTAGTATAATAGGAAAAGTGTACGGTAGGATACTTATTGACAGAGTTAGAGAAAGAACAGAAATTAGTTGGAGAAGAACAAGGAGGCTTTAGGAAGGGAAGAGGTTGTGTAGATCAGATATTCATTCTTAGATCTTTAGTGGAAAAGTTTCTAGAGTTGGGAAAGAAGTTGTATGCAGCTTTCATGGATTTGGAGAAAGCATATGACAGGGTGGATAGACAAGGATTGTGGAAAGTGTTAAGAATATATGGAGTAGATGGGAAGTTGTTAAATGCTGTGAAGAGTTGTATGATGTTGCGAAGGCTGCAGTGCGTGTGGATGGTGAACTAAGTGAATTTTTCTCTTTGAAAGTTGGGTTGAAGCAGGGATGTGTCATTTCTCCATGGTTGTTCAATCTGTACATGGATGGGGTAATAAAATAGGTACAAGGTAGGGTAGTGGATGTTGGAGTGGCCCTGGTGAGAGAGGATAGTGTTTGGAAACTCCCTGTACTGTTGTTTGCAGATGATACTGTGTTGTTGAGTGAAGATGAAGGGGAGCTGCAAGGCTTGGTGGATAAGTTTGGGAGAGTGTGTAAGAAACGGAATCTAAAGGTGAATGTAGGGAAGAGTAAAGTGATGGTCTTTGAGAGAGGTGAAGTCAGTGAAAGTACAACGAGGTTGGATGGTGAGGAATTGGAAAATGTGAGTACGTTTAAGTACTTGGGTAGTGTGATGAGTAAGGATGGAGGTTTGGAGGGTGAAGTGCTTGAAAGGGTACAGCAGGGAAGAAAGGTTGCTGGTTCTTTGAAACAGTGATAAGAAACAGGGAAGTGAGCATGGACGTGAAAAAGTTACTACATGACAGTATTGTGATACCAACTCTAACGTACGGAAGTGAAGCTTGGACGTTGTTGGAAGGACACAAGTCAAGAGTGAGAGCAGTGGAAATGAGTTATTTATGAGGAGCCTGTGGAGTCACATGGAGAGACAGGCTGACGAATGAGGATATAAAGGAGCGTTGTGTTGTGGATGTGGATGTGATAGGAAGCGTTATGAGGAACACACTGAGGTGGTTTGGCCATGTGGAGAGGATGGAGGGTGAAAGACTGACGAAGAGAGTGTATTTGAGTGAGGTGGAGGGGGGAATAGGGAGGGGGAGGCCGAGGATGAGATGGAGGGATGGGGTGGAGAGGTATATGAGAGAGGGGGGTGTGAGTTGGGAGCAGGGCAGTGAGATGGCGGGGGACAGGGCGACTTGGAGGCGATTTGTTTGTGGCCACCCCAAACGTGATTGAGGCGTCTGGCAATATATATATATATATATATATATATATATATATATATATATATATATGTATATATATATATATATATATATATATCATCATCCGGACCTCCTTTCCCACCCTACGGCAGGGTGAGGAGTAGCAATGTCCAGACAGCCCAGTGTTGCCCAGTCCAATGGGCCATGCTTCCATTCACTCATCATTCAAGCCTCCGGAATCCTGGCTCTATCTGATAAGCCAAAACATTCACCACATTCTGAAGCTTCACATAAATTATCTGATAGTCATTCCGGAAGCTGTGGCGTTAGAAAGGGATGCCAAATCCCTGATCATGCACTTCATCTCACAACATTCATCCAGACAGCTCGATGTCTTTTCAGTCCCCTAGCCTCACCAACTT
The DNA here is from genome assembly GCF_032717465.1 of Coenobita brevimanus. Lineage (NCBI taxonomy): Eukaryota > Metazoa > Arthropoda > Malacostraca > Decapoda > Coenobitidae > Coenobita > Coenobita brevimanus. The sequence continues at coordinate 16,261,904 of NC_137046.1, forward strand.
CCAACCTCTCATCTTCACACATTCATCCACCATATTCCTCCACCTTCTCCTTGTCCTACCTCGCCTCCTCTCTCCTCCAGATTCGCACAGATATACTTTTTTCACCACTCTATTGTTATCCATTCTCTCCACAAGACCATACCATGTCCGTACAATCTCTTCGATTCTGGTGTCCACAGACTTCCACATTCCACATCTTTCACGAATCACATTATATCGTATCCTTTCCTGTACTCCACATACATTCATCAGCAGTCCCATCTCCACTGTTCTCACTCTTGACATTTCATTTTCATGCCACACCATAGACTCACATCCATATGTTAAAGTTACCACTAACACTTCTTCATGCAAGCCTCGTGCAGCTGCAGCACACAAGCATTTGTTCTTATCAAGATCTTCATAGCACCAGCTAATTTCCTTCCTTGGGTCACTGTATCTTCCACTTCTTTTACACATTTTCCTCCCTTTTCTATCACTGTACCCAGGTATTTGAACTCTCTCACCAATTTCAGTTTCTCTCCATTCACTGTAACAGCACACTGGAATTCACCTTCTCTCTAAATAACCATCACTTTACTTTTTTCTACCTGTACTCTCAAGGCACGAGGCTCGCAGACATCACTAAAACCCTGCGCTACTCTGCCAAGTTCTTGTCCGATACTTGCAAGTAGTACTGCATTATCAGCATACAAAAAATTTGAGATATTCCATCCATCACCATTCATTACGAACGCCATCCCTCTTTATTACTCGTGTTTTTACTTCTGACATTACCCAATCCATGTATATATATATATATATATATATATATATATATATATATATATATATATATATATATATTGAACAATCATGGGAACATCAAACACTCTTGTCGCACGCCAACACCGATTGTGATCTATTTACTTATATGCCCATTTACCCTTAAACATGCATCACTATCATCACAAATACTGATAACGGCACCTAGCAGCTTACCATCTACACCGAACATGCGGAAAATCTTGCACAATCCTTCTTTGTGTAATTTGTCGTATGCTTTTTCCAGATCCCAGAATGCCATAAACACCTTATAGCCCTTCTCACAAGCCTTTCCCACGATCTACTGCAAATATTTGGTTCACACATCCTCTACCACTCCTAAAGCCACCCTCTTCATCACTCACTAGGACTTCTCACATCTCTCTTAATTTATAAAAATTCATCCATGTACCTTCCCTATCACACTCAATAAAATTATGCCACGATAATTTCTTGCACTCACTTCGCTCGTATTCAGTTCTTATTTCAATTGAACCCCTGTCCTGTAACCTCTCTAGCCACTTCTTCATCTTTTCCTCAACTGCTCTCTAAACCTCTTCATCCCACCATGCCGTGCCTTTCTTCTTTGTTGTTATTCTTGCCATACCACACAGCGCTTTAGAAATTCCCAGCTAAGCAATCCCTATATGCATTCCACAGGCTGTCCAGATTCATTTACTTCCAATTTACTGATTATATCTCCTCCCTTACTTTGGTCCTGTATTCATCTGCCACTTCTTGGATCCTCGGCTTCTCGACTTCTGTCTTTCTCCCTGACTGCTCCTCTGTCCCCTGGTCCACTTCACTCCTCTCAGCTTGATCTTGCATACCATAGTCATATGGTCAGACAGACCTCCACTTCGTCCTCTCACGGCCCTTGTATCTGCAACTATTCCCAGTATGGACCTCTCTACGAGCACGTAATCAACCAGGCTTCTTTCAACACGATCGCCGTTCCTTCTATACCACGTATATTCATGTGCATCTTTGTGTTTGAAATACGAGTTACAAAAGCACAACCTCATTTCTGACACATATTCTTTAGTCGCTTCCCATTATCTTTTTCTCCTGGTACTCCATTACAACCCATTATGTCAAGCAAGAATAAGGGATAACCGATGGAGTAAGAGGCTGACGGACTGGACACCAAGAGATGGTAAGCGTAGCAGAAAAAGGCCAGACAGGAGATGGAGAGATGAGATAGAGAAATTTGCAGAGAAAACGTGACAAAGATTGGCTCAGTCAAGGAATTCGTGGAAAAGGTTGAGGGAGGCCTTTGTTCAGCAGTGGACTAGTTATGGCTGATGATGATGATGATGATGATGATGATGATGTCATCTTCAGGACCAATGCCTACTCCTCCTTTCACATCGCCCATTACAATCACTTAATAGCTCCTGCGCATGTCTCCCTCTGCTTCATCCAGCTCATCCTAAAACACGTCTTCCTTTCTCTCACTCCTGTCTTCACACGGTGCATACGCTACATTGACAGCCGCTTTCACCTTCCCAAACTTGAACTCGACATACATACATCTCGAGCTGACACATTTGTAATCTCTCATTCTACTTTACGATACTTCATTCATCAACAAAGCAACTTCTTCCTTGCATTTTCCTTGCCAATTCATGCCCGACCTCAAACATTGTACACCCTCCCACTCCTCCACTTCACACCCTCTCATCATTGTTTCACAAAATACCATCACGGCATAGCTCACCCTCTTGAACACATTCACCACTTCCACCTCTACTCATTCACAACGCATATTCCACATGGCCAAGCGAATCTATCCATTTGGTTGGGGCTCTGGTTAGGTATTAGGCTCTCCGTTGCTCTCCGAAACATTTGCCATTATTAAGTGATTTTAGAGAGGAGATTCTGGGGGACACTTAATCCGGCCAATAACCCAGGTTATATGGTTACCACCCAGCGTAGTGAATGGTTTCCTGGGTATAGCAAACCATTTGGCTTGTCACTCTTTGTTGAGATCATAAGGCATCCCTACACTGAGTGACTGGATGATGGGCACCCCCATCTACCACACACACACACACACACACACACACACACACACACACACACACATATACCTACCTATCTATCTATTTATTTATCTATATCTATCTCTATCAATCAATCAGTCAGTCTATCTATCTGTATATATATATATATATATATATATATATTGTATATATATATATATATATATATATATATATTTATTGAATGAAATAGATCGCTATTGGCTTAATAAATTTAGCCGATTTAACCGGATTTGGTCAGTAAAGGTTTACATCCGAGGACTGATTGGGTATACCAGCCAACTAATATAAGTCAGGGGCATGCGACGGGTTACTTTTGTCTTAAATGTCCGTACTAAATTGCCCAGTCAAAGGCCCCCCACGACCCCTCTTGGGTAATAAAGGCTTGGGTGATCGACAGATATAGAAGGATAGATAAGTAGAAACAGAGCTCGTCTCCTTATGAGGAAGGTCTGTCACCTTTCCTTGAAGATGTTTTAGTTTCGACTAAGCAGCAAGTACTATAAACAAGACGACGTAGGTCTGTTGTCAACTGATATTCTATCAGGTAGGTTATGTGATAGAATGGACTTTTTTTCCTTCTTAAAAATCATAATGATTAAATTTTATCAAATTAACGAACATCCACTGGCCACCCTATGATCCTTGACTCTCTCCCTTTAATTTGGACATTCCTCTTCATTATCTTCCATAACGTTCAATGTGCCATTGTCCTTCACGCTTTATGTGCCACTTACGACTCTTTCGCATATTTCAGTCCCTTTCCTTCCATTCTCTAATCTTTTTTTAATCGTTTGTTCTCGTTCAGTTTCATCCTTGCTTTGGTCTTTGTCATCTCTTCCACACACCAATTTCTTAATAAATTTCTGTATACTTAGTATATTTCTTTATTATCCTTTCTTTTCTACTGAAAATCATTAATAAAATTCTTAACCATTTAGCTGATGCTGACGCACCGAAACATTTACTCGGATTTCTGCTAGACGGTCACGTTCAGCTGAAAAAAAAAAAAAAAAGAAATAATAGCTACTTCTGGTAAACGTAACTTGTATGGACGTACCAAGTTATTTAATTTAGGCCAGTACAGGAAGGATATAATTAGCAGAGATGCATCTATGTTGCTGAATATATTAACCGTTTTTTATGTTAACGTTGTTGCAGTTTTGATCTCGCTAAGTCCGACAAATTATTCACAATGACCGCTCTACTCACGCGATGTATTGCACTGTCTATTTCCAGAAAAGAAATTGTGTTTTCCTCGGTTTCTGGATGTTGGTGCTCTTCACTTTTCTTAATAGAGTTCTTTGCCACGGTATCTCGCATTTAGGGTCAATTCGCCTGAATATAAATATGCACATAATAAAGGAGGGTGGTATCTCAAAACACCTTAATGTTTTAGATTTAGGCCTTTACAACGGAAATAGATCCTAAAAACTGTAATAACACTGGCGATTAACCACTAAGAGTTTGCCAAAAGTCATCAGACACCAAATCAACGGTCCCAATAGATGCAAATGTTCTGCTCTGAACGCAGTTACAGTACAGAGCGAGTTCAATTCAAAATGACCGTCTAACCTGTTTGTTATGAGTTTTAATATTTTTTTTAATGAATCATAAATGCAAACAAAGAAACGTGAGTACTTGTAAGATGCAAAATTCAGGAAATAGCAACTCCTCAGCTCGCAAATCTTGTCTCTTTAGTATATTTTATTTTTGCTACTTGCAGACGCTATAATTCAAGTTAGGGACACATTTCCTTTGGAAAGAGATTGACTTAGCAATAATAAACTTTTTCACTATTGTAAATCTTCCTAAGCTGGCAAAATAGTTTTGAGATGGCAAGAATCCGGTGAAAATATGTCATCGGGATAAAGAGTTATGGAAGACTTTTCATAGTGAAGGAGTGGAAAGCGTTGTTTCAACTCACTCACATTTAGATCTATCTTATCAGTTGAATTATTTCATCGAGTGGTTGTAAGCGTGAAATACAGAGTCACTTTCCCCTCTCACTGCCAAACTTAGGTATTCTATTCATTGTAGTTCCAGACGCTCTTGTTCAGCAGAGAAAATACACTTGACAAAAATATGACCCTCATAATAATTATCACCGTTTCCCTCTCATTGCCGCATTACACATTTCATTAGCGCTTTCAATGTTTAGTCGTCCAAATCATTATATACAATATTGTACATCTTCTCTCCTCCCACGTATGATTATCAGTTTGATACAATGAGCTCATTGGTTTCTCTCTTTGATGTCCAGTTATTCGGGTTTGTGGCAATCAGTCCGTGGAACTAATTACTCTCCTATTTCATGGAAATCAAAGAGTTAATTTCAGATATCATATGAGTCGATTTTTATATAAGTTACCCAGTGCAGACTCTATAAAAAACACATGCAAGACAATTTCCTTCCGTGTGGTCCGTCTGTCACCCACCGAGCAATTACAAGCCCTTGACATGTAATTAGTGTACAGTTTGTATTAAAAGTCCTCTCGCCTCCCTTGGTATTACCTCCATGCACTTTGAAAATTATTGGAGTAAATCCACAGGAACACATTGATATCTTTAAATGGCATCAGATTAGTGTAATAAGCACAGTTTGCTGCAGATCTACCACAATGAATTTTAACGTCTGTGGAGAAATTGGCTTGAGCGGAGACAGAACTTTGGATTCCAACTGTACACAGTATGAAGCATTGACCACATGAGTTATCAATGACTAACGGTTCAGGGGGAGACATAAGTATCACACTGGCGGATACTGCTCTAGTTCTGCTTACTGCATGGTTTTCTTCCGTGTTTGTGGCCACAGTTAACACAACAGCTCGAAAAAAAACAAATAAATGCCTTGTGGTATAAATTATTTATCTCTTCAGAAGACGGAGTTAATGAAAGTGAAGGAGGGGAACAGTACTGGAAGTAGCAATACAACTGGTAAGGTTAGTGCCTTCTGCATACTTGTTGTTTGAGATTGAACTTGTCATAATCTCTTTAAAAGCCAGTCTTGCTTTTTTTTTTTTTTTTTTTTTAGGTCGACTACCGGTATTTTAGCTGATGTCAATAAAACTAAATGCTTTCGTCAAGTTGCTCTTCAACAAATGTCTAAAGCCAAAAATCCAAGATTTACAAGAAACTCCAAGGAAAGATTACACATCGTCCTCCCATTTGTTTTTCCGTCACACACACACACACACACACACACACACACACACACACACACACACACACACGCAAAGATAGACATGGGCTGATGATATGTCGTTTACGTTCAATGGTTGGGGAAAGATATAAATATCTGAGAGAGTACGACTGAAACTAACAAATGCAGGGTAATTTGTCGGGGGTGAGGGAGGGCAAATTGAGACAAACCGAAGAAAAGAAACTTGCGACGTTCCTGTGTCAATGAAAGGGGAAAAGGAGAAAAGAGAAGCTAGCAGGAAACTGGGCGATAACAGAAAAAAAAATAATGACAGAGTTTATAAAAAATAAAAATCCGTTGCCATCAGTTGTAGGGGAGGAAGATGCTGATAGGAAATGGGACAAGGAAGTTAAGTCTCCCTGACATAAAGGTGAGGGACATGTAACGTAGTGAGTGTCGAAGCACCGTGGTTTGTAGTGAAGGTAATGGTTTATGGTGGTAGTTATGGTAGCGTTTACTTCTGCAGGCACCGGAGCTTTGATTACGACGACTTCTTAATTATTTTATTGCTACAGCCACTAAGCAATGTTATTTTGATTTTGCGCATCCGCTTTTAAAATGGTTAATGACAAAGCTAAAGACACACCGTGATCTAAACCTGTTGTGATGACGATGGCTGTGGTGGAAGTGGTGACGAGAGTTGGTCGTGGCGCCATTAGCAGTAGGTTCAGATGTTGTGAAAATACAGTTAAAGCTGATAATGAGACTTTAGAAACACCTACTATTGTAGAGCAATTGGACGAATATTCGACATGTAGTGAGAACAGTTGTAGCATGGCTATTTTTACACACACACACACACACACACACACACACACACACACACACACACACACACACACACACACACACACACACACAGTATAAAGGAGCAAAGGATTACAAAGGAAAGCAACTACTAACATATATACCCAATGATCCTTTTAAGTCTGCTATATGGAAGACTAAGACTGTGGTATACAATTTTGAGAGGTGAAAATAAGGAGAGCAAAGCAGGAAGGCTTCCTTACCCCTTCCAAACCCTCCAGTCGAAGCCGTCTGGAAAAATTGAGGACTACAATGCGGTATATAAATATTGTTATGGAAATGCTTTTAAACGTGTTATATATATATATATATATATATATGAATATGATCCTTCATCAAATTCTACGTTGCCCCATGAAAAGCGTAGAAGCCTGGGGCTAGGCAATTTGGTCCTGACATTTAAGATGAGAGTGACCAGCCTCACTCATCCCTAAGTGGCATTACATGAGCAATAACCCAAACCACCCCTTGGATATAAACCTTCACCGGCTCAATCCGATTGGAGTGCTGTAATTACCCACTAAACCACCAGGTGCCAAAATTTGGTTATATGGTTACCACCCAGCGTAGTAAATGGTTTCCTGGTGTGCAGGAAACCATTAGGCTTCTCACTCAGTGTAGAGTCACCTATAGGCAGAAGGAAGAGGAAAGAATGAAAGACAGAAACACAAAAGAGGGACTGTAAAGTCATCCGTAGGCAGAAGAACGAGGAAAGAATGAAGTAAAGAAAGACAGAAGAGGAAGGAAGGAATTGAGAGAGGAGAGGAAAGGGCAGACACCCGAGAGCAGCACTACATCGAGTGAGTGGATGGTGAGCGCCCCCACCTACCACAAATATATATATATATATATATATATATATATATATATATATATATATATATATATATATATATAAAACCCATTGGCTCCCAGATTTCCTGTGTGAGGGATTTTGCTAGAAGGGTGCTAGGCGTACCGCCCTCCGCCTGTTGCTTCATAGTCGCGAAGCTTTATAGGTCCCTATCCCAGGGTTCCCTTCTTTATTAAAATTAGAAAATGCCCAGTTCCGGTCTATATTGAGGACACTGGGCGCCAATGGGTTAAAGAAAATTATAGATTTGCCAGTGTTTAAACAGAGAGAGAGAGAGAGAGAGAGAGAGAGAGAGAGAATGTGTGTGTGTGTGTGTGTGTAATATGACATGTCTTCAACTCCCTCCTTGTTCCACCGTGGCGTCGATCTCAGCAACCAACATTTACAGCTTTCTCATTTTCCTTAATATTTTGGCCACATTTACCGACGTAATGAGCAATATGTTTCCCAACCAGATGATGGATCAGCCCGTCTGTTTTCCCATCAGATCAGGCCTTTGTAAATGATTAGCAGGGAGGGAGAGGGGTTGGCGAGTGGAAGGAAGGGGTGAGGAACGGTAGGGAGGGACCAAGGACTGGGAGGGCAACTTGGAAAGGAAATATCAGGTGTTGGGTAAATGTGATAGGCCAGAGTAGTCACTCGAGAGCTTCAGCGATATTCGTTAATAGGCACAGTCCAGTCACATCGTCCTCACTACAGTTGTATTCTAAAATGGATGCGCTGTAGTGAATTCAACCTCCTACACATTTTCTCAACAGTTTTTGTCTAGCTGTCGGGGTGGTAGTTTCCTCAGTAGGATTGAACACAACATAATGAAATCTGCAACTAGGTACTGAGATTTTTAAAAATGCACTTACTTCAATCATCATCAGTTCTCCCATTTATGTTTTCAGAACACTGGCATTCGTCTTCATCATCGAGACCTTAAATTTAACTTGTTCATTATGAAAGGTTTACCCTTAGCAAAATTCTGAGCATTTTTTGGATCGCTGTGAGGACAGGTAATCCTCAACTGGATAGAGCCTTATATAGCGATGTCAGTACCTAAGTACAAAGTACAATTATCTTCTTATTCGAATCTTCGTTTCTTCCACTGATGTCGTCAAGAGATTGGGGTTCGTCTTCATATTCGTACTTGAGATCTTGGTTTTCATTCCATCAGTATGCGAGGATTATCAATTGGCCAAATGGAATCTTTTATTGTCGACAAACTAAAATAAAATGTCATCGATGAAGGAAACATGCTTTACCTTGGCGAAAATTCTTCTGGATCCCAGCAATCAGTGGAGCTATACCTGTAATGTACAACCATTGTCGGCTGGTCCACTGTTAGGAATCAGACGAGAGGTGTTGTCGCAGTATTTCCCTGATCCAGAGTTGTGAGGTAGCACGTTGCAAAAACACAATGACTAGTTATTCCAAGCCATGGCCCCAGGTACCCAGCAGCAACAAAGCAACTGACAGTATCGGGGGTCAGACTTTCTCCGAAGCAAGGAGTGCTAAGAATTTCTTGGAGAGGATGAATGACAGCTTTTGCAAATTGATTCTTAGGGCGTACAGTAAAAGATCCAAAAGCTTGCTTGTGAAGCTAACTTAGCTATTCTTCTTGGAGGAGCGAGAGATATAAACTAGGTTTTAACAGAGTGGTCAGAAGACCAGGTGAGGCATACATACTGTAGAATAGCTTAATGTCATATACTGTGCTACAGAAACAAGCATGAAAAGAAGGAACATGGTGTAAGATTTCTGATAAAAAAATATGTTGTCAGAAAATTCTTTCTGACGTACGTTAGTCTAACAACAACAAATAATAAATTTAAATACTAGAAGTCTCATAAAAAATTAGGGTATAACCAGTACTTTAACTCACCAGCAGTTATATCCTTATATCCTAGATAGTCCCACCAGTTTGGCCAAAACATAAAGGCTAGAGAGTCGGAATAACAGATGACGACAGGCTTGAGGTCTCGGTCAGTTTCCCTGGGCCTTTCCAAGCGTCTTGGTGTTAGTTTTTACAATGGGCAGCTCGAACGAGCTTTAGGAACACAATGATAAATGGCAAATCTGTCTCTCCATTTAGAATTCAGAGATGCCAATTATTATTTAATCACAGTTACCTAAATACAGTGCATTACATCATGAAATCTGCAAGGAAAATCCACCTTAATTTAATATTAGTTTTAAATAAAACTAAGGCCATATATTCACTCAAGATATGTTAGACCTTCCTGGATTTTCCCATCAAGATACCACGTCATCCTAACACTCAGGCGCAGCCATGACATTGGAAACTTCCTAAGTACTCGTATTTACACGTATGTACAGTATAGTTCTGCACAAAGGTTAAATGCAGTAGCATGTAATTTATTAATAAGAATTATTAACCAGAAGTAGAATGCAATCTCTGGGTTAAAAAAAAAAAAAAAGAAAAAAGAAAAAAAGCTCGAATTGGTAATAAATGCTCTCTGTTTTCTTCCTCTGCTTTCAACAGGGACAACTATTTTAGAAAGGAAAGAGCGCAAATACCACTCTGGGGGAAAATATTTCCCACAGTTTTGGGACAGGGCGAAAAATGATAGGCTGCATCATGTAATGTGACCCCCAGCCAGGAGATCTCTTCATAAATATCGAGATCCCTGTGCTGCGGCCCTTCTAGGTTACGCAGCTTAACCCAATTGTTCTCCACGATTCACAGTCTATGGGATAGCCGTTAACTCAAGGGGCACCAGTTTATCAATGGTGATTGTTGATATGTCTCCTACATTTAATTCTTACAAGTCTCAGAACCCCCTCCGAATCTGGATGTGTGGAGATGACTTCAGCTAATGACCACTGGGATCTTGGCTGTTCTGTTTTTACTAAGATCACATCTTTATTTATGACTGACTTGTTGCTGGCAACTTGAGCCCCATAAAACTTTTCTTTTAGGCTCAAAAGATAATCTTATCCCCAAAATCTATTCCAGGTGTCCAATACTTCTCTCAAACATTGATATCCCTCATGCAGATGTTGTCCTAGTTCATTATTCTCTATCGTGGGATCATCTAATTCCTCCTGGATATTCACACAAGGCACCGGATGGAGCTTTCTACCACACAACGTATGAGCTGGTGTCAAAGCCTCAAATGATATGCTAGTATCATCCAGATAGGTTAAAAGTCTATCATTAATCCTAGCCTCAATTTCAGTTATTACTATTCTCAGCTCCTCTTAGTTCTGTGTAAGATTTTCCTAAGGCAGTTCTTCACAATACCAATAATTCATTCAGTGAATCCATTTTGCCATGGTGCTCTAGGAGCTATGAACTGCCATGTACGGATTCCCAGCATTGACTTAACCTTTGGGTCATTCATTATGTTTAAATTTAGAGCTGATGCTCCAACCAAATTGGATCCGTTGTTGCTTATTAATTTACTAGGCCAAGACCTTCTAGCAGCAACTCTTCTGAGTATGTTCAGGAATGTCTCTGAACTTAAATCTTCTGTCATTTCTAGATGGATTGCCCTTGTGTAGGTGCAAGTAAACAAACATATATATACACCTTATGGGGAGTTCCTGCACCCGTAACAGTTATAGCCTCTGTGTAATCAACTCTAGTTACTTTGAAGGGCAGACCTATATTTACCCTATCCTTTGGTAAAGCAGGTGGTCCTGGATAGTCATATGGTCGTTGTTAATACCTTCTTTATAAAATGCAACTCTTCAGATATTTCTTTACAACCTGCCTACCCCTACGAATCCAATACCTTTCTCGGACTCATGCCAAAGTCTGTGGCACACCTCCGTGAAGTGTTAACTCATGGTCATCCTTAACAATTAATTGCACAAAATAATCATTCTTATGTAATAATATAGGATGTCTAGTTTGGAGAGGCAAATCGGTCTTTATTATTCTGCCACTGCATTTGATTAGACCCTTTCCTTCTACGAATAATCCTGAATCTCTTATCAGCTTATTATTGCTGCTATTGCCTTGGCATAAAAGGTAAAAAATATTTCAGTAATAGTTTCTTTGAAGCCTTTTCAGCCAATATTGAATGGGATCAAACTTCTCAATCCCCACTATCTTATTCTAAATTTTTACAACAAATTTGTTAATGTTAAGGAGTTGTCTTATTAGTGAAAATCTACTAATGTCGATGAAATCTGGCTCAGGTACTACAGGATCCAGGTTTACAGCACTAACCTTAGCACTACTATACTGTTTCTGCTCAGGCCATTCTTTAGTAAGTAACCGTCTAGGACCCTAAAACCACAAATCATCTCTGATCTGTCTCTTTACTGTCGAGCCTCTCGAGAGCAGATCAGCTGGGTTTTGCTTGGAGGATACATGCATAAACTTAAATTTGGAAGACATTTCTCTGATGGTCTTCACTCTGTTGCAGACGAAAGGAATTTTACTGACTTCCGTTCCTATCCAGTAAAGACAAATCTCACTGTCAGTCCATATATAAATATCCTCAAACTTAGTATCAAGAGTAGTGGTTTAATACCTGGCCAATGTATTTCCTACCTCTATGGAAGCCGATTCCATTTGAGGAAGGGTTCTTCCTTTAACTGGTGCAGCTCTGGCTTTGGTTATAATAATCTTACTATCATCTCCTGTTGCACAATAAGCTACTGCTCCATATGCTTATTGAGACGCATCACAAAATATATGCAAATGTGATTTTTCGTTGCTGTTTATCTGCGTGGGAATACATAAGCTTGATGATTTTTCAAATTCCCTCCTACGCTGTTCCACTGTTCAATGTATGTCTTACCTAATTCAGTGTCCGCAACAAGGAGAGGGCCTACAAAAGGTACCGGAGCCAACCCACCCCTGAATCACATCATCTTTACGTTTCTGCCCGGAATCGTGCTAAGTCTGTTCTTCGCTCTGCTAAAAATAATTTCATCCGTATTAAATGCTCTCAACTCTCCAACTCGAATTCTTCCCACTCCTTCTGGCACCTTGCCAAAAACCTTTCTAACAACTTTACCTCATCATCCTTCCCTCCTCTTTTCTACTCTGATGGTTCTGTAGCTATTTCTTCTACCGATAAAGCAGATCTCTTCGCACAGACTTTCTCCTCCAATTCCACCTCAGACGATTCCGGTGCTGTTCCTCCATCACTTCCCGCCTCTAACTTCCTCATGGCTGACATTAAAACTTCTTCGGCTGATGTATTTTCTGCCATCACTGGCCTCAATATTAACAAGACATATGGGCCTGATGGAGTCCCTCTTGTTGTTCTCGAACTGTGCTTCTGTACTTACACCCTGCCTAGGCAAACTCTTTCGCCTTTGTCTGTCAACTTGTACCTTTCCTTCTTGCTGGAAGTTTGCTCTCATTCAGCCAGTCCCAACCCTCCAACTATCGTCCAATTGCTTTAACGTCCTGTATTTCAAAAGTTTTCGAGTCAATTCTCAATAGAAAAATTTTAAGGCATCTTTCCTATCACAACCTTCTTTCTGATCGTCATTATGGGTTCCGTCAGGGACGCTCCACTGGCGATCATCACACCTACCTTTCAGACTCCTGGTCATCCTTCTTTCGGGACTTTGGCGAAAGCTTTGCCATTGCACTTGACATCTCAAAGGCTTTCGATCGAGTCTGCCATAACTCTTTAATTTCCAAACTGTCCTCTTACGGTTTCTATCCTTCTATCTGTGCCTTCATCGCTAGCTTCCTTTTTGGTCGTTCTATAGCCGCTGTTGTAGACAGCCATCGTTCTTCTCCTAGATCTATCAACAGTGGTGTTCCTCAGGGCTCTGTCCTATCACCAACTCTCTTCCTTTTATTCATCAATGACCTTATAAGCTGTACATCTAACCCTATCCACTCATACGCTGATGACTCCACCCTTCACCTTTCCATTCGGTTCTCGCAACGCCCATCAGCAGTTACTTCAACAAGCAAGGGATGAGGCTATGGCACACCTAATGTCTGACTTGGTTCGTATCTCTGACTGGGGTAAAAATTATCTTGTTGTTTTTAATGCATCTAAGACTCAGTTCTTACACCTATCAACCCGTCAAAATCTTCCACAGGTATACCCACTAATGTTCAATAATAGTCAGCTTAATCCTGCATCATCCTTGAACATGCTTGGGGTTTCATATACTTGGGACTTATCTTGGAAGGATCATATTACATCTCTTGTAAAATCTGCTTCCAAGAGACTAGGTGTGCTAAGCCAACTCCGTTCTTTCTTTACCCCTGCACAATTGTTGACTCTATACAGGGATTTTATCCGCCCCTGTGTGGAGTACAACTCTCATGTGTGGGGAGGCTCCCCACATACAGCTCTTCTCAATAGGGTGGAGTCAAAGGCTTTTTGTCTCATTAACTCTCCTCCTCTTACTGACTTCCTTCACCCTCTGTCTCTTCGCCGCACTGTTGCATCTTTTCTATCGCTACTTTAATGGTCACTGCTCCTCTGAACTGTCTGCATGCATTCCTCCACCTCTATGACGGGCGCGTAGCACCCGTCTAGCAGCAAACTCTCATCCCTTTTCTGTCCAACTCTCTAATGCAAGAGTTAACTGTTACTCCCAGTCCTTCATTTATGCAACAGGTCAACTCTGGAACTGTCTCCCTCTGTCTGTATTTCCTGCTGCCTATGATCTCCAGTCTTTTAAAGCAGTGTGTCCAGGCATCTCGAAATGAATGGATCTTGAATTTGGCTCTCTCTTGTATTTTGTTTTTCTCTTGGAGGGAACTCTTATTGTGGGCTCATGGCCTTTGGTTCCTTCTTCGTCGCAAAAAAAAAAAAAAAGAAACTTTTCTCGCCAAGTCTCTTGCACTAAACTTTTGCCCCTACTAACTACAAGAGTGATCAATCCTAATGGGTAAAATAACATAAAGACCTGACTTAACAAGGACTTCTCCATGAGACTGACCTCAGAGAACTTAATTGGTTTCAAACTTCTTTCACCAGCTGTTGTATCCCAGTTAAGACCCAACACATTTTGAGTTTGGGAATGTCATTATTTGGATAGTCCTCTTGTATTTTATTCCTTAAAAGCGGTGAATTTGTATTCCTGCTCTGTAACGGCAAATTTGTCTTCCCACATTCGGAACTGGCAACTTCATAAGCTTTCAATGCTTCTGCCTCTGTATCAGCAACATCTTGTAAATTATCTAAGTAAAAGGCCTGCCCTAATTCTGGGCATTTGGGATTTTCAAAATGATGCTTCATAGTGTTGAATAATAGGAAAGGACTAGCACGAGAGCAAAAGAGCACCGATCGGAACCAGTTAGTTTTCAAAGGACTAACCCCATTTTAAGGGTCTTCAGGCCAGAGGAATTTTGTAAATTTCCTAGCCTCTCCTCTCAATCCTGTTCTGAGAAAAGCATTACTAATGTCTACCGTATAAGCATAATGTTTCTTTCTAAATCATAGTAACATACTCTCGAACTTATCTGGTAGTGTAGGTCCATAGTAGTGTACAGGCAATCGTTCAAACTGGCTGATCCTGTGGACTCTTTTCTACTACAATTGAAAACCATCCTTATGGGAGTTGTTACTGAATCCTTGCTTACAGCATGATGTGGTAAATAATGTCCATCTTTATGGTTAACGGGGAATTCTACCTCTTCTATAAATTTATTCTTCAACTGATCTTTTATAATATTATCATATAGTGCTGGATGTTCTGGTTTGTCACTCAACCTTCTAAGAAGAGAATTTAACTGGGCCTTAGTTGCCTGGTTAAATGTTGGTAACTCCAAATGATTTAGTTTCCACGATAATCCAACCCAATACTGTCCATCATTAAATTCCACAGACTGATCATACAAAAAAGTTATTTTATCTTCAGGGTTTGGTTCTTCAGAGTGTATTCCTACACTATCTACGTCCAGCAATTTGTGTATAGGTTCATTTTTTTCATCCAGCAAGTCATTTATCTGCGTAGGTTCAAATTCTGCACCTATGCTAGCAACCATCAATGACTGTGTGAGGGTAACAAAGACTGAGTCTACCAATTTAGCCTCTCCTCTGGCTTGCTTTGGAAAAAGAAACAGACCCATAATAAGGTTGTCTCCTGGACTCTTGAACAACTGTGCTTTCTTCTTTTTGAAAGTCCTAAGTAGGAATTTTCTGCAGTAATCTGAACCAATTATCATTTTTATGGGACCCACAGTATCTGATTTCACATTCTGTTCAGCCAACCTTATCCCTAAGCTCTGTAGATGATCAAAGGTTCCCTTCAGTCCTTTTATAAATATACTTGTTTCCATCTTATCCAGTATAGCTGCTGTTATACGGCATTTATATCTGCCAAGTTGTATTAAAAGTCGAACTAAATCAAAGGACTTGCCTCCTTAGTAGTTAAAAACCCTGTTGAGTAGATTTACTTTGCCGATAAGTAACTTTAATACGTAAGTAACTTTAATTTCTCCACAATATCTGCAGAAATGAAGGTTTTCTATGCACCCGCATCAAAAAGAGTGCATGATGATGTACTTCTATCATTACTTTCACATCTGTAATTGGAACTGCAGCTGGCATTGTTACCTGGGGATTTGCATTTGCAACTGTCTTATTGACATTTGCGGTTTTAGGCACCTCATACTTGATCATCCTTGGGCACAAAGCACTATGATGATTATCACTTTTGCATTTGAAACAAAGATTTTATTTGCTCTTACAGTCTGTGGAAATGTGTCCTGAATTCATGCAAATCATACAACACCCCAATTCCTTCAGCCATACAGTTCTAGAGGCGTAACCAGGATAACTCTGACAAGATACATTGGAATGTTGTTCACTACAAAGCACACAGACCTTTCTGTCCTTTACCATGGAAGTTTTTATCTCCTTATTTTCATTTGCTTGTCCATTCCTTGTCTTGAATACTTTCTCCTCAGATTTAAAGAGCTAAGAAAATTGCCAACCTCTTCTTTAGTTACAGGCTTAACCGTCCCTGACTTTGGTTTCCCAGCCAGGTGATTAGTGATTCTTTTCCTTATTTCAGCCTTCTGTTTACTTTCAACAGACTTTACTGTTCCTTGCAATTGTTTACAGAGTTGCATTGAGTCCTTCTCAATCTCTCTCATAGGGCAGATGGTCCTTGTGGTACCTACCAAACAATGCATCCTTGGTTGTAGGTAGCAGCTTTAAGGATGCAGTTCTAAAAAGTACCCAATTTGTTGCTTTTACATCTTCATAAGTATCTTAAGCTTTTAAATTACAGTTCACTGCAATCCGAAAAGTTTGCAAGGAATGAAAATCATGTTTAGGTATGGGTAATTCAATAAGAGTCTTCAGTAACTGGGTAATGACCTGCTCCCTGTCTTCATAATTCTGTCTAAGGATAGTCAAAGCCGCCTCATTACTTTCTTGAACAGTCAATTACCTTATCAACTTGTAAGGCGCTTCCTTGACCTGTCCTGACAGACAGGAGAGTTTACTTACATTGGAAAGATCTGTTCTGTCATGGACTAAGTATTTAAGTTGATCGCAAAAGGACCTTCATTTCTTTTTTTGGGGGGAGGGGGGAGCGTAATTTGTGGTAGTGCAGCTTTACTCCCCAGTTCCACAACTTGTGTTTCTGTTGTGGTATTAGTTAATTTCGCCTCAATCAGTTTCACGATTGTTATATATTCCTCTAAGTTACATTCATATTTGGTTGTCTCCGACTCCAACAGATCTTTATCATCTTTCACTATTGCTGCTTCTAAATTAACGTAGCTTCCCTCATACTTAGTCCATCTGTCTTTTAATATGTTCGAAAGACTACTTGATTTCTCCCTTCCTCTAATACCTTCCTACAGTCATTTATAGCTCTCGTTACCTATCTTGCCTTATCATTTATTAACTTCTTTAACAAGCAAATAGACATTTTGGCTGATTTCTTATTAACACTTTGAATTCCCATTACTGCATTTTAAATTCAGTTTCCAATAAATAAATAAATAAATAAATAAACTGAGCCCAGAATCAGTCCATTATATTAAACTTTTGACGATTGTAGGGAAGGGTTTTTCTTTTTGAAGCTATATCCCTGGGTTGTCAAACTGCTTGGGTCATGCCTTCGTCCCCATAATCATATTTCTAAATTATACAAATTACATGAACTCGGAAGCAGTTGGTTCATTAATATTCCATTGGACTCCCCTCAAAAAGGAGAGCACGGTTTCTGTCCCACAGATCCCACACGGCACACAGCAGCTCAGCATTCGAAAGGGAACCAGCTTTTCCGCCCGGAACTCAGTGTCTGACACTCAACCATGCGGAGTCGAATTCACGAATCCAATCTTGAACTCCCCTAAAGCCTCAGCAAACATCTGTAGTCCTCACTCGGGGCACCAAATTGTAAGGAATTTTTTGCACTGTTTTCTGACGAGTGTTAGTCTAACAACAACACGTATTAAATTTAAATACTATAAGTCTCTTAGGTAATTAGGGCATAACTAATACTCTAACTCTCCAATAATTATATCCTTATATCCTAGCTAGCCCCCCCCCCCGGCAAATCATAAAGGTTATTTACCTAGAGAGTCGGAATAACAGATGACGACGGACTCGAGGTCTCGATAGGCTTGCTCGGGTCTTTCCAAGCTTCTTGGTGCTAGTTTTTACAATGTGCGGCTTGAACGAGCTTTAGAAACAGAACGATAAATGGCAAACCTCTCTCCCCTCGTAAAATCCAGAGATGTCGAATATTATTTAATTACAATTACCTATATGCAATGAATTACTTCATAATATTTACAAGGAAAACTCAGCTTAAGTTAATTTTAGTTTTAAATAAAACTACAGCTAAATATTCACTTTATCTATGCCAAAATATGTTAAGACCCTCCTCCGTTTTCCCGTCAGGATACCATGTCATCCTACCACGCAGGTGCAGTCATGACAATGGAAACTTCCTAAGTATTTATATGTACTGTATATAAAATATAGTTGTCCACAAAGGTTAAGCGCAGTAGCATGTAATTTATTAATAATACGAATTATTAACCAGAACTAGAACGCAATCTTTGGGTAAAAAAAACGCTGAAATTTGTAATAAACGCTCTCTAGTTTTTCTTCTGCTTTCAACAGGGATAACTATTTTGTAAAGGAAAGTGCAAATACCACTCTGGGAGAAAATATTTCCCACATCTTGAGTGGCAACACTGAAGAATTCATTAGCATAAATGACGGCGTAGCAGGCCTAATAAGTAATCTGAACAAGAGATAAATAATGAAGTTAATTCAGTTTTATGTGCCAGCATCGGCTTGCGGTGATGAAGATGGTGATAAAGAAATAAACAAGCACAAGACCCAGTATACATTTATAATGTGTGTCTTGAATGAAAAAGTAGGCAATTAAAAGAAAGGTGAAATTGTAGTAGGGCATTTTGGAATAGGTATTCGGAATATTGAAGGGGAAATGATAGAGCAGTTTGCTGAAAAGAATAGATAGTATGTTCTTTCACAAGAATTATGTAAGAAGTACATCTAATAGTGATCAAATGAACAATAATAGCTAATAAAAATAATATGAGTTTTATCCTTACTGACAACGCATGTCGACACAGTGAAAGAGGTAGTTGCTCTAAAGAAAATAAATGTAGGAAGCGATCACAAAAATTTTGTAAATTAAGTAGTACTTGATCTCAGAAGAGAGAGGGAGAGGCTAATCAGAAAGAAGTAGAGGAACCTTGTGGCAGTGAGGGAGAAAACACCAGAATTTTGCTTGCTAGTTCACAATAAATACTCTTACAGTCAGGGAAAGTTCCACATTACCCACCTCTTGAAGCAGTAGTGTGAAACGGGTCAATGTGAAGCGGCAGCCAGACCTCATACTGTCTGGTAACTGTGAGTGTGAAGAAGGCGGGGGATTGGAAGCAAAGGAGGGTTTTGGTGATAGGTTGGATATGAAGTGTAAGTCTGCAATGTATGACATGGACGGTGTGTTTGAGTTAATTTGGTAAGGATAGATGACAGTATGATGCTAATATTTTACTTTAAAAAAAATACGTAGATGTCTGTGGAGTTAGTGCTGTCAGGTAAGTTATGGGAGTTTGCTGAGTTGGAAAAGAGGTTTGAGTGCTTTCATTCCCTGTCGACTTTAACATGAGACGTTTCCCCAAAAGATATTAGTAACGATATAAAATATATTTATATTTGTTTAAAGTTAACCCCGAAAACAAAGCCACTCATTATATATATATATATATATATATATATATATATATATATATATATATATATATATATATATATATATATATATATATATATATATATATATATCTCATCTCATCAACCGTTTGCGTGTCCACTGCAGGACAAGCCTATCAATACCGAAGTAGGGTATATCTATCCATCTATATATATATATATATATATATATATATATATATATATATATATATATATATATATATATATATATATATATATATATATATATACATATACATATATATATATATATATATATATATATATATATATATATATATATATATATATATATAAATATATATATATATATATAATATGTATATATATATATATATATATATATATATATATATATATATATATATATATATATTTATATATATAATATGTATATATATATATATATATATATATATATATATATATATATATATATATATAATATATATATATATATATATATATATATATATATATATATATATATATATATATATATATATATATATATATATATTTTGCCAGACGCCATAATCCCGTAAGGGGTGCCCATTTGACTTTTATTTTTTCGTTTTACGGGGAGGGGCACTAACACTCCACCAACCCACTTGTTGACACGTAGGGAGCACGTATAGTTTGGCTATATGGTTAGCACCCAGCGTTGCAAATGGTTTCTTGGCTTACAGGAAACCATTTGGCTTGTCACTGAATGTAAAGCCACCTGTAAAGGAAAGAAAAACAAAAAGAAGTAACAGGAAAGATGGGAGAAATAGGAAGAGAGGAGGGCAGGCACAGAAAAAGATGATAAAGGCAAAGGAAGAAGTAGGCAGCATTACATCAAGTGAGTGGATGGTGGTCATTTATATATATATATATATATATATATATATATATATATATATATATATATATATATATATATATATATATGTATATATAAGTAATCTCTGTAATATTCGGACATCCGATTCCCCGACACCCCAATGTCTGGACATTTTCGACCCCGGACCTTGTAGCCCCAAAATTGCCCAAAAAACGTAGAAAATTCAAGAAAAAACGAACTTTTCCCCCCCATAATTTGAACTTGGTGCACGGCGATGACAAGCTGTGTTTTGGCCCATAGTTCCACCGACATCCAGCAGGAGGATGCTGCTTCCTCCCTATTTCTCACCCGTACTTCATTGTGAGTGCACGCTCATCACCATGGCCGCCCACGTGCTCACTTTTGTGGTGGTGCCCTACCTCCTGCAGGCTCTCTTCTTCCTCTCCTGCCTCTTCTTCATGTGTGTGATGATGGCCCTGCCACCCGAGAAGAGGAAACGAGTGGTTCTGACTCTGGAGAAGAAGAGGGAGATATTGGACAAGGTGGATGCAGGACGGTGGACCTCACGCACCCTCCGTGAATTCAACCTGGCCTGGTCTACATCGTTTGATATCAAGAAATCCCACAACAAGCTTACCCAGTACATGGCGGACTTCACATCGAAGACCAAACGCAGCGTGGAGAGGAAAGTTATATACCATCCCACGTTTGCAGACATCAAACGCTCCACACTGATTTGGTATCGTCAACAACGTGCTGCTGGTATGCTGGTGCATGGAATGGAGCTGAAGGCTGCTGCTGAGAAGTTCGCAAGGCTTCATGACACCCCAGACTTCAAGGCATCCGAGGGTTGGCTCTTCGCTTTCAAGTTACTGCATGGCCTTAACAACCGTAAGGCCCATGGTGAAGCTTTGGACGCCAATGACGAGGGAGTAAAGGAGTTTTGGCAGAAAGTGAAGGGCTTGATCGACAGGGAGGGCCTCACTCTCGGTCAAGTCTACAGCGCTGACGAAACTGGTCTATTCCATTGGTTGCTGCCAACGAGCAACAGAATAGCCGAGGAGATGGAGAAGTGTGTACCTGGCCACAAGCTTTGCAAGCAACGGATATCTGCTTTGTATTGTGCCAATGCTAACGGCATGCACTGGCTCAAGCCCATTATTGTTCGCTGTGCAAAGCAGCCTCGATGTTTTCGTGGGGTGATGGATGTCCTTCATGTCGTTTGGTACCATTCTGTGAAGGCTTGGTTCACAGCCAAGATCTGCAAAGACTGGTTCCACCGCCATTTCGTCAAGGTCATCCATTACCAGACATAGAAACTGGGAATCCTGCACAACCAGGTAAAGGCCCTCATTCTCTTGGAAAATGTACCTGCACACCCATCTGACAAGGAGTTGGTGGCTGAGAATGGCCACACTAGGTGCATGTTTTTGCCAACTAATTCGACTTCTCTCATCCAACCAATGGACCTAGGAGTGATCGTGGTAACGAAAAGGCTGTACCATCGGAAGTTCCTGGACAAGGTGATGTTGTTCTCGAGGACGAGGACGAACACAGGGAGGGATGGGACACGCGTGGCCAGCAGACTTTGGAAAACATTTGCCGCTATAACATCAAGTCTGCAATCTACAACTGGGCCAGTGCATGGAAGGAAGTCCCTGTTAAAACTGTGGAAAATGGTTGGTCTCGTCTGCTTCTCAGAACCAATGTGGTGCACGATTTTCTGGATTTTGACGTGGATGACTTCCATGCACGTCTTCGTGCGTGTGGCGACGATGTTGATGTGGACAAAGTATGTGAGTGGTTGGATGACAACGAGGGCGATCCTGGGTAATAGATCATGTCTGATATCGAGATCACATCTTCAGTTGCAAGTACAAGTACCCAGCTTGAAGATTCTGATGAGGATAGCGACGATGATGTGGACTCCTCTCAGCGTGCCACTACTCCAGCCATCCCCAAGCTGAGTGCATTCCGGGAGCACGTTGAGTTCATTCTCGACTACCTGGAACACCCAGACTGCGACAGAGAGATGGGGCCCTTGGGACTTGTGGAGGAAGTGAGTGCTTTCAGGCAGCACATCATTCATCACCAAAATTGTCATTCCTTGCATCAATCAACCATTGACAGTTTTTTCAGACCCGTGGCCCCCGCTGTGCCTAGCCCTAGCTCCACACCACTGCCTCCCCAAGACAGACCTTCATCCTCTGAGCCACAGCCCAGCACATCAGGCATGGTGAAGTCGCCACTGGACGTGAGTTTGCACCTCTCTTCAGAGTGTCTGCAGTGGGCAGTCCATCACCACATCCCAACGACGTGCCCCTAGGCCACCTGCATCAGCTACTCTCGGACTCTGACGGTGAATAAACCGCAAGAACTCGCCACTAGACCACACGGAAATTTACAGTGATGTGCAGTGAAAAGAACAGTGTGCAGTGTTAAGAAATTAGAATTCTGAGTGCAAAGACCTAAGCACAGAGTGCAACACTGATGTTATGAAGGTACAATGGAGTGCAAGTAAGAACAGAGTGCGCAGTGTTAAGAAAATAGAATTTGGAGTGCAAATGACTTAATTTCAGTGCAAGACATGATTACTGCAGATGCTTCAGGTAAACGTTTTTACTGTCAGAGTCTGAGAGGAGGCGGGTTATTCATAGAGATGGCCAGGGACTTGTTGTAAGTACCCAGAATGTTTATTATTGTACTGTATTTTCCATACACTACCTCTAAAAGCTCATTCCCTGGTTCCTTTGCGTTTATTTCACTCTTTTATGTCCTTCTTAGGTGCTATGCATGTCCAGTAGGGAGTTATGTAGGTGTTTTTCTGAGTTAGGCTAGGTTAAGGTCCATAAGTACAAGTCCAGGAGCCACAGACTTGTTGTAAATATCCAGAATGTTTAATTTTGTATACACTCACCTCTAAAACCTCATTTTCAGGTTTCTTTGCATTTTCTCCACTCTTTTATGTACCATTTTAATGTCAATAGGGTCTGAAATAGGTGCTATATATGTCCTGTAGGGAGTTATGAAGGTGGTTTTCTGCATTAGGCTGGGTTAGGGTCCATAAGTACCAGTCCAGGAGGCAGGGGCCCAATATCCGGATGGACCCAATTTCCGGACATGCCTTTGGCAGTATTACATCGGATATTGGGAAGATTACTGTATATATGTATATCTATATTGTTACGGAACAGAGAAAGATAATGTACACTTTAAGTGAGAATACTAAAAAAATCACTACTGTCCCGTAAAGTTCCAGGTTCAAAACAAAAGAGTTAGGTAAAATTACAAATTAAAGTTTAATGCTCAAACTAACAACAAAACATTCAGGACTCATAAGGATAATGTAATGGCAAAAACAGGTTAAATATATGGTTAACTGCAATAGCCTCTATTAACACGAAATTAGCAAGAGTAAATTTATCTAAGTCGACCCTGATAAAATGAAAATACACTGGGTAATGCTCAGTTAATGCAAGATAAATTATTACAGATACAAAATATTATCAAAAATGACTGACAAAAAGAATCCTACATAAATTACAAAAAAACCTCACTAGGCCTAAGAATTAACCCTATGCTACACAGCACAAGAAAAAATGCAACAACAGTTATACTCAAATTACACACAGCTGCTAGATGGTTGGAGACTTACTGAGCACTCACAATAATAACTGTACAGGGGAGGACAGAGATGTGAACAAAATGAGGAGTAGATCTAAGTGGCAATTAATGTAGAGACTGAGCTCATTATATAGGGTCCGGCAGAGCTTGATACAACTTGTAAGAAGGACGCGCAAATGAAGCCATGGGGACAAAGAGTTGACAATCCCGCTCTGAACAACAGAAAGAACGACTTACTCTACTATAACGGTAGAAGGGGGGGACTGAGGCAGAACACGCTCGTGATCAAACATGCAGCATACTGTGCGTTAAAATTACACAAAGGATGATGAATCATAGGCTATGTAACAATATCTATATCTATATATATATATATATATATATATATATATATATACAGTAACCTCCGACTATCCAATGGCATGTCTAGAAAGTGGGTCTGTCTCTAAAGTGGGCCCCTGCCTCCTGGACTGGTAATCATGGACCCTAACCCAGCCTAACTCAGAAAACCACTTACATATTTTCCTACTAGACATGCATAGCACCTATTTAAGACCCTATTCATACCAAAATCGGACATAAAAGAGTGAAATATATGCAAAGGAACCAGAGAAGAAGGTTTTAGAGGTAAGTATATACAGTATTAAACATTCTGGGTACTTACAACAAGACCCTGGCTCCTGGACTGGTACTTATGGACCCTAACCTAGCCTAACTCAGGAAAACATTTACATAACTCCCTAATGGACATGCATAGCATCTAAGACCCTATTCACACCAATAAGGGACATGAAAGAGTTAAATAAATACAAAGGAACCAGAGAATAGGGTTTTAGAGGTAAGTATGGAAAATACAGTACAGTAGTAAACATTCTGGGTACTTCCAACATGTCCTTGGCCATCTCGATGAATAACCTGCCTCCTCTCAGACTCTGACAGTAAAAAGGTGTACCTGAAGCACCTGCAGTAATCAAATTTTGCTCTGAACTGTCATTTGCACTTTGAATTTTATTTTCTTAACACTGGGCACTCTGATCGTACTTGCGCTCCACTATACCTTAATGAAATCAGTGTTGCACTCTTCACTTAGGTCTTTGCACTCAGAATTATAATTTCTTAACACTGTGCACTGTTCTTTTCACTGCATAACACTGTAAATTCCCGTGTGGTCTAGTGGTGAGTTCTTGCTGTTTATTCACTGTCAAAGTCTGAGAGTAGCTGATGCAGGTGGCTTAGGGGCGCATTGCTGGGACGTGGTGATGGACTACCCACTTCAGACAACTCTGAAAAGAGGTGCAAAGTCACGTTCAGTGGCGACTCCACTGTGGATGATGTGCTGGGCTGTCATTCAGAGGATGAAGGCCCGTTTTGGGGAGGCAGTGGTGTGGAGCCAGGGCTGGGCACAGCGGGGGTCATGGGTCCGAAAAAATTGTCAATGGTTGATTGATGCAAGGAATGACGATTTTGACGATTAATGATGCACTACCTGAAAGTGTGCACTTCCTCCACAAGTCACAAGGGCCCCATCTCCCTGCCGCAGTCTGGGTGTTCCAGGTAGTTGAGAATGAACTCAACGTGCTCCCGGTGTGCACTCAGCTTAGGGGTGGTCGGAGTAGTGGCACGCTGAGAGGAGTCCACATCATCGTCGCTATCCTCGTCAGAATCTTCAAGCTGGGTACTTGTACCTGCAACTGAAGATGGATCTCGATATCAGACATGATATCTCCCTCATCGTCATCCAACCACTCACACACTTCGTCCACATCAACATCATCATCATCCGCGTGAAGACGTGCATGGAATTCATCCATGTTGAAACCTAGAAAATCATGTACCACATCAGCTCTGAGAAGCAGATGAGACCAACCATTTTCCAGAGTCTTGACAGGGACTTCCTTCCATGCACTGGACCAGTTGTAGTTTGCAGACTTGAGGTTGTAGCAGTGAATGTTTTCCAAAGTCCGCTGGCCTCGCATGTCCAGTCCCTCCCTGCGATCGTCCTCGTCCTTGAGAACAACCATCACCTCACCCAGGACCTTCCAATGATACAGCCTCTTCGTTGCCATGATCGTTCCTTGGTTCATTGGTTGGATGAGAGCAGTCATATTAGGTGACAAAAACAAGCACCTAATGCAGCCATTCTCAGCCACCAACTCTTTGTCGGACGGGTGGGCAGGTGCATCGTCCAAGAGAAGGAGGGCCTTTATCTGGTCGTGCGGGATTCCCAGATTCTTAGTCTGGTAATGGATGACCTTGACAAAATGGCGGTGGAACCAGTCTTTGTAAATCTTGGGTGCGAACCAAGCCTTCACAGAATGGTACCAAACAACAGGAAGGACATTGATCACCCCACGAAAACACCGAGGATGCTTTGCATGGCCAAGAGTAACTGGCTTGAGCTGGTGCATGGTGTTAGCATTAGCGCAATACAAAGCAGATAACCATTGCTTGCAAAGCTTGCAGCCAGGTACACGCTTCTCCATCTCCTCAGCTAGAGTGTTCATTGGCATAGAGCGATAATATAGACCAGTTTCGTCAGTGTTGTAGACTTGTCCGAGAGTGAGGCCCTCCCTATCGATCAAGCCCTTCACCTTCTGCCAGAACTCTTCTACTCCCTCCTCATTGACATCCAGAGCTTCGCCATGGGTAAGGCCATGCCGTAACTTGAAAGAAATGAGCCAACCCTCGGATGCCTTGAAGTCTGGTATGTTCTGTAACCTTGCGAACTTCTCAGCAACAGCCTTCAACTCCTTGCCACGCACCAGCACACCAGCAGCATGTTGTTGACGATACCAAATCAGCGTGGAGCAGTCGATTTCTGCATACCGGGGAGTAAATATCATCTTCCTCTCAACTTTGCGTTTGTTCTTCGATGAGAAGTCAGCCATGTACTGCATGAGTTTGTTGTGGGATCTCTTGATATCAAACAATGTAGAGCGGGCCAGGTTGAATTCATGGAGGATGCGTGAGGTCGACCATCCCGCATCCACCTTGTCCAATATCTCCATCTTCTTCTCCAGAGACAAAACCACTTGCTTCCTCTTCTCAGGCACCGGGGCCATCATCACACACACGAAGAAGAGGCAGGAGAGGAAGAAGAGAGCCTGCAGGAGGTAGGGTATCACCATAAAAGCAAGCACATGGGCGGCCATGGTGAGGAGCGTGCACTCACGACGAATGACGGGCAGGAAGTGGGGAGGATGCAGGGGCGCTCTAGCTGACGTCGGCGGAAAAACGCACCAAAACACAGCTGGTCCGTGCTGCGTGCCAAGTTCAAATTACAGGGGAGGAAAATTTGGAATGTATTGGAATTTTTTTGCATTTTGGGGGGCAATTTGAGGGTTATGAAGTCCCGGGCCCAAAATGTCCAGTAAGTGGGGAGTCCAGATAGTGGGCGTCTGGATAGTATAGAGATTACTGTATATATATATATATATATATATATATATATATATATATATATATTTATATATATATGTATATATATATATATATATATATATATATATATATATATATATATATATATATATATATATATATATATATATATATATATATATATATATATATATATTGTAAATTTTATTTATTCTATGTCATTCCACTATTAACATCCACCTGCAAACATTTCCAGTGTTCTTATAGACAGAATGACATGGCAAATCCTAATTATAAGATCAGTCTCTGTAACTATCGCTTCTATCTAACATTACAAAACGAAGTCAACGAAGCATACCTTTGACAGCAAACATGTATTATATATGCAGCCATGTTGACAGACTCAGAGAACATTGTGATACCATACAAACTACATACCGCCTTTGCACTTTGAGAATACGTCGGACGCATAAATTATCATTGGCTGCTGATACTGTACCATGAGCAACTCTCCAAACCCTCCCACAAACGTTCATCCTCCGTCCCACTCACACTTACCAATGTGTAGTGTGGCTGTTGCTTCATAACTATTCGTCGACCACCAGTGCTCCGAACAGTGGGTAATGCGGAACTTTCCCTGACTGTGCATGATGGATTTCGTAAATACCAACTGAGAGAAAATGAATGAAACCTTAAATGGTTAATGAAGTCTGTCTAAACGTACGAAATATAACCCTCGAAACAACTCCAGCAAACTCTCAGAGAATAAGAACGAAAAGGAGGAACATATCTGTAAGCACGAGGAGACTTCAAAATGAAACAGTAGAATGAGCTCAGGCTGAAGAGTCAGTTTAGAATATAGAAAGGGTGAACAGTCATTTCAAACGTTACATTAAATGAAATAAAGAACTATTTGGGGAGAATGGACGTAATGATGGTACAAAGCTAATGTTATTAAGAATGATGGTTACTTTGTAGTAAATGAACTAGCAAATCTGTTTATATACTGTATGTTTAGAACTCAAAGCTGTAACCAAAACTTGGAAAAAGTGCGTCATTTGCTCTGCATCACAAAAACGGCTACATCAAAGACCCAAAGAAGTGCCGTCTAGTTCGTTATATACTTTTCACAAAAGCACTAAAAATCGAATTATTCCTACTTTAAATGTAAACCAGCCAAGTGAACAAGCAAAGATTTCGAAGAAGTTTCTCGAAAACAGACCATATTCAAGTTACTGATTTACAGTAATCAGGTGCTTGAGAAAACATGGATGTATAAACTACTGTGCATGACATTATATAATTATGAGGTTGAATCCGTTTGAAACAGCCCAACTCGAGGACAAGGTAAAGAAGAAACGTTTATTGAAGTACTAGAAAATATATAATGAGATAGCACGAAAATCATATAGCCACCAAAGGGTAGCTAGAAAATACCAACAAAGAATAGCTTGTTAGACAAGGGAACTCAGTTTCACCCAAGTTATTCGCTTCGTGCCTGGAGAACGTTTTTAGAAATCTAGGTTGGGATAACGAAAGAATTAACATACATACTGAGCAACTGAAAAGTTTCGCTCATATTCAACTCGGTTACGGAAACTTCCTAACGCTCTTTCTTACATAATTATTTTTGGGCATGGCACGCTAGTATACTGTTGCATACAAATAAATATATATATATATATATATATATATATATATATATATATATATATATATATATATATATATGTATATAGATATCGTTGCTAGAACGCAAAAAAATGTCAGAGAATGGAAAATTAACGTGTAGTAAGGCAAATAAATCGCCAAAGAATAGGTGCTAGGGAACCTCTTTAACCGACGAGAATAAGGACAATAGCCTTACTACTGTTCTTTTCAGTGAACCAGGGGAGGAACTACAAGAAATGACAGGTGACGTGAACAGGGAGTCCAATGACTGACTTGAAAGTAGATTTGAGCTGGAAAAACGTATCCCTTCTCTTTTAGTGATATGAAGGGGAATACATTTACTTTGGTTAGGCAGTTCAGGCCGATCTAGTTCATGGCAATAAAATCAAGTGAAAAATAAGAATGGGATGGAGAGCTTTTGGCAATGTTAAGTAACTACATGAAAGATATGCAGTTACTTTTTTGCAAAAAAGACACGATTATTACAGTCAGTGTAACCTGGCATATATGAAGTCTAACAAAATCCTTGTATCATAAAAATAGGAGTGCTCAGAACGTAATGGAAAGGGCTATTTTAAGAGTTACACGGAGAGAGGGAAAAAATGGGGGAGGGGAGGTTTTTTGGATAAGGAAACAGACGATGGTAGAAGATATAATCATTAAAATATAAAAAGCGTACATGGGTTTGGCAGAACATTGGATGTCTTTCTTAGAACAGTTAACAGATGGACATCCAGGATAACCGAGTGGCAGTTTAGAAGTGGAGTGAAAAGAATAAACAGACAGAAGACGAGGTGGCGAAATGAGATGCTGAGATTCGGGGGGATATGATGGAAAAGGCGGATAGCCAGTAAGTCAGCGTGGAAAACGGAAAAGACCTTTGTCCTGCAACGGAATGACTCTGGCTGCTGCTGATAATGTTTATGATGCATTGAAATCAGTAGGGAAACGATCCCACTCAACCTCGGGCTACAACAGGTCGTCAATGAATTATATTAACTGTATTTTCCTGGAATATATTCCAATATCAAGGCAGATGGGTCAGCTGAATACATTCCGGTGGCTGTGTACTACTGAGCGAATGGACAGTGACTGGCTGACATGAATGATTAGTAATGTGCTGTACAGTACATCTCTCTTCCTTCATTCTCACTCAGAATAAGCGAAGAGTAAATATTGAAACTGCATATCAGCTAATAATTTAACAGAAATAATTTTTGTTAGTTATTCCAATTTTCTCCCTCATTACATGCATTTCATCACTAGACTATGCTATACATAATCATCATGCATTTATAGGCCTCTTCATACAAAAAAGGTGCATGAACTTCCTCAACCGTTCGTAACAACACTAGAGTTACGCACTCCCTGCTGGCTGTGATGCCTGGTCTGCTGCCTGTGTGTGTGTGTGTGTGTGTGTGTGTGTGTGTGTGTGTGTGTGTGTGTGTGTGTGTGTGTGTGTGTGTGTGTGTGTGTGTGTGTGTGTGTGTGTGTGTGTGTGTGTGTGTGTGTGTGTGTGTGTGTGTGTGTGTGTGTGTGTGAGACAGAGAGAGAGAGAGAGAGGAAAACTGTGAGTGGCTGAGACTGATAGCAGGGAGGAAATGTAAAGTGTGTTCGAGTGAATGTGTGAGGAGGCGAGAACAAGGTGGGGAAGGAGATGTAAGTGAGACAAGGAAGAAATGAATGTGTGACTAGGTGAGAGTGACTGAGAATAAATATGAGGAGTAACTAGAGTGGGGGAGAAAACTACAGGTGAGAATAGTGAGGCTGAGTGACAAAATTAGCTGATTATAGTAAACATATCTATGCATATTACTTTAATTACATCCAGAGATCTAACTACCAATGTTCTATAAATCCTCCCGACGAAGAAAATTATAGAACCTTAATACAGCATAAGATTACCGTGATGTCATCGTAGGGAAGGGGTAATGGAGGTCTCCTGTATTTTTTCGATACAAGCTTGTCATGTAAACCCAACAAAATTGTGTAGCGATATGAATAATACAATGAAAAAATGCGACATCTTACTGTTTCTAAGCCTGAGAGTAAATAAAACACCTGATAAGCCAACATCTTGTAAAATAACCGCGATGAATTGGATGGTTAACAAAATACTGTGTGAACAATTAAAACGACTTACGCCGGAACCATGCAATAATCAGCCAAACTAAGAGAAAATTTTGAAATTACGTTACCAGAATGAAAACTATGTGGGAAGGAAGAAAAAAAAAAACTGAATGGCAGAAGCAAATTATATGACAGAAAAGTGTAGTTGATTAATACCTTTCCAAGGTTTGTAAATGATGATACTAAGAGTTTACTCGACTAGGAAGGGTACGGTCTTGTAGCTTTGGGTAAAAAAGAATGTCAATTTTGTTATATAAATTATGAATGCTGCTGCCAGGTTAGGTTCAAGCAGAGATGTGAGATCGAATGTGAAGTTGAAGGTATAAGAGGGAGATGTTTGAGGGGATGAGGTGCAGTGTGAGGTTGAAGGGGTGAGGTTGGATGTGATCCTGGGACTGGAAAAGGTGAAAGGGGAAGAGTACGTTGTAGGGGACTTTACATTTTCAATGAATGAGGAGCCATGTCTACTGCAGCGCTGGAGTGGAAAGGGATAAAGTTGGTTAGGTTTGGTCTCCGGTAAGAGCTGATCAAGGATACGTGTATAAAATGAGATTAAAATATACGAGTACGTCTTGTACTGGATGAGGGTTGGTGGGAGGGGTGTCAGGTTGAGGAGTGAAAGAAATGGTCCGGAGTTGAGAGGTGGGGAGAAGGATGGTGTCTTTGTCGCTCACTGTTTTCCACCCTGCCGTGTTCTATTATAGTAGTCTGCCATCCATAATTTTTCCCTGCATTTTAACTTCGTCCCCACCTCGTCGTCTCAGCTTCAGTTAAATAACCTCCTACATTTTTATGACCCTCCAGAGGGGCGAAAAAAGGCACACGGTTTTTCTGCGTGATATTAAAACTTCAGTGCTCTTAGCTTTTGCATTATTCTCAATCTCATTCATCTTTCCTCCCCTTCCTAGTGTCAGACTTTTCCTCCCGTTTTTCAATAAGAATTTCCTTCACGATTGTTTTACACCATTTTTAAAACGATTTACATATCTTCTCAAGCCTCTGTTTCACAGGATGAACTTCAGTATTTTATCTTCTTCGTTCAAGTATTTCACTTTTCTTTAGAAATAACTTGACGCTTATCTTTGTAGCTCTGCCAGTTAGACTTTTTGCCGTGCTGACGACGTGGCTGCATTGTGTTGGTGGAAAGGAAGGCTGTGGCTGAACACCGGGCAGGCTTGTGACTGCGTCCTGGCCTCGACCACTTGGCCGCGATTCAAGGCCACATTTTCAGGAGCCTGGCTTCAACTTCGATCTTAGCCTCCACAACTGGCCCTGGCCTCTATCTCGGTCTCGTGGCCAGGCAAAAATTATAAAGACTCTTGATATTTCTTAGGCCAAGTCCAAGTGACGGATGTACCCGTAAACACACACACACACACACACACACACACACACACACACACACATACACACACACACACACACACACACACATTGTTGAATATGCAGATAGATCGACAGATACGTTTACTGACGTAAGATTTACAATATTGCAGAACATAAAGAAGGACAGGAAATAAAGTAACAGTTAATGGTCCAAGCGAAAACACTACTGATTAATACAATGCCCAGTCTACTTATGGCCTAAATTTACCAGACATCCATCTGGATGCCAAAAAATATTTCTGTCTTGATCCTACGTAGCTCATTGTGCATGCATGCAGTCTTACTTCGTACACGACGAACACATTCTGTATTCATAGAACGGGCTCTGGGCAAAAAGTCAATCACGTTATGGACCTTATGACATACTGATACGTGACGACTGGAGTCAGCTAATGCATAGCACTATGCATATGAAGAAGTCAAAGAAAACAAGAAACGGTGCCAAGGGACAGCAAACCCGTCCCCGGCAGTCAATTTAGTGCTGACGTATAAACACAACAGGATAACTAGTCAAAAATGTCACATATCAGATTTTGAGTATATCGGGTGAAAACTGACGATTTTATGCCCATTAGAAATTTTATACTCGACCCACCTGACACTGATCCCCTTATCGCTAACTGAGGGGTGACCCCCCTGATGTAATGAGGAATGTTATAGGATGCAGATTTGAATGTTGCACTTTAGGTTTTGGTTAAATGTCGACATGACGAATTTGAAAGGAGTTATGGCGAACAAACTTCTTTTTTGTTTTTTTACATTTCTTGGGCCTACAGCCTGGGCCTTGGCCCAATTTGACTCCAGATTCAATCAGGTGATCAGAAGGGCATAGCCCATCATTCCTGAAATTTTAGTCAAAATCGCTCCAGTAGTTTTTGCGTAAAGTTGTTAACAGACACAGACATATAAACAAATCGAGTGAAAACAATACCCGTCCCTGAGCCCCTCTGGGGCGGGGAAGATAATAAATACTGTAGATACACAGCCAGAGTTAAGTAAACAATACCCGTCCCTGAGCCCCTCTGGGGCGGGGAAGATAATAAATACTGTAGATACACAGCCAGAGTTAAGTGCAATAGGACAAATTATCAACTGGGAGAGCTATATGGAAACTGATAGCAACTCGTGAAATACTTGGCATATTAATCTATTGCCATTAACTGATAGTACGTCTTCCATAGTAGCAAGGTGACAGTGAGTTTGTTCATGCCGTGTAATGGGGCATGACTCGACCACATGCAGTTCGGTCTGTACCTCACCTCATGGGCAGAGTAAATCCTCCAGTGGCGCTGTCTCCGACCTTTCCTGTTCCACCTCCCACTTTCCACCGCAAGGTAATGTCCGTTACCTGAAACCGTGTGAACGACACCTTGTGCATATCATTAACCCCCGGACCCGGCATAATACACGTCATGTACGCACAAATCAGAGTTTATACTCTTATAGGTAAGTCCCCTGGATGAAATAGAGTGGAATGCTGACAATCTGTTTCCATGGCCTCACGTGTCATTAACATCATTAGTAATCAAATCTCTTATATACTTTGCGATGAGAGTATTTGTTGCCAGGGAGGTGTTCAGTCAGTGCATAGGGGCGTCGTCTTCAAAGCCAGCTGTATTACATAGTGCTCTATATAGAAAAAATTTGCAGGTGTTTACCAGGTTCTTGAAAGGGAGGACATCCAGACTCCACGTAACACAGGTCGTTACACGTAGTCATAAGCACACCAAGCAGTGCCTTCATTCCCCAATCATACATTCTCATCACAGGTTTGATGTCCGTAATCACTTAGGACTCAGCCGTACAGCAAGGCCGACATCAATGAGGAATCAAAAGCTTTTCTCTCTAACACGAATAGGGATGTCAGTATTCTTTCACATGAACGAAACAAATTTTATCAAGTGCCATATTATTGCATGTGCGTAAGCCCTGACTGACCAGGACACCTTGCATTCTGATGTATGCGCACTTCCAAAAGAAACATAGTGTGTGCGTGAACCCACATTCACGCCATTGAACTGAAATGGCTGCATGCCATCATCCGTTCCATTAAGTACAAAATAACTTGGTCTGACTGTAATTAAATATCATTCCATTTTTCTCGTACTGTTCATACAGTACATCTAATTAGTCTGCATATTACTTCTAGTTGCTGCAAGGAGGATATGTCGTCCAAAAGGATGAGGACATGCAGCCACGACAGAAACTCATCCCATCCACACTTTTACTTTATCATTTTAGTCTTTTCATACAAAATTAATAATATACATGAAGTTGGGAACTCTTCACGCACCCTTAATGTGGTGGTGATAAGAGCTGTGCCAATTACGCGGTGAGTGACTTGCAGACGGCTGCCAGGGCCGCCAACATCACAGCCCCGCACCCCTTCTTCTCATCACCTTAATCAGTTAGTCTCGCGGAACTCTGTCATAGATCTGAAAATAGACTACAGAAATAATCGAAGTAATTTTCTTACGTTTGGCCAGTTTTCTTGGCAATCGCAAAGAAATGATTAAAGTCAGCTCCACCTGGGCTGACGACCTGCCTGCTCTCGGTAAGAAACAAACCACCGCTGCAGTCTACCGCTTAGCGCCATGTCATAGAGCCTACTGGTGCTGTTATGACACTAATCCCCCTAAAACTACCAGGCAAGGATCTGTTACAACGTTTAAAAATCACGATCATCCTGACCACCTGCAACTGTGTGGGATAACTACCTGACAGAAAAATCGCATTGACCAGGATCGTGGCAGAAATTATATAGCTTCTAGCAAGTAACCTAAACACTCCCGGGGGAACACCGTCCAGTCCACACACACACACACACACACACACACACACACACACACACACACACACACACACACACACACACATGCACACACACAGACACATCTGATCTCATCATCATTCTCATTACCCTCTATCTCCATCCTTTTCCGTCCTCTTCCTTAATTTTCTTACTCTGCTCTTCCTGTGTTATTGTCGTAGTCTGTTCACTCTCTTACAGGGCTGCCTAGCATGGGCGCACTGATTTACTACTATTATAATCTTTTATGTTGTTGCCCTCTCAGCTTCAAACATAAGAACACAAGACAAGAGCACACCTACAATAGTCCGACAGGTCGATGGTAAGTAGTTTTTGTCAAAGAAAACCCTTTTTTTTTTTTTTTCTTCTGATGCCTGAAAAGGGGCCAAATTGGACTGTACCTAATGCATCTTAAAAAAAAAATAATAATAAAGAATTTGGAAAGAACTCTTCCCTTTAGTTTTTGTTATCCCCATTACAACAATGTTATTTGTAGCCTTCCATATTAAATAACCTCCTGCAGCTAACCTCTTTCCCTAGGTCATGATCAACTCGTATTAATAGGCTTCTGTACCACAACTACTCCCTTCTCAACCTCTTTATTTGCCTCGATTTCTCACTCACGCCTCTTATCACTCTCTTCTTTCTTCCACCTAGAGCTATCTAATTGTGTGTGTGTGTGTGTGTGTGTGTGTGTGTGTGTGTGTGTGTGTGTGTGTGTGTGTGTGTGTGTGTGTGTGTGTGTGTGTGTGTTACCCTGTGTGCGAAAATGCTCGCTCATTTTGAAAGTATCCCTAAGCTTAACAAATTCACGGAACAGCAGCCGTACCAGTATGTGATTCAATTCAAGAAGTTAAGGAAAAAAAAAACACTGATGCACGGGTGCTTTTGTGATGATAATTTAGGTGGGATTAGTGTTCGGCTGTACTGAGGGTTAGTAGAAGATCCTAGCCAGCACAAGAAACTTCCTACTTACAGTGATTAAAAGGGAATTAAGGTATTATATTCACAGTATTGTGTGTTGTTATCGTGTCAGTATGTGGTGATGTGTTGGTGCTTGGTTTGATTAAGGGTCAACAGGAGTCCCGTACTACTTTCCTATGTGTTTGCTGGTTCTACGGGAATTAAGGATACTTCAGATTAGAGTTTTTTCTGGTACTGTGCTAGAATTGCGTGTTTGTGGGACTGGCTATCTCTTGGCCACGCTATTTTTAATTTTCTCTCTCTCTCTCTCTCTCTCCGTACCCCCCGTACCCTTGCAGTACCTTACCCTCGTTCCCGAACTTTCTACCAACTTCCCTCTTCGCCTGTCCTTAGATTTCTTCCTACTTGCTTTTAAAGTTATATAAAATCATTATGAGAGGTTAATACAGTATCCGGAAGATTTTTTTTTTTCTTTTTTTACATTTTGACGTGCCATGTCTTTGTATAGAGCAACTTCCCTATACCTCACCTCACCAATTTTCCATTATGTAGGGTGACTTTCCTACCTTACCTACGCCGTTGTCTTTGTTTAGACTGTTTTATACACGTTGCTTCACTTGCCTACTCTTTCTTCTTGCTTGATCAAGTGACTGTATCACTGAAGTTATTTCGCTTGCCTTTGTCTTAAGCATATATCTTTTTGTACCATATATATATTTTCAGGGTAGTATCTCATGCCCTCTTGCCCTTTTTATTGCTGAATAATTGTCTACACTTTTACTCCTTTTGTTTAAGGGAAAGTAACACCAGCACCAGTTATGTAATATATTAGACTTTCGCACAAAAAGGGGAAATGTTAAATGAATACATTTTTGTTTCGACCTCATAAGGCCTTCATTGGAAAGGCCTCGGCCTCGGCCTCGGCCTCGAGGTTTGATGAGAAGTGAAAAGGGAATGAGAGTGAGGAGGAACGGTAAGGGTGGGAATGGCAGAAGCGAAAGGGCTAAAAACAGAGAAGGAATAAAACAAGTAAGCAGGGAAATGAAGAGATGGGAAGGGAAATGTTAGAGTGGCAGAAATATGAGTTTGAAGAAGAGAAGGGGGAAGCAAGGAACAGTTGGAAGTAAAAGCTTTCTGCATTTCTGACCTGTCTAATTGTGTTGTTGGAGTTGGATGTAGGAATAAGTATAGTTGTTTGACTCTATGTAATAACTGTTAGCCTCTTCATTATTTTATTCCCACACATGCCACTAGTAAGTGCACTTTATTCTCTGTAACACTACACAACAATCGTTTGCTTTAAGGACATGATTCACTTTTTTTTTTTTTTTTTCCGAGAAATCGATCACCTACGTGAAAATAGTTATGACCATGAGGTAAAAGGTCCACATTTTGGCAGTTTACGGTTGAAGTTTGAACGTGGTCCCTTTATAATTAATAATTTCGCTCTTTTTTTTTTTTTTTTGGTCAGGACATTTAACTGTCGAGGTGGAAAATGCAAACTTACAATGGAAGCCTCAAGAGACGCACCTGGGAACTGACCTAAAGTGAAAAGTCTCATAATTACTATTTTTATCTTATATATATATATATATATAAGCAACGTTGGGTCTGGTTAGTACTTGGATGGGTGACCGCCTGGGAACACCAGATGCTGTTGGCATCCCTACGCCAAGTGGGGTTGGTGGAGGATTAGTGCCCCTCCCTGTAAAACAATTAACTCTAAGCCCTTGGCCACCCTGTCTGGGATACATGGCGTCTGGCAATGAATGAATGAATATATATATATATATATATATATACATATATATATATATATATATATATACTGTATATATATATATATATATATATACATATATACATATATATATATATTCACTCAGGACATTCAATTCACACTCGGGGAAGAAAATGTAAACCCACAATGAAAGCCTCAATAGTCGAATTTGGAAACTATGTAGCGTATATTCTCAGCCAATTTTGTTCAGTTGATATTTATTCCAGCGGTTAAAGAGTTAAGGAAAATTTTGATCAAATGAAAGGGTTCATTAAAGTCAAAGGGTTAAGCCACCACCGCCATACCTCACATTCCTGAATAGGAGAGACCGATCATATTTCACTATAGACGGTTCGATATAAGCACTTATGTGATGACATTTGAGGTTCAGTGTGCCATCTGTAGGTGTGTGGGTGAATGTCAGGCCTCAGGTACGGACTGCATGATCTATGGGCAGAGTAAACACAAAAATAACTCCTATAAACAAGAGTTTGTAAAGAAAAAGACAACACTGAATATCCAAGAAAGTTGGGGCCAACAACTGTTACCTGTTTAAGGAATAAATAGCTGAATATTGTTTAGAATTTTGTAGCAGTGATCAACTTCTGTTTTGTCAGCAATCAAGTTGTTAGACGGGGGTTTGCCAAGTTACTGACTAAACTTCTAGGTGGTCTTGACTTCAGGATCAGATTTCTTACCATCTCACAACTTGCGAAGAATATGTAGAAATATCCGAAGTGACCTGTCAGTGAGGAAAATCTGATCGAGTTCTGTGGCACCTCCCTCGCATACAAACAACGGTGGTACAAAACAACTGGCCTCTTCTAAAGTTGCTGTGCTACTTTCCTTTTCAGTAACTTTTGAGAGTAACACTGAAATGCCCACATAACCTATTAGCTATGTTTAAGGTGGAGAGGTGTCATCCCTGGCTGGCAACAACTAGAGCAATACATCCGTCATGGTGGAGGAGAACAAAGTTCCCTACTCACTTATCACTTGGTTTGGAATCCCAGAATATCTACCCCGTGGCCTCAGCACCGATGCAGTTTCATTGTTCCTTGACAGCACTGATGCTGACCATATTGTACCTAAGTGAAGAGGACGCATTTCAACCTGCCACGTACCCGAGTGCTGACTGGACACATTGTCCACTGCCACCCTTTCGAAAAGCTGGGAAATTAATGGTAGGCGTTTTAGCAGTGGAGGTGTCATTCGTCCATGGTCACTCGTCATCTAATAAATATGACTGTGGCAAACAAACCTGGTAATCTCTTGATCAATAACAGTCCAGGAGAACAAAGCTTGTAACTGGTCATGCACCTTTCTTATTCCCAAGAGGCCAACAGGATGAGCTGATGGCCCAACCTGAATACAGCTTGATAAAATTTTGCAGGGACAAGAAACTGAAGATGTTTTTCATGATCCCGTGTCAGAAACCCTCCGGATTCCGCCCGTTTACTTCCTAAACCTGCTTAGATCTCCATACAAGTTCATCATGATATCCCTGTTTAGGATTCATATTGGTATATGAGAAAAGGCTTTAGTGCTCATGACAAGTGGTGTTCCGTTAATATAGTGAACAACGCGAATAGTTGCACATTACTATTTAGTCAGTGAGAAAAGTGTGATTTTGACCTCTCCCTCCTCTAATCGGAAACATCGTGGGGGGGCGGGGGAGGACTCAAGCGCCTACATCAAACTTCGTCCAAAGAGAAACCTGTTCCAAGCAATGAACCGTGTCAGTGTTACAGTATTCCTTAGCTCCCTAATAATATACAGGGACATTTCTCGTGGAGCCTTAAACAGCCATTCCTTAGGGTTTAGTTTGCTAGTAGTAGAATTACAAGGAATCTAGAGAAAGATGGTTTGGGACTGGGGAGACAGGATGCAATGAGCTAGTTGTCTCTGTGGGTACTGTGTTTGGAGGGCAACGATAGTAGGGGTAAATGTGGCAAATGATATGTACCCAGGTGCTGGCACCTGGGTGACTGCAGTTCACAGATGTTAATCAAGACTGGCTATAAGGGTAACATTTAGCATGCAGTCTTGAGAACCCTTGGTCTTGCGTCCACTGGTTCGGAAACAGGAAGGGAAAGAGGTGTCACTCGTTTGTCTCCTGGAACCTGAGAGAACTTATGTGGTGGAGTGAGGGCATGCCGAAGCGATGGTATGGTGGGAGTCAAGGCTTTGTCGTGTATGGGTATGGTGGAGTGAGAGAAAGGGTAATTACAGTCGTGATGTGATGGAGTAAGGGTGTCGTGTAGTGGAGTGAGGGCATGCTGTGGTGGAGTGGTGTTTGTACTGTTACATCCCAATCCCACACTGCCACAGGCTTCAACAGCAGTAGTTCAGTATAGGAAGGATGTTGCCCAGCGAGTTGTTCTTCCTGTGGTCAGCCTTTTGGTGTACAGCACACAAGACCAGATAATTACACTTATTGCTTGCCAACTTCACTTCAATAATTTCACATACACCAGATCTATACATCCGTTACTAACTGCAATTACACTTAATGCTTGCCAACAACACTTCACTGTTTTCACAAGTACCGAAGATATACAAACTTCACTAACTGCACTGACACTGAACTACACTCAGACTGAATTGAAAGCTGACTGAAACTGCTCTAGTCTCTTCCTCATCCTTATATAAGCTTCCTATGTTCTCCAGTAATCTATTACTTCCACAAAGTTCTTGTGCATTCTCGAAGGAGCAACTGATACAACAGTTACCAACTCGGAGACATCCAAAACTCCTGAGTTTTCTTACGTTATATAACACTCTAAATTATTTAGCATACAAACTGAGAAATAATTTCATAATTTAACAAACAATCACATAAATAAAACATTATAGACAAAAAAAGAGACCAAATTAATTTAC
The DNA here is from genome assembly GCF_032717465.1 of Coenobita brevimanus. Classification (NCBI taxonomy): domain Eukaryota; kingdom Metazoa; phylum Arthropoda; class Malacostraca; order Decapoda; family Coenobitidae; genus Coenobita; species Coenobita brevimanus. The sequence continues at coordinate 16,303,193 of NC_137046.1, forward strand.
AACTTACAAAGTAACTACTCTCACAAACAGCAGGCTAACTGGCATCTCTGACTCGTAACGGAATTGTGAGAAACACCGGGAATTCTCCAGCACAGTCTAACTAGCAATCCAGCTTCTTAACAGTATGAACTGAAAGTGCAGTGTGATGTAATGGTGGTTTGCAAAAATGAGGGTGTGGTTTGGTGGAAAGAGGGTGTGGTGGTGTGACAGTATGGTGAATCGAGGGTGGGATGGAGTACGGTTTGATAATACAAAGGCTTGGTGATGTTATGGTGGAGGGAATGTATGCTGAAGTGAGGGTGTGGTGTAGCGGAGTGAAATGTGTTGTGGATGAAATTCAATGGTATTCTGAGGTGAAGTCAACGTATGGCAGACTGTGTAGTGTGTTGGACTGAGGGCGATTTATGGTAAAGAGGTAGGGTGTGGTGGAAAGGGGGTGTGCATTTAACAGCTGTTGTAGCCCCAGGTTCATCTGAAATGCAAACCCAATGGACTGCAGGCTGAAGTTACCCACTTCTTGCTGTTTACCATCCACTTTTCAGGAGATAGAGGAAACGAAGTTAGGATTTGGTTGAATGAGAGTGTGGTGTGGAATGGAAAATACAGTGTGGTAGAGTATGTGATTAAAAGAAAGTATTGTGTGGTGGCGTGAGGGTGTAAAATTGTTAACATAAGGTATACTGTGAGGAAATGTAGATGTGGTGTGAGAAGCAAGGGTGTGGTGTGGTGGAGTGAGATTATGATGTTGTAAGTGTATAGTGGAGTGAGGAGAGGGACACCTTCACGCGAGCAGCTGTGCTTCCTGTTTATGCAAACTTCCCAAAATTCCTCCCCCCCCCCCCGTCTCCCAAGAGGGGGATGGTGGGTTTCTGAAGGGCAACTTTACATGCATTCCACTAGGTTCACATTCAGATTAGCCTACAACAACAGCAACAATAACACGAAAAATAACGTTGGACTAAGGTTGTATAACATAATGAGGATATGAGGTATGTGAACTTGTCATATAATGAAGTGTTATATGTAAAAGTGTGTGTATGGTACGGTTTAGTGAGGGTGTGGTGTTTTAGCGGGATGATGTATTAAAATGAAGATGTGTTCTGGTGAAGTGAGGGAGCGTCGGAGAGAAGGATGTGTTTGCTGACAAAGTTACTATTATCAATATTCTTTACCAGTTTTCGTATCTGGCAAAAGCGTGTATTCTTTCTTCCAAAGTTTGTGTCACGATTCGTCCAAACTTTTTTATACAAACAATGAAACTGAGAAACTTTTTAGCCTGTGCTGGTGGATATGTTGACTGGGACGTGCCACCAACTTGGGTCCCTAAGATGAGATTTATTGTGATCGCCTACGTCAGCGTGGGTGCCTGTGTTCTGATGTCGCCAACACCAGGATGGGTGCCTGTGTTCTGATGTCCACGCCAGCCTAGATGCCTTTGTTCTGATGTCCACGCCAGCCTGGCTGCCTGTTTTTTGATGTCACCAACACCAGACTGGGTGCCTGTGTTGTGATGTTGCCAAGGTCAGCATGGGCGCCTGAGTTGAGATGTCATCCACACCAGGATGGGTGCCTGTGTTTTGATGTCATCAACGCCAGCCTGGCTGCCTGTGTTCAGATGTCGTCCACGCCAGCCCGGGTGCCTACATTTTGATGTCATCAACGCCAGCCTAGGTGCCTTTGTTTTATCCCTGGATAGGTAATACGGATTGCACGAGCATCCCACCCTGTTTTGAAATTTGAGTTAGTATACTTGCTATCAGGGCAGGGGGCTGAGACTCCATGTACCTTCCAAGTTCTCTGGGCTGTCACAGGGTATGGCTGTATAACTGTGTTCGTTTGGCTGTGTGCATCACTGCAATACGCTTGGGGTGTGGCAGCTCCCAAGATATGCTATTGTGTGTAGAACCAAAGATTACCTTTTGTGCTTATTTGGGTGTAACTAATGATGCTTTTCGTCTTCATGTGCATATTTTATTTTTTTTTTCAGATACATACATGCATATGTACTGTGCATATGTACCTACATATGCACATATTTTCAAAATGTTTATCAGTACATAAAATATAAATTATAATTGAATAAAAATGTAAATAAATAAATATGGATATAAATACAAAGATAAATAAAATACATATGTACACAGAGGAAAAACTCACATATATAAGGTTTACATAGGGACTAACATACCATATGGAATTTCCTATATCTCAGCAAAAAAAAAAAAAAAAAAAAAAAAGGCAACATTTCACTTGTCTCGTCTGGAGATGCGTCTTCATTACCAAGCATGCCAGTCCACTCAAGTCATCATCTGTCATCGTACTGCCACTGGAGGAGCAGGGATGTCCATGGAGAAGTTTTTCTGGCATATTTTTGGGTAGAGGTAGTATTTCTTCCCCATATAATTTTTTTTTTTTTTGTCCATCATTTATTTCAGTAGCCCATTATATTAAATATTTCTTTGTTAAGGCTTCTAAAGTCAGTGCAAACCTTTAATGTGTCATGTATAAGGGGAATTTTCAAACTACTGATTGACTGATTTTTGATGAATTTTTTCCCTCTAGGGTACTACCACACGCCAAATTACCTACTACATAAATCTCAAAATATTATGATTACCTATCATGGGTTAAAGTCGCCAATGCTAGCTTGGGTGCCTGTGTTTTAATATCACCAACGCCAGCCTGGGTGCCTGTGTTGCGATGTCGTCCACGCCAACTTGGTTCCTGCTTACGTGATGCGACATCACGCACAACAGCTTGGGTTCCTGTTAGGTGATGTCACTCTTTCCTAAAAAGTCTAATCACCCTACAAGAATCAGGGTTTGTTTCATTTAGAATAGTTCACCATATTGTTTTTTTTTTTTTTTTTTAACGTGTAATTCATCTGAGTGCAGTACTCTCTCTCTCTCTCTCTCTCTCATACTCTTAACACGCAAATGAGACTAATCTCCTTGACGTAGGCAGTTATCTCAAGGCTCACAAGTGTTGACCCCGCTGCTTTACCTCTTTTCCAAGATATGGTGTATCTGTGTGTGTGTGTGTGTGTGTGTGTGTGTGTGTGTGTGTGTGTGTGTGTGTGTGTGTGTGTGTGTGTGTGTGTGTGTGTGTGTGTGTTTCAGATAGATTTGTGTTATGTGTATCCGACACTAAGAGACGAAACAAGACAACAAAACTTGTTCATCTCAGTGGTTAGTGGAGATATACTAGTCAGCTACAACCATACAGTGCGAAGTCACTATTAGGGGTTAGATGGAAAGTGTTCCCACTGCAGTAATAATATAAGCCTGTTCTGCCTTATTCTGGCTTAAACCTCCCTGTAAATTACCATGACGGGTTCTTCCAAGCCAAAACCCCGAGCACCCATTGGCGACGGAATAACCGGCCATGGCAGAAGTCAGACCTGCCTCAGAGCGAGGGGTCCTAAGAATTTCTAGAAAGACAATGATCCTGCCTTTGGAAACTAAATTCGAAATGTAGATCATACAGGTTCTTAGTAGTGAAGTTGACTTAGATGGTTGTCTTGAAGAAATGAAACATGTAAACTCAGATAATATGGTCTCTGTGGTGTGACAATGATCGGGGCATTCACGGAATTGTCTGATGGTCACATAATGTGCAAATTCACAGGCAGTATATATATTGGAGAGACACACACATTACACGCGTGTTTACAAATGTTTTTTACGCTGTTAACCGGGAATCGAACCCCAGGCCCCAGAGGCGGTGGCTGAATCGGTAGAGAGGCGGCTTGCGGTCCTAATGGACCCAGGATCGAATCCCGGCTGGGGCAGGGAACAGTTTAAGGATTTGAGTTTCCTAAAAAGCAGACTTTTCTGATCTACCAGATGACCCGCCGACATGTCGTAAAAGTACCCCCGCTAATACCAGTACACCAGTCCTGTATGAGACAGCCCTAGCATGTATTCAATATGGACGGTGGGTGTTGGCGCCGAAGTGGTGACATGTGGAGGTGTAGGAGGACTACTGGGCCTTGGGATAGGCCACTGCCCCCAAGAAATAGGCCCTGAGCCTTTGCCCGGAGTCGGACACGTAAAAAAAAAAAAAAAAAAGTTAGAAGTCAGGCACTAAGCCACTAAACCACGACGTGATAAAGCTTGTGACACCTGAATTTTTTGACGAACCAGGTAAATCCATTATGGAAGGATGTATTTCATTCACAACACATAAAGATTGTTTCACAGCCCCACGCAACTCGGCAAGTGACATAGCAGTTTTAATCTATTCCAGACACAACACGAACGTCTTTATATGTTGGAGAAACACGTAACACGCGTGTGTACGAATGTTTTTTACGCTCTTGACCGGGAATCGAACCCTAGACCTCTAGATAGAAATCAGGAACATATGCCACTACAGTGCCTGACTTCAACCGAGAGGTCTGGGGTTGATTCCTGGGCAAGAGCGTAAAAATAAATAAATAAATAAATAATTTGTACACACGCGTGCAATGTGTCTCACCAACATACACAGACGCTCGTGTTGTGCTGTCACTTGCCGTGTTGCGTGGGGATGTGAAATAATCCTAATATGTTGTGACTGAAATATATTTTAAAATAATGGATTTACCTGGTTCGTCAAAAAATTCAGGTGTCACAGCTTTTATCACATCGTGGTGTAGTGGCATTAGCGACTAACTTCCATGTAGAGGTCTGGGGTTCGATTCCCGGTCAAGGGAATAAAAAACATTCGTACACACGCGTGTAATGTGTGTCTCTCCGACATATAAAGACGCTGGTGTTGTGCCAGTGATAGATAGATTATAACTGCTGTCACTTGCCGAGTTGTGTAGGGCTGAGAAATAATCCTAATGTGTTGTGGTTGAAATATATCCTCTCATAATGGATTGACCTAGTTCGTCAAAAAATTCAGGTGTCACAGCTTTTATCACGTCGTGGTGTAAAGACAGCTTCTTCTCGACCCTTCTCATACACCTTTCTTCCACCAATGCAACTGACCCACGAATTCTTAATCCCTTCATTCAGGGGATGATTAAACTATGACATTATTCAACTTCAAGACTTAAGCAGCGAAAGTATTAATGAAGACTGTAGGCTACAACCCGTCAATTTCAAAAAGTCTATAGAAGCAAAGTGAAGTCCCCCAGACATTTGAATTTTTTTTAATATAGTTGAAAGGGTTAATGTTAAATAAGAAAATGGTTTATTCACCTTAAGAAAAACTTCTGGTATAGTCCTTTTACCTTAACCTGGCCTAGATTTTTGTTCTTTGGCAGCTTACTTTAAGTAGCTAAGAAAAAGGCAATAATGCACCTCATTATTTTTCAAAAGCAATTCTCCATGGCTAGTATAATTTTCTTACGTTAATTCATTGTTTAATATTCAGCATTCAAGATGGAGGGGTGGCAATTTCAGGCCAAGTAAAAGTAAAAAAGTTATAGTGGAAGCTTTAATGTGTTAATAAAAGCAAAGAAGTGGTTCAACATACAGCTCAAAGTGACGGTGAAGGCGATGATGGCGGAGGAGGTGATGTTGTTGGTGGTGTGGCAGGAGAAACGGGAGTTATGGAAATCACGTGACACGCGGTAGCTACGGTGATGGCGCCTGTGCGGGACTCCACCTCACCATCAACAACCACCAAAAGATGGACATTCATATCATCATTTTTACTTTTTCTTTTTCATTTACCAAAAAGATGTGACAAATGCATAAAACTTCGTTCAGTATGAAGTCCCTACCATATACAGGAAAGTGTTCACGATGAAAAGACTGCTTGGCATTCATAAGAAGCGCACATGCATGAGTGCACTCTGTATTTTATCCAGCATTTCAAGCTTACAGAAAATGGAAAGATGATCACAGTAGGTAAATGTATTTCACTCTACCAAATAAGTTTCTTTATCTTGTGAATCTGGAATGGATGTGGATGTGATGAGATGTATAAGGGATACTTTAAAGTGGTTTTGGTACAAGAAGCGAATGCAAGCTTACAAGATGAGGAGGATATGGTAGAAAACATAAGTACTTTTATGTGATTCATCCATTTCGAGATGACAAGTTGGCACCATGATATCACAATTCAAGGTACGGCGAGTGATCCATTTCGAGATGACAAGTTGGCACCATGATATCACAATTCAGGGTACGGCGAGTGAGACATTGTCATATACTGTATATAAGCTGTGCAAACCTAGACCAGGCACAACACCAGAATGTGTTATTTCGGAAACCATTAAGAACTACAGCAGATCAATGCATATAATAGGAGAGATTATGAAAATGTAGTAGGAGCTACATAAGTGGTTTTTCTCAAACTTCAGCACAATATTGCTGAATAAAAAAAAAATAAGGTACGAAATATTGGAAACACTGGTCGATAAAATTTAAAAAGTGTTATGGTTCTAGCATATTTTTAGGTGATTTTAAGCAACAAGAAGCTGTAAATTTCGAATAAGATATCCAATTTTCGCCAGCACGTCCAGTTTTCGAGAACCATTTTGCCACGGAAAAAATCCGATTCGATTCCAATCGTAGAAATAGATATACCTTGTAAAGTTGCATTTAGCTAGTAATTTTGGCGGTTATATCAGTTTAAGTTAAGTACCTGAATCACAAAATATTTAGCAACTCAAAGTGAATCAGCCACAACCTAGGGTCTGGTAAAATTTTCCCACCATCAAACAGATGATTTTTTTTTTTTTTTTTTTTTTGACACCAATGTATGCAGTGATAATCTTATATATGTTATTATTCCATTTCAGCTTTTCTTTATTATTACAATGCCTTGATCTGTGTTGGCAAAACAATGAAGCACCGCAACTGTATGAATGCATCAGACTCTTTCTGCTACATTTGCGGGTTCTTTACACCTGAATGCCTGCAGAGACCAATCACAAGAAATATTAAAAGCGCTTGCAAACATTACTTCAGATCTCCTGATGGTAATCAAGACAAAAAGTGGGCACCCCATATGGCATGCAAGCTCGGTGTAAACCACATGAAGCGGTCATCAGGTATGCCTTTTGCTGTACCAATGGTTTGACGTGAACCAAATGATCAATGTCCTGACTGCTCCTTTTGCCTCACTAACACCAAAGGGAATTCAATGAAAATCGGTCCAAGATCAGGTATCCTGACCTATCTTCTCTAAAGCAAGCACCCCATGACCCTGAACCTCCAGTTCCCGATCCTCCATTAAGTACCACAAGTGAATCAGAATCTCTCTGAGGAGGAGTGTTGCATGGATGCCTACCTTCAAGATGATTTGGAGAGCAAGGAGCCACACCTCATCAGTCAGGTAGAGCTGCATGATCTTATATCTTAACTCCTCCAAGGAGAAAAATGATTTCCTTGGATCTCGACTCAAGCAATGGAACATGCTACAAGGTGGGGTTTGTACCACCACCTTCCATCATAGACATGGAAAACTCTCAATGTACTTCAAGATGGATGACATGCTTTGTTACTGTTATGATGCTGTATCGTTAATGCAACACCTTTGTAAGTCTCGTCCTTATCAAAAAGGAAAATGGCGGTTGTTCATAGACTCTGGGAAGAATGCACTGGAGGCAGTCCTTCTCCATGATGGAAATGAGCTTCCTTCTGTTCCAATTGTGCCTGCCCATGGAATGAATGAAATTTATGAAACTGTGGGTACTTTGTTGACCGCTACTGGCTACAAATTACATCAATGGAGTAGACTGTAGCACCAGTCGAGCAGGGCAGTACTCCCAAGGTGGATGGAAAGCTGATGATAGGGAGAGCTGGAGCTCCCGTTTCATCAGCCCTCGGGACTAGGTCCCGACCATCCCCCTTTGCTGAACTTTTTCAGTGCCTCAGTAACACAGAGAGTAAGCCAGCATGCTCTCCAGTACAAGTTTCTCTATCAACACCAAACTACATGCACAGTACACACCACACTTCCTTTTCAAAATTTAAAAAGAAAAAATGGCATCGAATAACATAGCCTCGGAGTCCCCAGGGGGGGGGACCATAAATGCCCCCACCTTCTGCCCCTCTCCCGGTGAAAACCCAAGATGCCTGGAACCACTGTCTGACTCTCTTCTTCTTCATTTCTGCAATATTCGTGGCCTTTCCTCTAACTTTCCCTCTGTTGACACCACCTCTCCTTCTCTAAACCTCATCTTCATTTTCTAACTGAGACTCAGCTGTCTGAGGCAACTGACAGCAGACCCGTTTCTGTATCATCCTACTTTTTCTATACTCATTTCAAAGCCAAAGGTGGCTGTTGTGTATACATATGCAACAACTTATCTTGCTCTCGTGTTCCTGAACTTGATTCTTCCGAATTCTCTACACTCTGGCTTCGGCTTTCCTGTCATTCTCTGAATAAATAAATCTGTGCTGTTTACTTATCTCCTAATTCTACTGACTATCAAAAATTCTTTGAGTATCTTACTTCTACGATGGAACACATTCTATCCATTTCTCCTTTCTCTGAAATCTCCATTCTAGGAGATTTCAATGTTCACCACCACCTTTGGCTCTCCTCTCCTTTCACTGATCCACCTGGTGAACAAACCTACACCTTTTCTATCCTTAATGACCTAGAGCAGCTTGTACAGCACCCTACCCGTATCCCTGATCGCCTTTGAGAGAGTTCCAACATACTTGACCTCTTCCTTACAACTAATCCTTCTGCTTACACTGTTAATCTTTTCTCTCCGTTGGGCTCCTCCGGTCACAACCTTATCACCTGAACCTGTCCTATTACTCTGGTACGGCCTGCGGGCCCTCCAAAGAAACGTCGTCTGTGGCACTTTGGAGCTGCGGACTGGGAGGCCCTCAGGCAGTACTTCTTTGATTTTCCCTGGAATGATTATTGCTTTCATGGCCGGGAGCCATCTGGGTGTGCCTTCCACATTACAGAGGTTATTCTTTCGGGCATGGAAGCATACATTCCTTTCTCATATCCTTTGACTAATGCACAAAAGCCTTGGTTTAATCACGCTTGTTCTAATGCTGTCCGCAACAAGGAGAGGGCCTATAAAAGGTACCGGAGCCAACCCACCCCTGAATCACATATTTTATAGGTTTCTGCCCGTAATCGTGCTAAGTCTGTTCTTCGCTCTGCTAAAAATAATTTCATCCGTAATAAGTGCTCTCAACTCTCTAACTCGAATTCTTCCCGCTCCTTCTGGCACCTTGCCAAAAACCTTTCTAACAACTTTACCTCATCATCCTTCCCTCCTCTTTCCTACTCTGATGGCTCTGTAGCTATTTCTTCTACTGATAAAGCAGATCTCTTTGCTCAGCCTTTCTCCTCCAATTCCACTTTAGACGATTCCGGTGCTGTTCCTCCATCGCTTCCCCCCCCCCCTCTTACTTCTTCATGGCTGACATTAAAATTTCTTCAGCTGATATATTTTCTGCTGTCACAGGCCTCAATACTAATAAGGCATATGGGCCTGATGGAGTCCCTCCTGTTGTTCTCAAGAACTGTGCTTCTGTGCTTACACCCTGCTTAGGAAAACTCTTTCGCCTTTGTCTGTCAACTTGTACCTTTCCTTCTTGCTGGAAGTTTGCTCTCATTCAGCCAGTCCCAAAGAAGGGTGACCATTCCCAACCCTCCAACTATCGTCCAATTGCTTTAACATCCTGTATCTCAAAAGTTTTCGAGTCTGTTCTTAATAGAAACATTTTAAGGCATCTTTCCTATCACAACCTTCTTTCTGATCGTCAGTATGGGTTCCGTCAGGGACGCTCCACCGGCGATCTTCTCACCTACCTTTCAGACTCCTGGTCATCCTCCTTTCGGGACTTTGGCGAAAGCTTTGGCATTGCACTTGACATCTCTAAGGCTTTCGATCGAGTCTGGCATAAATCTTTAATTTCCAAACTTCTCTCTTACGGTTTCTATCCTTCTTTCTGTGCCTTCAACTCTAGCTTCCTTTCTGGTCGTTCTATAGCCGCTGTTGTAGACGCTCATCGTTCTTCTCCTAGATCTATTAACAGTGGTGTTCCTCAGAGTTCTGTCCTCTCACCAACTCTCTTCCTTTTATTCATCAATGACCTTCTAAGCTGTACATCTAACCCTATCCACTCATATGCTGATGACTCCACCCTTCACCTTTCCATTCGATTCCCGCAACGTCCATCTCAGCAGTTACTTCAACAAACAAGGGATGAGGCTATGGCACACCTAATGTCTGACTTGGCTCATATCTCTAACTGGGGTAAAAATAATCTTGTTGTTTTTAATGCATCAAAGACTCAGTTTTTGCACCTATCAACCTGACAAAATCTTCCACAGGTATACCCACTAATGTTTGATAATATTCAGCTTAATCTTGCATCATCCTTGAACATGCTTGGGGTTTCATTTACTCGGGGCTTGTCTTGGAAAGATCATATTACATCTCTTGTAAAATCTGCTTCCAAGAGATTGGGTGTGCTAAGCCGACTCCGTTCCTTCTTTACCCCTGCACAATTGTTGACTCTATACAGGGGATTTATCCGCCCCTGTGTAGAGTACAACTCTCATGTGTGGGAAGGCTCCCCACATACAGCTCTTCTCAATAGGGTGGAGTCAAAGGCTTTTCGCCTCATTAACTCTCCTCCTCTTACTGACTCCCTTCAACCTTTGTCTCTTCGCCGCACTGTTGCATCTTTATCTCTTTTCTATCGCTACTTCAATGTTCACTGTTCCTCTGAACTGTCTGCATGCATTCCTCCACCCCTACAACGGGCACGTAGCACCCGTCTAGCAGCAAACTCTCATCCCTTTTGTGTCCAACTCTCTAATGCAGGAGTTAATCATTACTCCCAGTCCTTCATTTATGCAACAGGTCAACTCTGGAACTGTCTCCCTCTGTATTTCCTACTTCCTATGATCTCCAGTTTTTCAAACGCAGTGTGTCCAGGCATCTGGAAATGATCGGATCTTGAATTTGGCTCTCTCATATATTTTGTTTTTCTCTTGGAAGGAATAGTTTTGCAGGCTCGTTGCCTTTGGATCCTTCTTCCTCACATAAAAAAAAAAAAAAAAAATCTGTGGGGACCTGAAAGTGACGTGGTTACTTCTAGGACTTTAGCAAGGTTACACAAAGCACATGTGTTTTTTCTCTTCATGGGACACCAGAGCAGACGCTAATCATTACACACAAATGGAATGCCCAGTGTGACCAAAAGATATGACTGGAAGGTTCAACTGTCTTAAGAAACGTCTTGTAGACCCTGAGAAGGTATTCTTGCCTGCACGTCATTTGAAACTTGGATGACGAACTTTATGATGGCCATGGATCAAGATGGTGCTGGCTTCCACTGCTTGCTAACGAAGTTCCAAGGCACTGTATCTGAGGCCAAAGTAAAGGTAGTTTTTTTCAAGTCTCTCAAATTCATCTTATACTCAACGATCAGGATTTTGTAAAGGGCTTATCTGAGCTGGAGAGGGCTGCTTGGGTGAGCTTCATGGTTCTTACCAAGAATTAAGTAGAAAATTTTTCGAGCATCGACTTATGAGGAGCTTGTGAACAAATGTTAAATAGTTACTATAAACTCAGTGCTCGATTGTCGCTCAAGACTAATTTCTTCCATTCTCATTTGAACATCTTTCTATTTATTCTTAGCAATGTTAGTGATGAACGTGGCGAAAGGTTTCACCACGAAACTGTCATAATGGAGAGCCGATATCAAGGCCGATTCAATCCAGACATGATGAGCGACTATTGTTGGACTTTACAGGATGAGAGTAATTGCTCCTACAAATGCAAAATGCAGAGGCACCTCTAATGTGCAAAGGTCATGTAATAATGTTTTGTATATATATCGGTATGTGCTTAGTATATTATTATTTTTTTCAATATATAGACTTATTGACACTTATCTGACATATTTGCGTGTTTCATGGAATTTTCCCTCACTTAGTAGTGTCAAGGATACGTGATAGCCAAATTATAGGGTCAGTTTAGAAATTGGGGGTAACGAATTAGTTAGAAACAGGTGAGAATAAGTAACATCTGTTTTGGCTGTTGACTAGTGAAATTATTTAACCTAAAAACATAACTGGAAAGCTTAAGAAAAATTAATAGATGTTCGTGGTACCGTAATGTGGGTGGCATCCATCAGCCACTCACAAGATGAGCTGGCTAGAAGGGATTTTACACTGAGCAACATGCCAAATATTTTCTAGTAACCCAGAAAATTATGTACTGCCTTGCGTGGTGATCAACTCACCAAATGACGCCAGGTAGTCCATTGTATTAAGACGCACCAGCTCAGTGGGGAACATAAAGCCTTGAAATCCAATTGGTGGTTGGAGTTTGCTGCCTACTTGATGCTCAGGGGAAATGAGGTGAGTCAGCTTTGCATTAAGTGACGGAATTGAGTAGCCTAGCCCCGGACCCCTACCCTTCCGATGGAGAAAAGAGGGAGTCGATAGACAGAATATATAGAATTTCGGCCCAGACAAGGTGTAATGCAACTCTTCACTAAAGTCTTTACGAACAGACGAACAGAAGAACAACAACTTTGGAAGAAAACCAGCTTTGTGAATTGGCAGGATTCCGAAACGGGCATTTGACTACTGAATGACAATGAAACAGCTAACTGACGCTCTAAAGAATATATATATACATATATATGTATGTGTCCGACTCTGGGCATAGGCTTCACAGCCTGCTCCCAAAGTCCAGTAGTCCTCCTACATACCATACACCTCTACATGTCACCACTTCGGCGCCAACATACAGGACTGGTGTATTGGTATTAGCGGGGGTACTTTTACGACATGTCGGCTGGTCTTCTAGTAAATGAGTAAAGTCTGCTTTTACTAAATTCAGATCCTTAAACTGTTGCTTGCGCCAGCGGGGATTTGAACCTGGGTCCGGTAGGACTGCAGGGCAGGCCACCCCTCTACCGACTGAGCTACATTGAGAGCTTTTCATGTCTATGATGGAAGGTGCGCCGGGATCATGCTGACTTAGCAGCATGTATGAGTATACCGTTAATACTTTCCGTGTACAATTAACACCTTCAGTTCTGTTACAATATTTTTTACTTTATTTTTATTACCACCATAAGGCTGCATTTAAACTAGGAAGGATCATGTCCTGAAGGGATTAATGAAGTTTGTTTCTAACTGCTTCTAGTTTGAAAAGTCTCTCCGTGGGTGAAAAAAATAACTCCTTTCAAATTCGTCATTTCGACGTGAAACCAAAATCTAAAGGTGCTTCTTTCAAATCTGCATCCTATTAAATGCCTCATTACATCAAGGGGGTCACCCCCAGTTAGCAGTAAGGGGGTCCATGTTAGGTGGGTCGGGCCTAAAATTTGTAATGGGCATAAAATCGTCAATTTTCACCCGATGTACTCCAGATTTGATATGTGACATCTTTGACAAGATATCCTGTTGTGTTTATACATCAACACTAAAATGGCTTTCGGAAACGGGTGTGCTGTGTCTTGGCACCGCTTCTTGTCCTCATTGTTTTCGGTCTTCCCTTCCTTCTCTCACAAACCTAATTCATTATTCTCCTAGTCAGCATCACCAGATTTAGCATGGTGCTATATTTAGCATTATGTGTCCAAAAATTACGATTTTAGCACTGAAATTAGCACTGAAAAATTTAGACTATATTTTGCATAATCTGAGCATTTTAGACATTTTTTTTAGCATTTTGGTAAATTCATTTCTGCATGTACTAAAATACAAATCAAAACATGTTAAGGCACTCAGCTTCTCTATTTATGAATAGCTACAATTAAAACATTATCTTGAAGTGATGAATGAGACGGGAACGATAATAGGGTATTAATTTTCCACTAGTACTTTGATTTTCTTCTGTATAATGTAAGTGGACAATCTTCTTTTTTTTTTTTTTTTTTTTTTTTTACTTCGAGTGAGGCAGAATAAAAATTCCACTGTCAGAATAAGCCAAAATCATTTTATAATGTGATTAAGTCACCTGTAGACTGTTACTGTACTGTGATTTTATATTTTTTTGAATTAACTGTCCCTGCCCCATAGGGGCATGGGGATGGGTTTTGTTTGCACTCGGTTCGTCTGTTTGTTTCTCTGTCTGTCTGTCTGTTACAACTTTACGCAAAAACTATTGGTGTGATTTTGACTAAAATTACAGGAAGGATGGGCTATGCCATTCTGATCACCTGAATAAATTTTGGGCCAAATTGGGCCAAGGCCCAGGTTGAAGGCCCAAGTAATGTATAGAAAAAGAAAAAAATTTCTTGCCATAACTCCTTTCTATTTCGTCATATTGACATGAAACCAAAACCTAAAAGTGCATCTTTCAATCCTGCATCAAATTACATGCCTCATTACATGGGGGGTTACTCCCCCAGTTCGCAGTAGAGGGTTGGGTGGTTGGGCCTAAAGTTTCAAATGGGCATAAAATCGTCTAATTTCACCCAATTTACTCCAAATTTAATGTGACATCTTTGACTAAACATTCTATTGTGTTTATGTTATCACTAAAATGAATTCCGGGGATGGGTTTGCTGTGCCTTGGCATCACTTCTTGTTATCCTCTGTAACTGTTGATTTAGATTGATACAAACTCTACTTCATTCATTTCTGCACACCTTGTTTAACCCACCACGTCCTGTTGGCACATATATACGTCTGAACGTTTTGTCACTGTGACTCCCGTTGACGTATATAAATGCACTGCATTTGCAAGGTCTGTCATTTGCACATTTTTCAAAATTCGTGAGTGATTTTTGGTTAAGTATACACAGGACACCTTCCTCTACAACAGCGTTTCTTAACCTGGGGTGCTAGCACCCCCAGGGGGTGCTGAAGTCAATTTTAGGGGGTGCTGGAAAATGCAACATATATTGGTTTTGCTTAGTATTGGCATCATTGATATTTTGTTTTTGGAGAATGTATAAAATAGATTGTCAAGGAGTACTTCACTTTATCCTTTTAGTAGTGTAGTAACTGTAGCAGTGTAGCAACTGTAGTCCCAGTAACCAGATGTAAGGGGGTGCTGGACTGTGCGGCCTTACTGCAGGGGGTGCTGAGGTCGAAAAGGGTTAAGATACGCTGCTCTACAAGATGCCAGGCAGGGACAATGCCTTACCCTGCATGTCCTCCCCCTCCCCTCACATGCCAATGTCTCAGCAATTCACCTGTTACCAGTGACCTGGCCAGTAAAAACATGTCGTGCCACGGTATGAAATTCAAGGCCAGAGTGATTCCCCAGTCGATGAAAATGTGGAGGACAAAGTTTACATAGCATTAAAGGAAGAAACGGTCAGAAATGATGATAAGGTAATACTGCCAAAAAAGGTCAGGTATGCTGATGTGTTTGCTGAGTGAAACAATGCTTATATTGCCTATATTAATGTGTGAAAACCAATATACTCTCGTACTACATATAAATTCGTACCAAATAAATAAATAAATACCGTTTATGAGTGGTGTGGAATAGTTACCCTCCCACAGAACTCGTTTTCTTTGGAGCCAGCCTGATAGAAAACCCAGTAAGGTAAGGGGTACTTCTACCTGTATCGAGTATTTTAAACCTCAGGTGAGTGATTTCTCTATGAATTTTCGACGTTTCTCACCAAAAGTGGAGGTTTGATCCAAAAAAATAATAATAATAAATTGGTCAGGATTGGGAGATGTCATTGGTGGAAAATCGGTCAGGACAGGGTGGGTTAACCCACAGATATTTCGAAAAATCAGTTGTCATTAATTCTCTTTATGTTGCTTTAGCCTATACATGAACTGTTGGGAGAATGAAGTAAAAATCTAATTAAAAATATATAGTGGCAAACATAAAGAACTGCAAAAAATATGAGCAATTACTCTCTTCTGTGTAGTATACCAAATTCTGGCGTATATGTACTCTAAATGAGTTATTCAAACATTTAGTGTAAAAAAAAGTTTCAGCATCATTTAATCAAATTTAACAAGATTTATTTCCTCGATTCAATATTATCCTGCAGGAGAAATTTGGACTTCCTGTTCCACATGGACAAACCTGTTTAGTGTTTTGTTTCTTCCTACATCAGCCTCTATGCCACATTTATCATCCGTCCACTCAACCCTCCTACACATTTCTTTGTGACAACAGATTAAGGCAGCCACTGACGCACGAAGTGGAGAGAGAGACGGATGGGCAGTAGGGACACGACCACCCTGACCGACGCTTGTTGCCCAACCCAATATTTACTGGCAATAACCATTATATGACCGTGCATTAAACCCTTCAGTCAGAGGACGTGTTATTGTTCTTTCGCACTAACTTGTCCTAGTAGTGGATGGGGATTATAGCTCACGTAATGCCACTCAGGGATGAGTGGCATTACGTGAGCAATAATTCTCAACCATCTTTTGGATGTAAACCTGCACAGGCTTAATCCGATTGGAGTGCGTTAATTACCCACTAAACTGAGTAACACAGTACGGTAAACTTAGGTATTGTAAGTGATTAAAGTACTGAAAGGGTACAAACTCACAGTAATTTACATACTGAACTGTACAGAACCTTGGTATGAAACAAAGAATTTGGCTGTTTACTTGACATCTTTCACACACACACAAAAAAAGGTAAAACAAGAGAAAACACTCCTTCACTCGCTGATCTCTGACAGTAAACTAACTCCGCACAGAGTGGCATTACGTGAGCAATAGTCCTCAACCATCTTTTGGATGTAAACCTACACAGGCTAAATCCGATTGGAGTGCTTTAATTACCCACTAAACTGAGTAATGCAATATGGTAACCATAGGTATTGTAAGTGATTAAAGTACTGAAACGGTACAAACTCAGGGTAATTTACATACTGAATTCTACAGAACCTTGGAAGTGAAAGAAAGAATTCAGTTGTTTACTTGACATCTTTCACTAAAAAAAAAAAAAAAAAAAAAAGTAAAACAAGAGAAATCACTCCTTCACTCGCTGATCTCTGACCGTAAACTAACTCTGCACAGAAGTACTGTTTATATACCCTTATGAAACTTTCCAGAAATTTCCACTGCGTTCTACAAACTTCCATTTTCTCAACAGCCTTCCATGACCTTACATTTATTCTCCGGTAAAAAAAAAAAAAAAAATTCTTGGACCTTCGTGAAACTTCTTAACTCGTTCTTCCTTAAATTTTGTACAACTTTTTAACTCATTTCATCTTATTTTCTTATCGTAACATTCTTAACAGAATTTAATTAATTTAATGAGTTAAGATTTTAGTATTATTTTCATTTGAATTGTTTATTCTTTCCAAATAGGGAGGATAACCTCCCCCCCTCCGTTGCACGGCCTTCCTGAGCAATCTCCAAAGGAAGCAATTACTTACTTTCAGTCGCCCTCGGGTGGGAGTATTCGCTTTCTCTATGCTTCGAATAAAATTTTCTGGACCAGGCAACCTGCTGCTGGATACATATTACAGAGTCCTTGATGGCAATACTTGTTCCCCTTGTGTGTGTGTGTGTGTGTGTGTGTGTGTGTGTTTTACCATAACTTGCCTGCCCTCAAAACTGACTTTATCATGATGAATAAGTAAAAGAAAGCCAATCTTGTGAATATATAAGTAATTTTTTTTTACTGTTTTTTATTAATTATAATTAAATAGTAAGCGATATCTGGCAAGTTTTGATTTGCGCCCATGCGGCCCAAGGACAAAGCTACCAATTCTTGCATAGTTTCATGCAATCTGAGCAAAAGCCATAGCCCTTAGCTGCCGGGGGTTTACGGCCATTGCCCACTCCTGCTTACGAGGGATTTCCGAGATTTTGGCAAAAATACCCTTATTTCAAACCCTAATATCTGCCAAACTATTATAGTTAGAGAAAGTAAAGTGTACATAAGACTCACCAACTCTTCCTCTTTCAAATGAATGTGTCCTGAGGTCTCCAGGTGGTCCTGTCAATGAGTAAGGAAAAGTTAAAGACGGCTGTTTTTATGTGTTTTGGTGGGCTAATCCAGTTGCGCGCAACTGCCAGTGGCCTTGTACTCGCTGGCTAGCATTGGCAGCACTGGCCAGAGTGGTGACTTTAACACTGCCCAACCTCTTGGAACATTCTAATCATTTTTTCGACTTTATTCACAGCCGTAAGGATGAGTCATCACCTCTTCAGTGTGGCTCCCCACAGGGTTTTCCGCCTGTTTCATAGCGTCACTATGCCTCGTAGATGTTTGGGAAAAGAATAGCTCTTTATTTTCTGTACTCACTTCTTGCATCAATTATAATAATTTCCCTCTACTATGGCACTTCTATTTGCACTTGACATCACGATTACGGGTAATTGCACTTTGAGAAGTAAATGCTCTGGCTGGTTCATGCAGTATGGTTGAGTATGAGGTAATTACTTGTACAGATGCTGTGACTAATTTGTATTAATCAGGAGCAAAGTGAAACTATTACTGCTGTTATACACAACTTACATTTTTTGTACTTCACATGACAAATACGCTAATGCTCACATATTCAACATTATTTTCTGAGTAATGAGTATTTTCTGAGTAATTTAGTTACGGCCAACCAGGTCATTTTCTTTCTCTCCCATGCACTTTTGCTTTTCTTTCATTGTACTAGATAGGGTTAATCAAGGTATTTCCAATCACTGTTTCACAAATAACCATAAACAATAACACTTATTGCAATGCACTTGTAAAACTTATTTTAAAACACTTATTTCATAACACTTACTAGATATAAGTTATCTTACATTTCACTTACGTATTATAAAAAAAAAAACACTCGTGCCTACCTGTTTACCATTTCAATTTCCCACACACCTGCTCAGTCACTATGCCCTTTCCCCAGTGGTAAGGGCAGAACTTTCGAGGGGTTGATGATGCAATCGGCCCCGTGCATGGAGAGGTGGAATCAGACGAGGAGGATAAGAAAGACGTCACTCTACACTCTATCAGTGCGGTGTACAGACTGAGCCATGCGTCAGTGGGGTACCTTAGATACCTACCTACCCTATGGTTGTCAAAGAAAATGCCTGCGAGTTCAAAGGGTGGCAGGAAGGTGAGTGCAGTATATGCCATCAGCCGGCGGCGCTCTGCGCCCTGAATTGTGATAGCTATACACATCAGCTGGCAGTTAGGGGTTAGGGTATCAAAATTTCTAGCATATTAAGCAATTTAGTATAATTTTAGCATAGTTATGGTACACTTTACATCAGTCTAGAACAATTTAAGATCAGTGGAAGAAATAACATGATACTGTGAACATGACTATTAATAGATGAAAATTTAATTAACAAGTAATCATCTCTACTGAGTTGCCCACCACAGTCACACAGTTCACACACTGCCACACAGCTGGCAGCTGTGCAGTGCACACATGTCAAAGTCTACACAGTAGTACACAAGAACTGTCCACATACGAGTTTATTGTATTAGATTTGTCTTCATCAGTGTCTGACTTTTTATTCTAGTCATGCAAACATGCTATTAATTGTCAGATACCTCTTTTTTCCATATATCTTTATGAATTAATGCATTTACTATGAAACAGATTAATATATATTGGCTAAAATCCATTGCACATGTCTATAATATATTGTTGAGAAGCAGGATCTGCCAGTTAGGTAGTGCTGGAGTATTCCCTACATTTCTCGAATTTTTTGCTACATGCCAGAGTTGCCAGTTAGCCTGCTGTTTGTGAGCATAGTTATTTTGTAAGCTGTATATTAATTTTTCTGGCTCTTTATAATGTTTTATGTGACTGTTAAATTATGTAATCTTATCTTAGTTTGTACATTAAATGATTTAGAGTGTTGTATATTGTAAGAAAACTTTGGATATTTGGGATGTCTCTGATCTGGCACCTGTAGGTGCTAGAGCATACTAGAAGCTTCGAGAGTAATGCAAGGCTATATAAGGATGGGGAAGAGACTAGAGCAGTGGACTTTGATGGATGTTTGCGGAGAGGACGGACGTGTGTTTCTGGCTCTCCTCTAGTTTTCAGGGCTGCCTCACCGGCATTAGCTTTTTTTTTTTTTTTTCACGCTTCTGGTGACACTTAGGATTAGCTAGTACTAATTTTCCTCCCTACCCTTGCTAGAGATATAGTAAGTGTCTATATCTATTTACTAAGATTGCCTTTGCTTACTCGCCCACGGAGGGTCCCCCCCACTGATCGCTCTGGGGTGTGAAGTAACACGGTCGGGCCTCCCTGGAGTGGTTTGAGAGGGCAATCTTAGCCAAAGGTGTGTTGTCCTAGTTTTTTTGTCCCTTGTTTGTTTTTTCTCTTTCTTCCCACTTCCCCCTTCAGAGGGAAGTGGTCACTATGGCGGACGCCACTGCTGCCTCCCCCCCCTTCAGGGGGGGAGGTAGTCCTGACCGACCCCCGACTGTCTCACGGACGGACTACCCCCAGACTAAACGGCCCCGGACACGCCTTCTGCTAGACATTGATGTAAAAAATGCGAGTTTTGTTTTGCTGCATGCGGTTGGTTCTACTCCCCTGTCCAGCCTCAATCCCTTCATTATCAAGAAGGTGATTGATGGATGTGCAGGAGAGGTAGAACAGGTCAAAAAACTTGCTAGCGGAGATCTCCTAGTAAAGACTGCAAACTCGTCCCAGGTTAAGGATTTGATGAAGATGAGCAAATTCCATTGCTATGATGTTGTGCCGACGATCCCTCACTCCATGTATTCCTGCAAGGGAGTCATCACTTGCAGGGACCTCATGGTTATGGAAGAGGACATCATACGTGAACTTGCTCATGAAGATGTAATTGAAGCCCGTTTCGTCACAAGATTTTCCGAGGGCAGGAGGACGAAAACGGCAACGGTTATATTGACTTTCGATAAAGTGACTCTCCCAACCCATATCAAAGTGGGGTATGAAATTGTTAACGTAAGGACATATATCCCTAACCCACTTCGTTGTTTACGATGTCAGTTATATGGACACCATGAAAAGTCTTGTCAGGCTTCTCAATCAGTCTGTGGCAAGTGCGCAATGCAAGGTCATGATGCTGACCATTGCACATCAGAGGGTGTCAGCTGCTTTCACTGCAAGGGTGCTCACTTCACTTCCTCTAGGGATTGTCTCAAGTGGAAGGAGGAGAAAGAGGTCTGTGCGGTGAAGGTGACTGAGGGCATCTCTTTCTACGAAGCAAGGAAAAAGGTGAAGGAGTTGCATGCAACTCCCACACCGAATAGGTCCTATGCTTCGGCAGTGATGTCCCGCCCTGTGATGTGCACTGTGGAAACGCAGACTGATCTCGTGCTTGTTAATCAAGTCACTCACTCTACCTCCACCTCCACCTCTAAACCTCCTGTACGATCCAACTCTCTAACTGACCTCCCTAAAGCTTCATCATACTCACAGGCCGCTGCTGCTTCTCAGTCAGTCAAGCCTAAATCGAAGCCTGACAAGACTGTAAAACATAACTTCACCACCCTTTCAAAGCCACGTCCTCATGTCCTTCCTGCTCCTAGCCCAGAGAGGGAGAGGAAGAACAGCTCTTCCTCGCTGGAATCTGGAAGCCTTGTTATTGACGATAATATGGAGGTTTCCATCAGCAAGCACCGGGAAAGGTCCCCCGGTAGCCACTCACCTGGTCGCGGGGGGCATAAAAAAACTAAACACACTGGCACCCCTCGTAAATCTTAAACCGCCACATTTCTATACTACAGTGGAATTGTAGAGGTATTGGGAATAAGTCACACAATATAGCAATCTTGCTTTCTATACACAGGCCAGACGTTGTTTGTTTACAGGAGACGCGCCTGGAGGATCACCCTGATCCTCCACAGTTAAAACACTACCACTCGTATAGAAGATATGAAGGTCACGGAGTAGCCATATACACACACAAATCACACCCACAAACGGAAGTGATTCTAAATTCTACTCTGGAAGCGGTCGCGTGCAGAGTAAAATTTAACAACACATATCTGTCTATTTGCTCTCTGTACTGTCCTCCACATGGCCCCATTGATAGTGATGCTTTAAATTCACTAGTGGAACATCTCCCTGGGAATAAGTTAGTGTTGGGCGATTTTAACGCCCATCACTATCAATGGGGTAGCTTGAGGATTGATGGTCGTGGGGAGCAAGTAGCCGACCTAATACTACAGTCCAACCTCTGTCTTCTGAACGATGGTAGAGCGACTCGTGTAGATGATCGTACTGGTAACTTTTCGGCCATTGACTTATCTTTGGCCTCCCCTGGTATACATCAAGATCTCTCATGGGACCCTTAAACGACTCCTTGGGAAGTGATCATTTACCCATCTGTCTTTCTTATACATGCAACATCATTTCGGACCCTTCACCTCCAAAATTTAACTATAAGAAAGCAGATTGGGGATCCTTCTCAAGGATCACCAATTTAGATATATCTGGGGAGACCATAGATGTTAAGGTCGAAAATATAACTACTTCCATATTACACGCAGCTGAGGCTGCTATTCCCAAGACTTCTACACTTCATGCGAAGCATAGAGCACATTGGTGGACGCCGGATTGCCGACAAGCATTAAGAAAACGCAATAGGAGATACAGGATTTTTGATAGTCAGCCCACTGAGGAAAATTTTATTGCATACAAACAGGCACAGGCTGAGGCAAGGAGAATAATAAGAAGGGCCAAACGTGACTCCTGGCGGTCCTTTGTGTCCACGGTGACTCGTACAACACCATTACATAAAGTCTGGTCCACCATAAGAATATTAAATAATAAAGGCCCATATTTTCCAATCACCACCCTTCAGGTTAATAACAACATCTATGACGAGCCCGTGGACGTTGCTAACATCCTCGCCAGGAGTTTTTCTCATGTAAGTAGCTCAGCCAATTATGACCCGCGTTTTCAACATCATAAACGCACGGCTGAGCTACAGATATTAGACTTTGCCATAGAAGACGTAGACTTCCTGTACAACCAAGAGTTTATGCTAGATGAACTGCTCCTTGCCCTTAAATCCTGTAAAGACACCAGCCCTGGACCAGACACCATCACGTATGGTATGATCCAGCATCTTAATCAGGACAACCTGATTAAGATGTTAGCATTGTACAATGAGATTTGGGCGTCTCGAACGTTCCCAAACTCATGGCACTTTGCGCACGTCATACCAATACCCAAAGAGGCTGGTCGTCTTATGAATCCCACCTCATTTCGTCCTATTGTGTTGACTTCTTGTCTATGTAAGGTCATGGAACGTATGGTTAACAATAGGCTTCTTTTTGTTTTAGAGTCGAAGAATTTGATAAATGATCAACAATGTGGCTTCCGTAAATACAGAAGTTCACTAGATCATTTAATGAATTTGGAGCATTGTATTGCAGAGGCATTTGCCAATAAAGAATTCATGATAGGGGTGTTCTTGGACATTCATAAAGCCTATGACATGACATGGCGACACGGTATACTAATGAAGCTCTATGTTTATGGTTTAAGAGCAAATTTGCCTGTTTTTATTTCAAATTTCTTAGGGGACAGAACTTTCTCTGTCAAATTACCCTGTAACGTGACATCGGATATATTTATCCAGGAAAACGGGGTGCCACAGGGAAGTGTGCTTAGTCCTACTTTATTTAGTATTATGATCAATGATATTCTGTCATCAGCTCACATCCCGAGGAATCTTAAATACCCGTATTCGCTCTACGCTGACGATTGTGCAATATGGCACTCTTCCCGTAATGCACAATTTTCGGCTGGGCGGATTCAAGCAGCCCTTGATTCCCTCCACCAATGGGCCTTGCAGTGGGGATTTAAGTTTTCCGTACGTAAGTGTGCCGCTATAGTCTTCACTAATCGTAACGTACCTAATTTGTGCTTAACTTTGGATAATCAGGTGGTACCTTTTCAAAATTCTGTAAAATTTTTAGGAATACATTTTGATCGTAGAATGAATTTTAAACCTCATGTTAATACTTTGCTTGCTCGTTGTGATAAACCGTTAAATGTCCTCAAGTACCTAGCGGGTACTACCTGGGATGCCAACAGAAAATCTTTATTAATGGTGTATAAGTCCCTTATTCGATCGAAGCTAGACTATGGCGCACAGGTGTATGGCTCAGCATCCGATGCCACACTGAAAGGATTGGATGTGTTACAGAATAAATGTTTGCAAATGTGTCTTGGAGCCGTCCAGTGTACCCGTGTGACTCGTATGGAAGTGGAGGCGAATGTACCTCCCCTCCATATTCGCCGTGACCACCTGGTCTTGTCCTACGGCATAAGGACATTCAGGAAATGTAATATCGGCAATGTGGCCTGTACCCCCCTGCGTCAATACCACCACCTTCTGCAGGGGGTGCATCGGCCACTTGCTGTTCACCTCCACTTACTGACTCAGGAGCTTGGTGTGGACCCCAGTGACTGTGACAAGGTTGTGTTTAAAAAGATAGCGCCTTGGGAGCCACCCGGCTTTACAGTGGATGTCTCATGGCTCCCAACACCAAAGGCCAAGGCGCCGGAGGCGGAGGTCCACCACTTGTTTCGTAACATCATTGTTCGTCACTTGGGGTCCCATCAATTGTACACCGACGGCTCCAAGTCGAGTGAATGTGTGGGTGCCAGTGTGTGGTCGACTGAATGTGCACTTAGGTATTGGTTGCCGACTCATACATCTGTGTTTACCTCCGAACTTTTTGCTATTGACAAAGCCATAGACTATGGTCTCAATTCTAGGCATGACTCATTTGTCATATTTTCAGATTCAAAATCAGCCCTTCAGGCAATTGCATCTTGTACTACGGACTCTCACGAGATCCAGGGCCACATCATTAATAAGTTGCATTCATGCAACAAGTCATTCACGCTGATCTGGGTGCCTGGTCATTGTCGTATCTACGGCAATGAGCTGGCTGACTTACTTGCAAAGTCGGCTGTAGAGCTCGAGGAGACTTGGGACGTTCCTCGTGATCTACGGTCGAGTCTATCTCTCGGAAAGAAATCAATAAATATTCTGTGGCAAGGTCAGTGGACCAGACTTAATATTTCAACTTGTAAGCCGTACCTGGGCGACTGGGACACTGCCAACCGTCCCAGTCGCCTAGAAGAAAAAGTGTTGGCACGGTTACGGCTCAATGCCACCATTTTAACCCACATAAAACCATATATGGAAAGACGCTTCCCACCACACTGTGACATCTGTAATGCGGTGTTATCTATCAGTCATATCATCCTGCGCTGTCGGCGATTTATTCGTGAACGTGTTTCACTTATAGATTACTGCGGCGCAGTAGACGTCCCCTTCACCCTTTCCACCATCCTGGGTGATGGGGACATTGCTATGACTGATAAATTGATGGCTTTCTTGAGAGAGACCGGACTGATCAGAGTGATGTGACTTTTTTACTGTGTGGTTATCGTTTTTATCAACGGTAAATATGTATATATTGTAATATTAATTAGGGTTGACAGTTGACATATTTTAAATAGTTCCTCCTCCCACCGAACTATTTCTAATATAGATGTCCCGTACATTAAGCCAAGCTCCTCGCCTGACAGTCACCAGCTGATGAGTGCAAGTGTGCAATATAGGAAGGTATTGGGCACTTGCAGTCGATGGTGGTGTGCTGGGCGAGGTTCTTCACTCTTTGTGCAAATTATGTAAATACATTATATTATCTTGCTTAAGTTATTCTAATTAGGGACGACAGCTGACGTATATGGAAATGTTCCTGACTCGTCTGGTTCCCTTTCATATATTGATGTCCCCTATATTAGGTTGTGCCTCGACTGACAGTCACCAGGTGATGAGTGCAGGTATGTCATGTAGAAAGGCATTACATATCTGCAGTCGATGGTGTTCTGTTAGTCGAGGTATTTTTACCATTAGTGAAAGTCTAGCTATTTGTCTCTGTAGGATTTAGTATAGGTTAGCGATTTCTCCGTTAGGTGATTAGTTTTAGGGTCTTTAGATTAGTTTTTCTTTATAATATAAGGTATAAAAAATATAAAACCAAGAAAAAATTTAAAAAAATAAAAATACAAAAAATAAATAAAATTAAAATTATTATATATATATATATATATATATATATATATATATATATATATATATATATATATATATATATATATATATATGTACGTTTGCATGAATGTGTGTCTGTATGTATGCATGGAAGTGTGTGTGTGTGTGTGTGTGTGTGTGTGTGTGTGTGTGTGTGTGTGTGTGTGTGTGTGTGTGTGTATATGTTTGTATATATATGTATATATGTTTAAATGTATATACATATATATGTATATATGGCCTTAATAACCAGGGGCTTCAGCCCCAGTGGTTGATAGGCCGGGAAAAAAAAAAATAGAGCAGTTCAGTCAGTTTCCAGTTCAGTTTGAGTGTAGTTCAGTGTCAGTGCAGTTAGTGGAGAGTGTAGTTGACAAGCATTAAGTGTAAATATATGGAAAATAAAGACAGTGAACTTAAGAACCCAGTGTTTATTTACATCACCTCAGCTGGTCATGTTGCACACCGAATAGCTGACCATAGGAAGAACAGCTCACTGGGCAACGTCCTTCCTATACTGAACTACTGCTGTACGTTGGATCTGTGGCAGTGTGGGACGGAGATGTAACAATAAATTTAATGTGTAATTTATGCTGGGAGTAATCGTATGATAATCGATTACTAGGAATTATAATTGGTTAGTGAGGAATTTTACCTTGTAATGGATGTAATCGGTTACAAGTAATCACTTACACCCATCACGGCAGAGGCCAGCTGTGCACTTATTCTGGCCTCTTTTGGAGTTCGAGGTTTTCACATGAGTAGTGATGCCCAAGGAAACTGACAGGGAGAATAATGATAACAGTGAGTTCTCTGAGGAAAGTGAAGACAGTGGTGCTCAAAAAAGATGGCTTCCCTGGAAAAAAAAAAAAAACCATTCTACCAGCCAGATCGCATTTTGTAACCTATATAGGTATACAATACAATGAAAACTTACAAGGTATCTTTTACTATTTAATCATAATAAAAAAAAAACTGAAAAAAACTTACTTATATTTTTGCAAGATTGGCTTTCTTTTACTTATTCATCACGATAAAATCAGTTCGGAGGGCAGGCAAGTTATGGTTACACACACACACACACACACACACACACACACACAAGGGGAACAAGTATTGCCGTCTAGGACTCTGTAATCTGTATCCAGTGGAAGGTTGCCCGGTCCAGGAAGTTTAATCGAAGCTTAAAGAAAGATAGCAATGGCATCCGAGGGCGACTGAAAGCTAGCAATCTCCTCCTTGGGAGATTGTACAACAGGGCCATGCACACAGGGAGGGGGGGGGGGATTAATCTCCCCATTTGGGAAGAATGAACAATAATTTGAATGAAAATAATACTAAAAACGCAACTCATTATATTAATTAAATCCTTTTAAAAAATGTTACGATACGAAAATAATAGAAAAGGAGTCTAAAAGTTCTATAAAATATGTGAAAGAAAGAGTTAAGATGTTTCACGAAGGTCCTTGATTTTTTATTTATTTATTTTTTTTTACCGAAGAGAATAAAGGGAAGGTCATGGAAGGCAACTGAAAAAAAAATGGAAGTGTAGAACGTTGTGGAAATCTCTGGAATGTTTCATAAGGTTATATAAACGGTACTTCTGTGAAGAGTTAGTTTACAGTCAGAGATAGCGATTTTTTTTTTTTTTTTTTTTTTTTAATGAGAGGTGTCAAATAAAAGACTTAATTCTTTGTTTCACTTCCAAGGTTCTGTACAGTTCAGTTTTAAATTACCCTAAGTTTGTACCCCTTCAGTGCTTCAGTCAGTTACAGTACCTACGTTTACAGTACTGCGTTACTTAGTTTAGTGGGTAATTCAGGCACTCCAATTGGATTGAGTCTGTGCAGGTTTACATCCAAAAGATGGTTGAGGATTATTGCTCACGTAATGCCACTCATCCCTGAGTGGCATTACGTGAGCAATAATCCCCAACCACTACTAGGACAAGTTAGTGCGAAAGAACAATAACACGTCCTCTGACTGAAGGGGTTAATGTACGGTCATATAATGGTTATTGCCAGTAAATATTGGGTTGGGCAACGAGCGTCGGTCAGGGTGGTCGGACCCTTCTGCCCATCCGTCTCTCTCTCCACTTCCGTGCGTTAGTGGCTGCCATAAATCTGTTGTCACAAAGTGTGTGGGACGGTGGAGTGGACTGGTGATAAATGTGGCGTAGAGGCTGATTTAGGGGGAAAACACTAAAGAGGTTTGCCCATGTGGAACAGGGTGTCCAAATTTCACGTGCAGGATGATATTGAATCGAAGAAAAAAATCTTGTTAAATTTGAAGTAATGATGCTGAAACTTTTTTACATTAAATGTCTGTATACTACATTTAGAGTACATAAGCTCCATGATTTGGTATACAACACAGAAGAGTGTAATTGCTCATATTTTTCGCAGCACATTATGTTTGCCATTATAAATTTTTACTTAGATTCTTACTTCATACTCCCAACAGTTCATGAATAGGCTAAACCAACATAAGGTGAAATAATGACAACTGATTTTTAGAAATGTCTGTAGGTCAAACAAGGCGTGCAGAAATGAAGCAGAGTTTGTATCAGTAGAAATCAATAGTTACAGATAAAAACAAGAAGCGATACTAAAGTACGGTACACCCGTCCCCGGCAGTCAATTTATTGCTGACGTATAAACACAACAGGATATCTAGTCAAAGATGTCTCATATCATATTTGGAGTGAATCCGGTGAAAACTGACCATTTTATGCCCATTTGAAGTTTTAGGCCCGACCCACCTGACACTGATTTCCCTACCACTAACTAGGGGGTGACTCACCTGATGTAATGAGGCATGTTATTTGATGCAGATTTGAAAGATGCACCTTTAGGTTTTTTGTTTCATGTCGGTACGACGAAGTTGAAAGGAGTTATGGCGAATAAACGATTTTTTACTTGACTCTTTTTTATTTTTTTTACTTATTTTGGGCCTACAGCCTCGACCCCCAATTTCGCCCATATTTAATCAGTTGATCTGAAGGTCATAGCCCATCAACTCCGTAATTTTATTCAAAATCACACCAGTATTTTTTGGATAAAGTTGTTAATAGACAGACAAACAAACAGACAAACCGAGTGAAAACAATACACGTCCCCGAGCCCCTCCGGGGCAGGGATGGTTGACTTTAAAAAATCTAAAATCACAGTACAGAACCAGTTTACAGGCGTCCTAATCACTGGAGTTATTCAAGTACTACTACTATAATTATTGGTTTTGTCACTGCTAAGACACAACCATTTTCATTACCACTATCACAATGATCATCATCACATCGTCTTAAACACTTATTTGCCTGCATAATCCCATGTCAACTAAAATGCAGTATATTGCCACAGGGGGCGACCTAACACCCACAGAAGGAGCCCACAGAGGAGCAATGACAGTGCGCTGGGACTCAGGGTGACAACGACATAAGTCCGCCCGGGCCCATTGCCCCTATGACCTGGAGCTTGCCCGCTGCCACCATAGCAGGAATACAAGACTACCTTCCGGGCGAGCCTTCTCCAACCAACATCAGGGTGGAGCTGTTACTCCAGCTCCAGTCAGTACCCCTGAGACAGCCGGTAGCTGCTCAACCCTCCTGAAGGAGACGGCCTGTAGCCGCTCTGAGGGAAAACAGGAGACGGCCTGCAGCTGCTCTGAGGGAAAACGGGAGATGGCCTGCAGCCGCTCCCGCCTTCGCCAGGAGATGGCCTGTAGCCGCTCTGAAGGTGCCCTTCCCGAGATGGCCTGTAGCCACTCAACCCTCCTGAAGGAGACGGCCTGTAGCCTCTCTGAGGGAAATCAGGAGACGGCCTGTAGCTGCTCCCACCTTTGTCAGGAGACAGCCTGTAGCCGCTCTGAAGGTGCCCCTGAGTCAGCTTGTAGCTGCTCCCACCTTTGTCAGGAGACAGCCTGTAGCCGCTCTGAAGGTGGCCCTGAGTCAGCTTGTAGTTGCTCCCTTCCCTAGGCCATGGCCAGTAGCCGGGCCTTAGCGACGGCCTGTAGCCAAGCCCCAAGAAGGCCAAGGCCAGCAGCCAGGTCCTACAGCAGGAGACAGCCTGTAGCTGCTCCTCCGTCAGGTCCTGACTCCTGTTCACCAACCTATGACTCAGAGGGAGTCCCCAGCCTGGAGGAGTACTGGAGAGGCCCCATGATTTCCCCTGGTCTCTTCTACCTACAGCTGGATCTGGAGAAGACTCACCTGATGGATCCTGACATAGGCCGGCACCACAGCCCCTTCCTGATGGCGCCACCGGGGACCGCAGCCATCAGGACCCCAGACTGCCCCCAGGACCCCCGGGCGGAACCTCCCTACACCCAGATGCCAGAGATCAGCCCTTCTCCACCTGCAGCCCCGGACGAGAGAGGATGCCCCTACACATGATCCTGTGGCCCCTGAACACAGAGGCCCCTGGCGGAACCCAGCCCCATCAGTAGTGAGGCTGGGTCACCACTGACACCCTTGTACCTGACTTCTACGATACCAGACCTGAAAGAAGTGACAGTGAAAGTACAGTGTCTGTGACTTAGTGACGTGCAGGCAGAGCAGTGAATTAACCATATAAAGGAAGTCAGTGAGAGAAGCACCGTGACAATATAAAAGTGGTGGAGTGAGTAAAAGTAACATTGAAATCGTGAACACGGCCAAGCAGTGAAATGTGGGTCTATTACAGTGAATACACTACCATCTGATAACGCCGCATCATACTAAAATCATACACTGACCCCAATGTTAAAGTAATAATTGCCAACAGTGAAATAGTTCCACCCACTCCACAGATATATAAAACTTGGACTTTCTCCAATAATAGTATATAAACCTCTGCCCTAAATGCTATTCACCTTGCCCGACCTTGACCTGGGTAGTATCCTGTGCGATACTAATAACCCATATCTAGGCCTAAGAATTATAAGAGTCCAGTGTATCTGTATTCGTGACATCTACTCATTCCACTGTAGAATTTAGTAATACACGTGAAAGGTTGTTGCCTTGAGTTATTGTGTCCTGCCTCTCTCCTATTTGTCTAAGCTCTGGTCTAGAAAGAAAGCCCAGCTACACACTAGGCGTTAGAGGGATGGGAAGCAGACCCTAAAACACCTAGCATTACACTGGTGGATAGCAGTGGTTCTTGACCCAGGCATACGAGAGAGGTAATCAGGAAATCCTGGAAAAATGGCAACCAAACCGCATATGCAAATACCTAAATTCGACCCCAAACAGTATGATGTTCACACATACCTGGCAATTATCAAACCTTTGCAAGATGTTGGTTTCGAGGATGACAAGCAGAAAATAGCAGTCACACTCCTGCTGCTGGGCAAAGAGGCAGCTAATATAGCACCCAAGATCGTCCCAGGGCTCACCTGGCAGAATTTCACGAAACTTGTGATTCAAGCCATCGCCCCATCACTAGGTAAAGTGGTGGCACTATCCCAACTGGATAGTTATACTTTCGATGACAACTTCGACGATACTTAAATCCAGGCTAGACGCCTGGTCACTGCTGCCTACCCGGAGGCAGATGATGAAACCTGAGAGCAACACACCTTTAATACTCTTCTGAGAGTGCTCCCCAGCATGGTCAAGGAGCACTTTACGATCCATGACCCAACCGGAGACATGGATAAGGACGTTCAACTCATATGCTGCCTCCTGACCTCCTGCCATGCACCCCAGCAAATCAACGTGGTAAAAAAGTTTCTCACAAATTTTCTAGCTTTCCCAGTCAAGAGTATGTCCACCTATGCCCCGCACCAGCCAAACCCCACCCAACCCACCGAGGGCACACCCCACCCACCGGCGCCCCAGCCATCCTAGTGAATCCCTGGGAGTTCTCTGTGTGCAGCTCCAGGTGCCCACTGCACGATATCAGAGATCAATTGAAAGCTGCACGATAGAAAACCACCACCCCAGGCCAACGTAAAGTTTCCTGCCTAGAGAATGAGGTAATAGAGGACGAACCCGCATCCACGGAGGAGACCGAACCCGGGAAACAGGAGCCAGAGGAAGAAGGAGGTCCCAGACAGTTGGATTTTTAGGACCGCCCCTGCACCTTCCCACGGTGGTGGGGGCCACTTCCCCCAAATATTGTCCTCCAGTTTACCACAAGATGAAGCTGAACAGGGTGAAAGCCAGTCTTCTGGTCGATACAGGAGCGGCCAAATCCTGCCTGTATAGCCACTACTTCTCCTGTCACAAATCGACCTTTGGCCCATTATTCCCAATGGCTACTCACCTCCTGGATGCGGGGGATGCCCCCCTGCCAATCCATGGGGAAACACTGGCCCTGCGTGTCGACACCCATCAGCTGGTGTCGACCCAGCATAAGTTCATAGTATTCGACTCTTCCTGCCGCAATTGCGATGGATACCTGGAGTTGGACCTGTTGCAGAAGTTAGGAGCCACCATTGTTTGCCACAACAGACAGCTCCAGTTCCGAAAATCCCCCTCCCCCCCTCCCCCTCAGGCCGTCTGCACCTGCACATCAC
The DNA here is from genome assembly GCF_032717465.1 of Coenobita brevimanus. Taxonomy (NCBI): domain Eukaryota; kingdom Metazoa; phylum Arthropoda; class Malacostraca; order Decapoda; family Coenobitidae; genus Coenobita; species Coenobita brevimanus. The sequence goes on from NC_137046.1 coordinate 16,335,584, forward strand.
GGCCCCGGCTGGAAGACTCTGCATCCTCCTCTCCTTCCCTCCTCCCTCACCCCTGCACGCCCCCCCTCCCCCCGACCGCCCCCCTCCTCTCGACCGCCCCCCCTCCCCCCCAACTGGCCACCCCTCCCCTCCTTCTTTTCCTGCCACCATTTCCTCCACCGTCACCATTCTCCCCCACCATGAAGCCTGGATGCCCCTCAACTGGCCCTCAGGCACCTCTGTCCTATTCTCCCCACTCCTGCCATCCGGAACCCTCTCGACATGCCTTCTGCCCCCAGCCTTCCTTCCCCCTCACCACATGGCAGTCTGGATTGCCAACCTCACCCCCTCGCCCTTCACCCTCCTTAAAGGGCTCATAATCAGAGAGATGGAGGAAGCCGAGCCTTGCATCCCCTCCCCCTCCCACTCCCCCACCCCCCTACCTCCCATCCCCGACCATCTCTCTGCTCACCAATCAGACACCTTTTGCTGCCTCCTCCTGGATTTCCATGATCTGTTCACGGCGGGACCAGCTGACATTGGACACACCACCTACCTGGCTCTTGAGATCCATACAATGGGTCCACCAATCAGGCAGCCATCATGGTGGAAGAACTACAAACAGCGGGAGGAGGAAGACCACCAGGTACAGGAGATGATCGAAGCCGGAGTCGTTTCCCCCTGCAGCAGCCCCTGGTCCTCCCCTGTCATCCTTGTGAAGAAAAAGGATGGCACGATGCGGTTCTGCATCGATTACCCCTTGCTCAATGATGTAACCACCAATGATGCCACTCCACTCCCGTGCATAGATGACTCCCTGGATTCCCTATACGGAGCCTCCTGGTTCTCTACCCTCGACCTCCAGTCAGGATATTGGCAGGTCCTCGTGTGTCCAGAAGACAGAGCAAAAACCGCCTTCTCGACCATCAATGGGAAACATTATGAATTTAATGTTTTGCCCTTCGGCCTCTGTAAAGCCCCCGCCACCATATCCAGATTAATGGAATCCGTCCTTAGTGGCCTCACGTGGGAGATTTGTCTCACATACTTGGATGATGTCATAGTCTTCAGCCAGACCTGGGTCGACCACCTGCAGTGCCTCTGGCGGGTTTTCACCAGGATCCTACAGGCAGACTTCAAACTCCAGCCCACCAAGTACGTCCTGGCCACCAGAACCATCTCATTCCTGGGGCACGTCATCTCCCACGCTGGCATATCTCCCGATGCAGACATACTCCGCGCCATTGCGGACATACCCCCACCATAATACGTTCATGGGATGCGAGCCTTCCTCAGCCTGATTTCCTATTACCGCCGTTCTGTGAAGAGGTTCGCCCACATTGCCAAGCCATTCCACGACCTGACCCATAAGGGAGAACCATTCATCGGGATGGACGAGAGATGAGCCACCTTCCAACAACTTAAGGATAAGCTCGTCTCCACCCCCATCGTGGCCTCTCCCGATTATGCCCTCCCATTCCAAGCTCTACACAGACGATTCCCTAATTGCGATCGGCGCTGTCCTGGCGCAAGTCCAAGGGGGCCATGAGCACATCATTGCCTGTGCCAGCCGTACCCTCAATCAAGTGGAAAAAAATTATGTCGCCACCAAGAGGGAGTGCCTGGACATCATCTGGGCACTTGAGCACTTCCGGGGATATCTATCAGGGACCCAAGTTACCATCATCACTGATCACCAGTCCCTCCAGGTGCGAGACCATGGAGGAGTTCAACTATGAAATCTCGTACCACCCCGGCAAACTCCACACCAACACGGACGGTCTCTCTTGGCTTCCCATCAATGCCGCCCAGCCGGAGCCAGATCTCCTCCAGCAGTGGCATCACAAGGAGTGACCCCCCTGGATCCCCCAGCACCTTTTCAAGAAACTGTATCGCCAGGGCAACCACCTGCTTACCCCATCCGGGCTTATCCTCCTAGCCCCTGATGCCCTCCGACACCTGCACACCCACAATGGCATTCATCTGGGCACAAAAAAACTCCTGCAGGTCTTTAACGACACCTACTGGGTGCCCAATCCTTCTGCCCTCACCAAGGAAATTATCCAATCCTGCTGAGCATGCGCCCTTGGTAAAGACATCACCCATACCGCCGGTCCATTGGGCCAGATTGCCACCTACAAACTTTGGCAGCTATTGGCGATTGACGTAGTGGGACCCTTACCCCCAAAATCAGGCTATAGGTATGTGATCACGTTCGTTGACACATGCTCCAAATTCGTTGTAGCCTGCCCAGCGAAGGAACATCATGCTGTCGCAGTGGCTGACACTCTGATTTGGCACGCATTCCCGTGCTTTGGTACCCTGCAAGCGATCCACTCAGATAATGCACTCAAGTTCACCAGGAAAATCTGGGAGGAGCTGGCCCACATATTCAGCTATATCATCTCCCACTCGTCCCCTTACTGGTCCTAAGGAAATGCCATTTGAGAGCGAAGCTATTTTATGCTGATGAATCAACTCCGCACCCGGATAGAAGCCACCAAAGACAATAACTGGTCTGCCCATGTAAAAATTGTGCAGTGGGGCATCAACTCCTGCCCCCAAGAAGACGGAATTTCACTGTACAAACGAGTGTTTGGGGAAGTACCCCTCCTCCTGCCTCTTCCGCAGTATTTACAACCCCCCACTTCAACCCCACATCAGACCCATTACACCATCTCAAACGTCAGCTAACCCACCTCCTAAACAACCTGGACCTCTGCCCCGACACTGCCTCCAACCCCTGCAAGCCAGGCAACACTGTTATGATAGCGCAGCTCCCCACCCCCAGCAAGCTTGCACCGCGCTTCACGGGGCCCCACACCATCATCCGCATCCCTAACCCGTATCAGGTGATCGTCGGGTACCACGGCACTCCCCGCACTCTCCAAAACCGGCTTGTGCGCCCTTTTTGCACTCCTGCCCCCACCGCCCCGGTCCCGCGCCCGGTCCCACCCACTTTCCCCACGCCACTTCCCTCTACCTCCTAAGATTGCCACATCTCCCCCTAGCCTTCTCTCTCTCCCTCCCCCTCCCCCGCTGCCTCCACCTCACCTTCCGTCATGCCGCATTGCACCTCACCTGACAACCCACCGACACCACCAAGTACCCGTTGCTTCCCCACCTCTTCACCACCAGCTGCCTGCTCTCCCATGCCAAGCACCGTGTGTCCCACCCACACTCCCACACCCCCTCCGCCCACCACACCCCTGCCTCAGCCATCGCCCACCACTGCCACCGCATCTCCCAGCCCGCCACCCACACACGCCCCCTCAACCCCGCCCGCCCTGTCCCTTGTCACCAACTCCACCTGCGCCACCCACGCCCCCACGACGCCACCACACACTGACCCTACACCCTGCTCCCCCGCGCTGTGCTGCCCACACTCCTACCACCCCAAAGCCGCCCTCGCGTGCCCTGCGCACCTCACACACATCCTGACGCCGCACACCCACGTCACTGCCCACACGAACCTTTAAAACAACCATCACACGCTCTGGCCGCCTCCCCCTCCCACCTGCCTAATACACCCACTCCCACCCCACCTGTCTCGTTGCAAAATCACACCCCTACCCCTGCCCTAAGTCATCTCACACTCATGATACACCAGGCACAATTCCCGGCCACCTACACTCTCCGGAGATGCCACGCCGCATTACTCTGGCACAAAACCCCACACTCGCTGTCCATCTCCAGCATTCAACACAGCCCTGCACAGAGGATAACACCTAGCGCCAGGAGGATTCGACAAGCCGTATGGGCGCTGCCCTTTGGACAGAAACAATGAGTCCGAGGACCTCGCCACATCCTATGACTCCGCTCCTCCACTGACTCATCCACCCTTTTCATCACTTGTCACGAGCAGCTACACGAGAACTCAGCCACCACAGCTTGGCATGCCCTCCTCCAACAGCTACAGCCAGTCTAGGACACCTACGACACCAAAGTTTACCACCTCCTGTCACAGAGATGTGACTTTTTCCCAGCAGAAGGTGGTAAAATGCAGTATAGAGCCACAGGGAGCGACCTAACACCCCCAGAAGGAGCTCACAGAGGACCAACGATAACACACTGGGACTCAGGGTGACAACGACATAAGTCTGCCTGGGCTGCCCGCCCCTATGACCCAGAGCTTGTCCACCGCCATCATAGCAGGAATACAAGACTACCTTCCGGGCGAGCCTTCCCCAACCAACATCGGGGTGGAGCTGTTACTCCAGCTCCAGTCAGCACCCCTGAGATGGCCGGTAGCTGCTCAACCTTCCTGAAGGAGATGGCCTGTAGCCGCTCTGAGGGAAAAGAGGAGACAGGCTGGAGCCAGGCTGGAGCCACTCCTGCCTTCGTCAGGAGACAGCCTGTAGCCACGCTGAAGGTGTCCTTTCCGAGACGGCCTGTAGTCGTTCTGAAGTTGTCCTTTCCGAGACGGCCTGTAGCTGCTCAAGCCTCCTGAAGAAGAAAGCCTGTAGGTACTCCCGCCTTCATCAGGAGACGGCCTGTAGCCGCTCTGAAGGTGCCCTTCCCGAGACGGCCTGTAGCCGCTCTGAAGGTGCCCTTCCCGAGACGGCCTGTAGCCGCTCTGAGAGAAATCAGGAGACAGCCTGTAACCTCTCCCACCTTCGTGAGGAGACGGCCTGTAGCTGCTCTAAAGGTGCCTCTGAGTTGGCTTGTAGCTGCTCCCTTCCCCAGGCCATGGCCAGTAGCCGGGCCTTAGTGACGGCCTGTAGCTGTGCCTCTAGAAGGCCATGGCCAGTAGCTGGGCCCTATGGCTGGAAACAGCCTGTAGCCGCTCCTCCGTTAGGTGCTGACTCCTGTTCACCAACCTACAACTCAGAGGGAGTCCCCAGCCTGGAGGAGTACTGGCAAGGCCCCGTGACTTCCCCTAGCCTCTTCTCCCTGCATCTGGAGAGGACTCACCTGACGGACCCCGATGCAGGTTGGCGCTGCAGCCCCTTCCTGACGGCGCCACCGAACACTGGGGACCACAGCCCTTGGGACCCCCAGACAGCCCCAGGACCCCCGGGCGGGACCTTCCTACACCCAGACACCGGAGATCGTCCTCCATCAGGCGCCTGAGCGAGAAGTTCAGGCAGTTATTCAGCTCCAGCCCTGAGGGCCGTACTCCCGCCCCAAGCCCTGAAAGCGAGGGCCCTTCGTCACCTGCAGCCCCGGACGAGAGAGAACGCCCCTACGCGTGATCCTGTGGCCCCTGAACACAGAGGCCCCCGGCAGAACCCAGCCCCGTCAGTAGTGAGGCTGGGTCACCTCCGCCGCCCTTGTACCTGACTGCCACGACACCCAGACCCGAAAGGAGTGACAATGAAAGCACAGTGTCCGTAACTTAGTGACGTGAAGGCAGAGCAGTGAATTAACCATATAAAGGAAGTCAGTGAGAGAAGCACCAGTGACAATATAAAAGTGGTGAATAACAGTAACAGTGAAACCGTGAACACGGCCAAGCAGTGAAATACGGGTCTATTACAGTGAATACGCTGCCATCTGATAATGCTGCATCATACTAAAATCATACACAGACCTCAGTATTAAAGTAATAATTGCTGACAGTGAAATAGTACCACCCACTCCACAGATATATAAAACTTGAACTTCCTGCAATAATAGTATATAAGCCTCTGCCCTAAGTGCTATTCACCTTGCCCAACCTTGACCTGGGTAGTATCCTGCACGATACTAATAACCCATACCTAGGCCTAAGAATGATAATACTCCAGTGCATCTGTATTCGTGACATCTACCCTTTCCACTGTAGAATTTAGTAATACACGTGTAAGGTTGTTGCCTTGAGTTTTTGTGTTCTGCCTCTCTCCTATTTGTCTAAGCTCTGGTCTAGAAAGAGAGCCCAGCTACACACTAGGCATTAGAGGGACGGGAAGCCGACCCTAAAACACCTACCATTACATCAACAAAATTTCGAACGACGTGCCTTCATCTGCAATCTGCGTAGTTTTCCCTTACCCCACCTCCGACTTGCCGCTCTGTTCCGACTGCAGTTGTTGGTTGCATTATTAAACTCAAGCTTTGGTATGTTATCTCAACCCTTTGACTTTCTGGATGGCTCTCAGTTGAACTATATTATCTAGGATAAATATACCCTTAAGTGTTTTAACAGAAGTGGTGGTCTAAACACGAAGTTTTCCTGTAATCCCCGCTCATGACACCCCAAACATTCTTACCCAATCATATCTGAGCATTTCTGTGTTTATCATATAAAAAGAAAGGGTAGGAAATGTATTTTTTAACACTTTATCTAAGTTTTAAGGAAACCAGTTTATGGTTCCTCAGGATTTGCCTCTGTTGCCTTTCCTTAATACATTTCTTATTGATTAACTGATTTAGTATTATTTAAAGAAGAGGTGTGAGTTTGCTATCCTTATTATACCTGTAGGTCTATTTTTCCACACTTAATTGTATTATTTCCTTTCTTGGATGGGGTTAAGCATTGGCAGTATTTACAGATTGCTTGCCTTTTTGAGGATTAATGTTTGTGTCTACAACACCCCTGTTTATCTTAACAATCATTTTTGTATTTAATCACTTGATCTACTGAAAGTACATGCCATCAGCAACAAAGCTATGATTGATTTAATTGCTGGCCATTAAGCAGTTTTGTCTGTATTCTCTTTCTTTTTTCATGAAATAATGCATTCATATCTATGCAAAAATCAGGGCACCTTGCTCAAAACTAGTTCTCAGACTTTTCCATATACTACAAGAGTTTGACATCACTATAAACTGTCCCACTTGAGAATGAAATAAATGTATACATTAATCTCTATACTATCCAGATGCCCACTATCCGGACTCCCCACTTACTGGACATTTTGGGCCCAAGACTTCGTAACCCTCAATTTGCCCAAAAAATGGAAAGAAAAAAAAAAATCCGAATTTTTTCCTCCTGTAATTTGAACTTGCCAAGTCGCACGGATCAGCTGTGTTTTGGTGCGTAGTTCCACCGACATCCACTAGAGCTCCCCTGCATCCTCCCCACTTCCTGCCTGTTATTCGTCATGAGTGCACACTCCTCACCATGGCTGGCCATGTGCTCGCTTTTGTGGTGGTGCCCTACCTCCTGCAGGCTCTGCTGTTCCTCTCCTCCCTCTTCTTTGTGTGTGTGATGATGGCCCCGCTGCCTGAGAAGAGGAAGCGAGTGGTTTTGACTCTGGAGAAGAAGAAGGAGATATTGGGCAAGGTGGACACGGGATGGTCTACCTCACGCATCCTCTGTGAATTCAATCTGGCCCGCTCTACATTGTTTGATAGCAAGAGATCCCATGACATACTCATGCAGTACAGGGCTGACTTTACATCGAAGAACAAATGCAAAGTGGAGAGGAAGATGATGTTTACTCCCACGCATGCAGAAATTGACTGATCCATGCTGATTTGGTATCGTCAACAACATGTTGCTGGTGTGCTGGTGCATGGCACGGAGTTGAAGGCTGCTGCTGAGAAGCTCACAAGGTTACACGACACCCAAGACTTCAAGGCATCAAAGGGTTGGCTCTTCACTTTCAAGTTACGGCATGGCCCCATGGCGAAGCTCTGGACGCCGACAAGGAGGGAGTAGAGGAGTTTTGGCACAAGGTGAAGGGCTTGATCGACAGGGAGGGTCTTACTCTCGGTCAAGTCTACAATGCTGACGAAACTTGTCTATTCTATCGCTTTATGCCGATGAACACTCTAGCTGAAGAGATGGAGAAGCGTGTACCTGGTCGCAAGCTTTCCAAGCAACGGTTATCTGCTTTATGTTGTGCCAGTGCTAACAGCATGCACCAGCTCAAGCCAGTTATTGTTGGCCATGTAAAGCAGCCTCGGCATCTTCGTGGGGTGATCGATGTCCTTCCTGTCATTTCGTACCATTCTGTGAAGGCTTGGTTCACAGCGAAGATCTTCAAAGACTGGTTCCACCGCCATTTTGTCACGGAGGTCATCAATTACCAGACGGAGAAACTGGGAATCCCACGTGACCAGATAAGGGCCCTCCTTCTCTTGGATGATGCACCTACGCACCCATCTGACAAGGAGTTGGTGGCTGAGAATGGCTGCATTGAGTGAATGTTCTTGCCACCTAATACGACTGCTCTCATCCAACCAATGGACCAAGCAGTGATCGTGGCAACGAAGAGGCTGTATCATTGGAAGTTCCTGGACGAGGTTATGGTTGTTCTCGAGGACGAGGACGAGTGCAGGGAGGGACGGGACACGTGAGGCCAGCAGACTTTGGAAAACATTCACCGCTACAACATCAAGTCTGCAAACTACAACTGGGCCAGTGCATGGAAGGAAGTCCATGTCAAGACTCTGGAAAATGGTTGGTCTCATCTTCTCGGAGCCAATGTGGTGCGTGATTTTCTAGGTTTCAACATGGATGACTTCCATGCACGTCTTCGTGCTGATAAGGACGATGTTGATGTGGATGAAGTGTGTCAGTGGTTGGATGACAATGAGGGCGATCCTGGGTGTCAGATCATGTCTGACATCGAGATCCTTCTTCAGTTGCTGGTACAAGTACCAAGCTTGAAGATTCCGACGAGGACAGCAACGATGATGCGGACTCCTCTCAGTGTGCCACTACTTCAACCATCCCTAAGCTGAGCCACTCCGGGAGCACGTCAAGCTCGTTCTCGACTATCTGGAACACCCAGACTGTGACAGGGAGATGGGGCCCTTGGGACTTGTGGAGGAAGTGCGTGCTTTCAGGCAGAGCATCATTAATCCCTTGACCACGGGGCATCACGAAAGTGACGCTTGGGAGCAAGGGATCATACTGCGGGGTGTCACTTTTGTGATTCTGTGTTATTTTGAATTCGCCTGGATTTTCAAGTGGTGGCTTGTATCATCTATCAGTACTGCCAATGTCCAACACTAGTCAGCACTCCTAATCTCATATGTACTCCCATCCACTGTTGACAATTTAGCCATTTCTCCCCGTTCTTGACTCCTCTCCCTACTTCCCCTCCATTACCCTCTCCTCTCCCCTGCCTGGCCGTGCTACGCTAAGTAAATCTTCCCTGAAATTTTCCACTGATTTCATCCATTGAAATAACCCCTGTGCCCTATTCTTATACCAAATAATATATACAAGAAAGAAATAAGGTAAGTGATAGTGCCATACACCTGGAATTGGCTAATTATCACCTGACAACACCTCACGTTTTTCTTTTTTTTTTTTTAAATAACAGAACGGAGGAAGGAAAAACAAATGGGGGAAAAAAAAAAAAAATCCATACACCAGATTACTGGTGTCCTCTATTCATAAAATATCTGTAACAGTTAGACTTGAATAGTTGTGGGTTGAAATTTGGAGGAAAACAACTCTGGGGCAGCAAGTTCCAGAGAGATGCAGTTCGGGGAATGAAAGAATTCTGATAGGCAGAAGTTCTGCAATATGGTTGAGTGACATTCCAGTCATGAGCGCTACCAGATGCCCGTGTAGCACGAGGGAAGGCATGGAGAGGTGGCACCATGGACACAACTTCGTCTGAGCATTTGCCAAAAAAATATCTGTAAAATAATGCAAGGGAGGCAACATTCCTTCTTACTTGCAGGGGAGGTAGTTTATATGTAATGGCAGGGTTGTTAATGATTCTAACAGCTTTATTCTGAATTTTGTCTAGTTGTCTTAATGGAATCTCTCCACAACCATTCCACAAGGGTGAGCAATATTCAAGCTGAGAGCGCACATGACTCTTATAAATTATAGCTAACAGCTCATCGATGAAGAAGTTACGGACTCTGTACAATAATCCAAGTTTCTTTGAGGCAGTTTTAGCAAGTGATCTGACATGAGAGGTCCAGCTGAGGGCACTGTTAAGTGAGACACCAAGAATTTCAATACTTTTGGAGATGGGAATATTAGTAGCACTGAAGGTAATGTATGAATCTGGCAATATCTGTCTATTAGTAAACTGTATATATTTAGTTTTACTAGCATTAAAAGAGACAAGGTTGTTTTGTCCCCATTCACTGTTTGTAGCTAGATCTTGATTTATGGAGATGGCTGTACTGAGTTGAGAGGTAGAGATATTAGACTTTGTAAATGGATGTCTGAGTATGAATGAACTATGTAGTGTTGAGTCATCTGCATAAGAGTGAATGGGATTGTGAGTGACAGATAAGAGATCATTAATATGAACCAGAAATAGGGTTGGCGCCAGAACTGATCCCTGCGGCACGCCAGCATTAATTGAGTGGAAATTCGAATATACATCATCTACTTTTACTCTTATTTTCCTGTCACTAAGATAAGAAGAAATCAAAGGAACAAAAGACGTTAGTCCATAGCAAGGGAGTTTGGACAGCAGGGAATGGTGCCATACTCTGTCGAAAGCTTTAGAGATATCAAGAGCTACTGCATGAGTTTCTCCAAAAAGATCAATTGATTGATGGATGGTATGAGTTAAGAGATTGAGTATGTCAGTGGTGGATCTTTCGTGGCGAAAACCGTACTGTCTATCACACTCGTTCACTAATTTTTGCTGCTTATTTCCCCTTGAAATATGCCGTATAATCTATTCTCGTAATAAAAATATGTATAAGAAAGGAAGGGAGAAGCCTAAGTGATATTTACATTCACCTGGAACTACCTAATTTATTATGTATTGTCTAGATTTCCTGCCAATCATTTCATAGCGTATATATTAGCAGCTGTCACCACGCTGACATTGGCAGCATTGCACTCCCCCTAGGCTGCTAGGCCACCAAACTGTATTCAGTTTACTGTCGTCTTTCAATTGAAACCACGTCGGATTCGCGCCTGTCCAATTCCACCGCTTTTTAGCCCCATGCAAAGGGCCCTGTGACCTCCACCCCCTACTAAACCTCGTGTGGAAAGGGGTAAAGGGCTAAGTGACTGCTATGGAATGTCAACTGGCTAATTTGTCAATGAAAATGATAGAGAGTGACTACGATCTTTCTTGTGAGTAAAACAGTGCAAGTGGAAATGTAAATAATGTGTAAACAGCAAGTGAAAGCAATGAATGTAAATATAAGTGAACAGTGGAAACTGTTTTATAAGTTACTGCAAGCGACAGTGCATAACAGTGTAAATAAAATAGAAATGTAAATAATGTAAATAAAATAGAGAACGTAAATAGAAATGTAAATGAGTAGTAATATAAGAATACGAGTATATATACTAGGAGTAATGAAAGTGAAAGTTTCACTATAGCATGTATGAATACTATGAGTTATGAAAGTGGAAGTGAAAGTGACAGATTCATTCTCAACGCTAGTATACAGGACGAGAAAGTGAATGCTACGTATTTTACTGAAAGATAAATTGAATGCCTACAGTGACAATAAACTACTATTACTGAAGGAAATTTATGGATAAAGGCTGTAGATATATATAAGTGTTATATAGTAACAGAAATTAAAGTGTGAGTGTTTTTATGAATAATAAATGACAGAACACCAGCGGTGAACCAGCGCAAGTGGGAAGGTCATATGCACTCGTAATTTTCATTGCTTTCACAGTGTTTTTAATTTTTTTTTTTTTTGGAGTATGGATTCCAAACTATTTGAGAATTATAGAACAGTGTTTCTAGTGATAATATCAGGTGGTGGTAATCATATTACGGGTTGTTGGGGAGTGTAAAGTGGAGACTTCGTTACCCAACTTCAGAGGTCTCCACAAGTCCTACGGTACTCGACGAAGGCTCAACACACATCCCAGGAGAAAGCTGGAGGTATGTGCCATAGGCATAGTTAATTTTAATATTCAAGGACTAATAACTGATTTTTGGCAAATATTTTTAGAGAGTCTGTCGGAGCGCGAATAAGCCCGCGAGACACACAAGTCAAGCAAAAACAACCCCACGATTTAGGGGTTAATCGTCAAAATCTTCATTCTTTATGTCAATCAACCATGGACAATTTTTCAGATCCATGACCCCCGCTGTGCCCAGCCCTGCCTCCCCACAACAGGCCTTCATCCTCCAAACCACAGCACAGCACATCAGCCACGGTGGAGTCGCCACTGGACGTGAGTTTGCGCCTCTCTTCAGCGTCGTCTGCAGTGGGTAGCCCATCACCATGTCCCAGCAACACGCCCCTAGGCCACCTGCATCAGCTACTCTTAGACTCTGACAGTGAAAAATACCAAGAACTCGCCACTAGACCACATGGGAATTTGCAGTGCACAGTATTAAGAAATTAGAAAGACCTAAGCGCAGAGTGCAACACTGATTTCATTAACCCGTACAGCGTCGCGGTGGTATATATACCACCTGAGCTCCCAGTGACTAGAGCGTCGCGGTGGTATATATACCACCTCATATTCGCGCACTTGTAGTAAGTCTTTACATGTCGTGACAGTGTGAACGCGACCTTCTATGAACACCATTGTTTCATTCCACTGTCTCACTGTACAACCTGACCCCTCCAGGCCTCCCTTACCCCCTCCTTGGCCTACCTAGGCCATCACTCTGAGTTGAGCTTTTACTCTGTCAAGATGTCTCAAGCTCGTCGTTCCGGTCTCTCCCAAGAAGAAATAGACAAAGCTCTAGACGATACTGTATCGTCTAAGATGAGTGAAAGTGTGGTATATGCTGATAGCGATGCATCATTAGTGGATAGTGATAGTGAGGATGAGTATTTACCTCCTAATAACGAAAGTGAAACATCAGAATCTAGTGGTACTGGCAAACGAGTAGAACTGATGAAAGGTGAAATAACTTTACCAACAGTAACAGGGGTTGTTTATGTAAGCATTGAATACGAAAATGTAAGCCTAGAATTGTCATAACTGCATTTTTATTTTCCCCCACCAAATATACGTAAAATCTCTAAAGTCTATGGGATGGGAATGAAAAGTAAGCATTCTTATATACGAAAAAAAAAAAGTATTTCCTTGTGGATTTGAGTGACTTGATCTGTGAAACTCATTTTTTTTTTTTTTACCTATTTATTAGTATTCCTTTTTTCCAGATATCTTACTTTTCTGTTACAGTAACTTTTCTCTAATTTCTATACCTTTCATCTGCATTTTATGTTACATTTTTATGCCTACAATATATATCAAGATATGTATATTTTGTGAATAGTTTAGTCTATTGTAAGTATTTTGGTATCTTAGACATGTGTAGTAAATGGATAAGGCTTACGAAAATCGTTGTTGACTAGCCGCGACCGTATTACGTAAGGGCTGTAAAACTCTATGGGGGGGGAAACGTAATTTTCGGCAATGCTCGACATGGGAAAAAAAAACAATCTTCGAGTTGAAAACGAACGTTTTCATGAATGAAACTCATGTTTTTTCAGCATTTCTGACCCATCTAGCCAATAAAAATTTTTTCCATAGTCCCGACGCTGGGGGTGTACATATAAGCCAAATCGGCCGACGCTGTACGGGTTAAGGTACAATGGAGCGCAAGTAAGAGCAGAGTGCGCAGTGTTAAGAAAATAGAATTCAGAGTGCAAATGACTAAGTTCAGAGCAAGACTTGATTACTGCAGGTGCTTCAGGTACACCTTTTTACTGTCAGAATCTGAGAGGAGGCAGGTTATTCATCGAGATGGGCAGGGACTTGTAAGTACCCAGAATGTTTACTACTGTACTGTATTTTCCATAATTACCTCTAAAACCTCATTCTCTGGTTCCTTTGCATTTATTTAACTCTTTTATGTCCCTTATAGGTGTGAATAGGGTCTTAGGTGCCATTCATGTCCAGTAGGGAGTTATGTAGGTGTTTTTCTGAGTTAGGCTTGATTAGGGTCCATAAGTACCAGTCCAGGAGCCAGGAACTTGTTGTATGTACCCAGAATGTTTAATATAGTATGTACTTACCTCTAAAACCTCATTCTGTGGTTCCTTTGCATATATTTAACTCTTTTATGTCCCATTTTGGTGAATAGGGTCTTAAATAGGTGCTATGCATGTCCAGTAGGAGGTTATGTAAGTGATTTTCTGAGTTAGGCTGGATTAGGGTCCATAAGTACCAGTCCAGGAGGCAGGGGCCCACTTTCCAGACAGACCCACTTTCCAGACATGCCTTTGGCTCTATTACATCGAATAGTGGGGAGGTTACTGTATTTCTTTTTCTTGTAGACAGTTGTGCGCCACACACTTATCCCTCTGTCTGGCCAGATGAGGTTTTCGTGTACTATATTATTGGACTAGAGTAGAAGCATGTATGGACAAGTTTGAGAGGAGCGAGAGAGTTCTGTTGATTGGAGACATGAATGAAAAAGGGGAAGACAGGAGGAAGTTGGGAAGGTACTAGTGGATGGAGTGGTTGGTCAGTGAGGTGTGCCAGCTGAAGTAGATGGGAATGGTAGTGCTTTGGTGGACATCTGTGCTTGTAAAGGGTTGGCAATAGCCAACACCTACTTTCGTCATAAGATGATCCACTGGTATACATGGAGAGTAATGAGGAGGATGGATGGTGAACTTGTTGAATGAAAGGCAATGATAGACTACGTGTGTGTGGATGAGCGAATGAGAAGACAAGTGTTGGATGCAAGAGTGTGGAAAGGGTGGGGGAATGGAGTCTCGGACCATCACTTAGTGATGGCCAAGGTAAAGATGCAAAGAAAGTGGTTGAGGAGGCGAAGGGGAAGACAGGAGGAAGCAGCTCCTGTGAGAAGAGTGGAGAAATTGCAAGATAGTGAGAAAATGACAGAGTATAAGAGCATAATGGAAGAAAGATTGGGAAGGTATGAGCTAGGGCAGATGGAAGGGGTGGAAGACGTATGTAAGATATTCACGGAAGAGATAGGCGCAGCATGTGAGGCGGTTTGTGGAGTGAGGAGGAGATGCAAGGGTGTGCAAGGGACAGCATGGTGGAATGATGAGGTGAAACGAGCTGTGGAACAAAAGAAGAAGGCATATGGTGAATGGTTGGCGAGTAGAGGTAGGGGAGAAGATGAGAGAGAGAAGAGAGAGGTATATGTGAGCAGGAGAAGGGAGGTTAAGAGACTGGTGAAGGAGAGTAAGAAGAAAATGGATGAAGAGTTTGGGAGGAATCTGAGTGTGAAATGGAGGGAGAGTAAGAAATTGTTTTGGAAGGAGGTAAAGAAAGTAAGGCAGTGTGAAAGGGGAAATAATAGGGGAGTGAAAGATAGGAATAATAGATTGTTGGTGGAGAAGAGAGAGAAATTGAGGAGATGGAAGGAGTACTTTGAGGATTTGTCGAATGTAGAAAGTGAGAGCAGTGTGAGTATAAGTGGTTGGGGAATGGCTGGGAGAAGAAGAGATGAGAGGAGGGAGGAAGAGATCAGTAGGGCGGAAGTAGTGGAAGCGATGAAGAAGATTAAGCTGGAAAAGGCCCCAGGAATTGATGGAGTGTGTGGTGAAATGCTTAAGTATGGGGGTGAGATTGTTGTGGAGTGGATATGGAAGTTGTGTAGATTGGCTTGGGAAGAGGGAAGGGTTTCAGAGGACTGGAAATCAGGTATAATTGTTCCTCTGCACAAAGGAAAAGGGGAGAGAGAAGTATGTGGTAACTATAGGGGTATTTACCTTCTTAGTGTGACTGGTAAAATATATGGTAGAATACTCATTGATAGGGTTAGGCACATAACAGAGGAGCTAGTTGGAGAAGAACAAGGCGGATTTAGGAAGGGAAAAGGGTGTGTAGATCAGATATTTGTTCTAAGATGTTTAGTGGAGAAGTATCTAGAGAAGGGAAGGAAAGTGTATGCTGCCTTCATGGACTTGGAGAAAGCTTATGACAGAATAGATAGGCAAGGTATGTGGAAGGTATTAAGAATATATGGAGTGGAGGGGAAATTGTTGAGTGCTGTGAAGAGTATGTACGAGGGAGCTAGGGCTACGGTGCGAGTGGATGGTGAGCTGAGTGAGTTCTTTGATCTCAATGTGGGACTGAAACAGGGGTGTGTGATGTCTCCATTGCTGTTTAATGTATATATGGATGGGGTTGTAAAGGAGGTGCAAGGTAGGGCAGTGGATGTGGGGCTGGCCCTAATGAATGAGGGTGAGATTTGGAAGCTTCCGGTGTTGCTGTTTGCTGATGATACAGTACTGTTGAGTGAAGATGAATGGGAGTTGCAAGGTTTGGTGAATGAATTTGGGACAGTGTGTAGGAGGAGGAAGCTGAAAGTTAATGTAAACAAAAGTAAAGTTATGGTGTTTGAGAGGAATGAAGTCACAGAGTGTGCAGTGAGGTTGGATGGTGAGGATATGGAGAATGTGAGTGCATTCAATTACTTGGGTAGTGTGATGAGTAAGGATGGAACTTTGGGGGATGAAGTACTTGAAAGGGTACAGCAGGGAAGGAAGGTTGTTGGTACACTGAAAGCAGTGATGAGAAATAGGGAGGTGAGTATGGAAGTTAAGAAGTCACTGCATGATGGTATTGTGATCCCTACCCTGATGTATGGAAGCGAGGCGTGGACCTTGCAAGAGGGGAACAAGTCATGAGTGAGAGCAGTGGAAATGAGTTACTTAAGAGGAGCATGTGGAGTGACGTGGAGGGACAGGTTGACGAATGAAGAGGTGAAGGAACGTTGTGGGGTAGATGTGGATGTGGTTGAGAAGATTAGGAGAAATACACTGAGGTGGTTTGGACATGTGGAGAGAATGGAGAATGAAAGACTGACTAAGAGGGTGTATGTAGGTGAGGTGGAGGGAGGGAGAGGGAGGGGTAGACCGAGGATGAGGTGGAGGGATGGAGTTGAGAGGTATATGAGGGAGGGGGGGGTGAGTTGGGGGGAGGGTAGTCAAATGGTGGGTAACAGAGTGACTTGGAGGCGTTTTGTCTGCAGCCACCCTTTGCGGGATTAGGGCGTCGGGCTATAGATAGATAGATAGATAGATATTACCCTCGCCTGTCCAAGCACATTTCCCCACCCTAGCACCTTCCTATGAGGAAGTCGACCCTGCAGGTGTAGTTGGCTTGGTCGTTGGTGAGCATAAGCTTGATGTGCAGTGCCAGGACATGGCCGGGAAGGAAGGGGGTGCAACCCTCATGGAGTTGGCTCTTGATGGTGTGTTGGACCTTATGTGATTGCAGCAGTGTGCTAGGCCAGTTGTCATAGTTGTAAGGAGAATATTACAGGGGGAATTGAGACAGGAGCCTGCACCAGTCTGTCAGGCTGATTGTAGACACTGCAACGGCAACAACAGACATCTATAGGAGTCATAGTTACAGGGCGTGTTAGTGGGGGGAACAATGATCGTGTGGTATCTGTGACTCAATTGGTTTTTAAAACACCTGCAAAAGTCTCCAGACCAGTTGAAAGGGAGAAGATGGGAGAAAGTGAGTTTTAATAAAAGGTTTGTCTCGGAGGCAATCATGTACTTTAATTGGGCTAAAACCTTACTACTTTATTCACCAGAAAGTTCTAGTAGTTAAAGGACTATATACCAGTATGTCATGGCCGACAGATATGCCTTTGAAAAGTTGACCCAAAATGTCTGAGGATGGATCAAACTGTCTCCTCTTTAAAGAATTAGAGATATGACATGGACTGGCATGTTTATGTAGAAGGATGAAAAAATTACACACACACACACACACACACACACACACACACACACACACACACACCAATCCCTGCCTACAGCCGTTTGAAGTGAATGCAGCAATCATCTGCCGTCTATCTATCGATAGATGAAAAGGATGGCCACAAGTAAATCACCTCCATGTCGCTCTGTCCTCTCCCATTTAGCTCCACTCCCTCCAACTCACACATCCTTGTCTCATATACCTCCACTCGATCCCTCCACCCATCCTTCATCTCCCCGTCCCCCTATCTCCCAGAATGACAGTCTTCTGCTCAGTCATTCATTTTCCATCCTCTCTACATGACCAGACTATCTCACAGTATCATCAAACCGCTTTCAGTGTCACTTCAACACCACAGCTCTCCTTTATTTCCTCATTTGTTACTTTAACTCTTACATAACTCCACATTCTTCTATCAAATAACTTATCTGCCGGGCTGGTGTTTAATCAGCTATTTCACACCAGCGGTATCAAGGAATCCCCAACATTGTAAGAATAATTACAATTCAATATTAGCCCTTTCGTGTGCGGATAAGTCGATAAGTTTTGTGGGACATGACGTGCCTGCTTTTATCCCCTCCCCCCCACCTGCTGCGTGCACCAAATATGTGTATTCTCGGCTTATTTTCACCACCCAAACATATTTATGTTGCCACAAAATGCACATATTCCTATTCGTCGATGTTTGTTCTACATGATAAGCAAAGAAAAAAAAAAAAATCACCCTATACATACATTAGGGCTGTGTGAATAAACATTTAAGAGCATACATTTCAGTTCCCAACATCATAAGTCGAATGTTTACTACTCAATCTCTACATATTATACAGTCATTGGAAAGAGAATTTTATCAGCTTTCGAATGCCGGAGGTTCCAGTTTGATACGAGGTATGGTATTCGAGTAATAAGCGAGAAAGTAAAACCCATTGTCGACAGCCAACAGATTTTTTTATTTGGGGAGCTCTAGTGAAAAACTTTTCGTGCCACTGTCTTGTTTTTATTTTATCATCCTATGCAGAATTTAATTGGCTTTCATTTGAGCCCACAACGGTGATCCTAGGTCTCATAGTTTTCGAGAAATATGCAAAACACTACGGTGCACCCATGCCGTGTCGTGACTGTAGGACAGTTTCCTGCCTTCCTCTAAGCTACTGCACGTATTTCACCAATTCTTTGTACACTAGATATGCACACTATATTCACATGATTCACTGTCACCATTGTTATAGCTGAATACTCACATTTGGTGCAGGGTAGAGGCAGTGTAGTTGATTAGAAACAGTAGCATAATCTTTGTTGGGCCAACGGCTGATAACGACCAGGATTGCTTCACAAACACCAAATATCCTATTGCAAACCCAAATCTAATCACAACAGTGCCCAAACACTATACACAAGCACTACTGGTATAGTGAAATGTGTTGCATGGCCAGGGTGGGAGTAAGAGTGGAAATTTAAAGGGACAGAGCCGTGCAGTACCTTCCCCACTCACAGCTCATTTGGTACTGAATAACCTGTCTGCTCTCTTGCTGGTATCGGGACCCACAGTTGCCAACTCATTACTTTTGATGAGGAGCAGGGAAGCTGTGACGCTTCCAAAAATCATGCCAATCGGCTGAAAACTTTTACTCTGACAAAAGTTTTAATGCTTTAATGACACCAAAGGCGTCAATGAGTATAGTTGCAGCCACACCCATATGACGACAAACGCGTCATCGTGTACGAAGGGGTTAGATATACTGAAGGAGGTCTAAAAACCCACAACTACCCTTACATGTAGGAAAACGTAACAGTGCTTAGGCAGTTTGTAAAGTTTTTGAGAGTGGCTGTGGTTTTGATGAGTCATAAAAATTAATTGTAGTCTGTTTTTACGACGAATAGCAGAAATTTTTTATGGTCATTTCTTCCAGTGGGTTGCTACGAGTCGGCCTATAATCCCAACACTATTCTCATGATGGCTCAAAAAAATCATATACCGCACTAATAGAGAACTGTCTTTAGGTAACATTTTTACGGTAGGAGAGAAGGTGGGAATATGAAACAGGGTGGTAATATGAAACAGGCCTTATCTCAGCTGAAAAGTGCTGCCATCCATTGGTAACTGAGTTAAACATAACTATTAGTTCCCACACAAGGCAGCAGCGTGTTCTGGAATCACTCACTCAAGGTGGGGTGCTCTGAGAGGATATTGTTTACTTTTCACTTAGTCAAACTTTTCTTTAGGAAAGAATAAAAACTTGTTATCCTATATAACACGATTTATATAGACTATGATATATAGTTTGTTGATTAGTCATAAGATCACCTGTTAAAATGGCATAGTTAGTTTTGTGGAAAAAGTTTCTAGCCTAGAATTTCTGATAATTCATTTCAAAAATGGTGTTGGGTGGCATTATGGAACAGCGTGTTCCATATTACCATCATTTTTTTTTTCTGAAAGTATCTGTCAAACAGGCCTACACAGAAAAGAAAGAAGGAGGTGGAGGAAAGAGTGCGAAAAGTAAAAGAGAAACATTTCAAAAAGACAGAGATGAGGATAAAAGTTCTATTGAAAAAGAAGAGAGAATTAGCCTTTTTTATTATTTTGTGAGGAAGAAGGAACCAAAGGCAATGAGCCCGCAAAACTGTTCCTTCCAAGAGAAAAACAAAATATAAGAGAGGGCCAACTTCAAGATCCATTCATTTCAAGATGCCTGGACACACTGTTTTTGAAAGACTGGAGATTATAGGAAGCAGGGAATACAGACAGAGGGAGACAGTTCCAGAGTTGACCTGTTGCATAAATGAAGGACTGGGAGTAACGGTTAACTCTTGCATTAGAGAGTTGGACAGAAAAGGGGTGAGAGTTTGCTGCTAGAGGGATGCTATGCACCCATTGTAGACGTGGAAGAATGCATGCAGACAGTTCAGAGGAACAGTGACCATTGAAGTAACAACAGAAAAGAGATAAAGATGCAACAGTGTGGTGAAGAGACAGAGGTTGAAGGGAGTCAGTAAGAAGGGGAGAGTTAATGAGACGAAAAGCCTTTGACTCCACCCTATTGAGAAGAGCTGTATGTGGGGAGCCTCCTCACACATGAGAGTTGTACTCCACGCAGGGGCGGATAAAACCCCTGTCTAGAGTCAACAATTGTGCAAGGGTAAAGAAGGAACGGAGTCGGCTTAGCACACCCAATCTCTTGGAAGCAGATTTTACAAGACATGTAATATGATCTCTCCCAAGTAAATGAAACCCCATGCATGTTCAACGATAATGTAGGATTAAGCTGAATTTTATTAAACATTAGTGGGTATACCTGTTGACCATTTTGTCGGGTTGATAGGTGCAAAACCTTAGTCTTTGATGCATTAAAAACAACCAGATTATTTTTATCCCAGTCAGAGATGCGAGCCAAGTCAGACATTAGGTGTGCCATAGCCTCATTCCTTGTTTGCTGAAGTAACTGCTGAGATGGACATTGTGGGAATCGAATGGAAAGGTGAAGGGTGGAGTCATCAGCATACGAGTGGATAGGGTTAGATGTACAGCTTAGAAGTTCATTGATCAATACGAAGTAAAAGGAAGAGAGTTGGTGATAGGACAGAGCCCTGAGGAACACCACTGTTAATAGATCTAGGAGAAGAACAATGGCCATCTACAACAGCGGCTATAGAACAACCAGAAAGGAAGCTAGAGATGAAGTCACAGATAGAAGGATAGAAACCATAAGAGGGCAGTTGGGAAATTAAAGATTTATGCCAGACCCGATCGAAAGCTTTTGAGATGTCAAGTGCAATGGCAAAGCTTTCGCCCTAGGCCCAAAAGGAGGATTACCAGGAGTCTGAAAGGTAGGTGAGAAGATCGCCTGTGGAGCGTCCCTGATGGAACCCATACTGACGATCAGAAAGAAGGTTGTGATAGGAGAGATGCTTTAAAAAAATTTTCTCTTAAGAAGAGACTCGAAAACTTTTGAGATACAGGATGTTAAAGCAATTGGACAATAGTTAGAGGGTTGGGAATGGTCACCCTTCTTTGGGACTGGATGAATGAGAGCAAACTTCCAGCAAGAAGGAAAGGTACAAGTTGATAGACAAAGGCAAAAGAGTTTGCCTATGCAGGGTGTAAGCACGGAAGCACAGATCTTGAGAACAATAGGAGGGACTCCATAAAGCCCACATGCCTTATTGGTACTGAGGCCTGTGATGGCAGAAAATACATCAGCTGAAGAAATTTTAATGTTAGCCATGAGGAAGTCAGAGGCGGGAAGTGATGGAGGAACAATACCGGAATCTTCTAAGGTGGAATTGGAGGAGAAAGTCTGAGCAAAGAGATCTGCTTTATCAGTAGAAGAAATAGCTACAGAGCCATCAGAGTAGAAAAGAAGAGGGAAGGATGATGAGGTAAAGTTGTTAGAAAGGTTTTTGGCAAGGTGCCAGCAGGAGCGGGAAGAATTTGAGTTAGAGAATTGAGAGCATTTTGTATGGATGAAATGATTTTTAGCAGAGCAAAGAACAGACTTAGCACGATTCCGGGCAGAAACGTATAAAAGATGTGATTCAGGGGTGGGTTGGCTCCGGTACCTTTTATAGGCCCACTCCTTGTTGCAGACAGCATTAGATCAAGCGTGATTAAACCAAGGCTTTCGCGCATTAGTCAAAGAATATGAGAAAGGAATGTATGCTTCCATGCCCGAGAGAATAACCTCCGTATTGCGCAAGGCACACCAAGATTACTCCCGACCATGGAAGCAATAATCATTCCAGGGAAAATCAAAGAAGTACTGCCTGAGGGCCTCCCAATCCACAGCTCCAAAGTGCCACAGACGACGTTTCTTTGGAGGGTCCGCAGGCCGTACCGGAGCGATAGGACAGGTTCAGGTGATAAGGTTGTGATTGGAGGAGCCCAACGGAGGGAAAATATTAACAGAGTAAGGAGAAGGATTAGTTGTAAGTAATGGGTCAAGTATGTTGGAGCTCTCTCCAAGGCAGTCAGGGATACGGGTAGGGTGTTGTACAAGCTGCTCTAGGTCATTAAGGATAGAAAAGGTGTAGGCTTGTTCACCAAGTGGATCAGTGAAAGGAGAGGAGAGCAAAAGGTGGTGGTGAACATTGAAATCTCCAAGAATGGAGATTTCAGAGAAAGGAGAAATGGATAGAATGTGTTACGTCGTAGACGTAAGATAGTCAAAGAATTTTTGATAGTCAGTAGAATTAGGAGATAAGTAAACAGCACAGATATATTAAGTCAGAGAATGACAGGAAAGCCGAAGCCAGAGTGTAGAGAATTCAGAAGAATCGAGCTCAGGAACACGAGAGCAAGATAAGTTGTTGCGTATATATACACAACAGCCACCTTTGGCTTTGAAATGAGTAAAGAGAAAGTAGGAGGATACAGAAAAGGGTCTGCTGTCAGTTGCCTCATACAGCTGAGGCTCAGTTAGAAAAAGAAGGTGAGGTTTAGAGAAGGAGAGGTGGTGCTCAACAGAGCAAAAGTTATAGGAAAGGCCACGAATGTTGCAGAAATGAAGAAGAAGACAGTGGTTCCAGGCATCTTGGGTTGTCACCAGGAGAGGGGCAGAAGGTGGGGGCATTTATGGTCCCCCCTCCCCCCCGGTGACTCCGAGGCTACGTTATTCAACGCCATTTTTCAAAAGTTTGAAAAGGAAGTGTGGTGTGCACTGTGCATGTAGTTTGGTGTTGATGGTTAGAGAAACTTGTATTGGAGAGCATGCTGGCCTACTCTCTGTGTTACTGAGGCACTGAAAAAGTTCAGCAAAGGGGGATTGTCGGGACCAAGTCCCGAGGGCTGATGAAACGGGAGCTCCAGCTCTCCCTGTCATCAGCTTTCCATCCACTTTGGGAGTACTTCCCTGCTCAACTGGTGCTACACTCTACTCCTGTCTGTCTTCTGGAAGTTCAAACTTGCTAGAAAAAACTGTGGGAGAAGCAAATCCTTGAAGAGATGATGCAGTCTGTCTTTTTTGTTCAGAAAAATTCACGGTCCAAATCAAGAGAACTATGGGTTCAATGTGTAGTGTGCCAGGGATGGACCCATGTCTTGTGTAGTGGGTGTGAAATTGGTATTTTCATTTGTGACTTCTGTTCTTAAACAGACATTTTCAATGTAAAATTATTATTTATGTATTCACAGAAAGAAATATTATTTATTATTTTCAAAATTGTTTCATATTATCACCCCACTAGTTTCATATTACCACACCATTTTCCAAGACCCACTTTTTTGGAGGTGCTTGAATAAAAAGTTGTGGCATTTGAATGGTTTAATTTTTCTCATTATAACTCTGAATGCATTATAAGGATAAAATTTGCCAATACTTCTGATGATTATTAATCCAGTTTTTACCTTTAAAATTAGTGTTTTTGCCTGAAACAAAAAAGTGGTCCATATTACCACCTTCTCCCCTAGTGTTGTTGGGACACATTATGGTACATTACTTCTCTCTATATATATTTTTATCATAGTTTGTCCACCATGAAGTGTCATAGACTTCCGTAACTTGGCATTCGGTATCAACGGCATAATACGAATCAGCGTTAGCAGACACTATGAAGGGCTGTCACCGACACGCTCATAAGCCTTGTAATATAAATTGCTTCGTAACCATCAAGCACAAAGATATTAAATATTTTTATACTGACTAATCTGTATATCTGTGTTTGTCCCTACCTAAAACGTTGCCTAAAGTAGCTAAAACATATTGCTAACATGCTAAAAAACTATCTATCTATCTATATACCTAGGCTGCTTCCTCCAAGGAAAGGGAGGTAGCCGAGACAGGACGACTCACTCTCCATTTACTCATCCATTCAAACACATTCATTCGCATCTTAGCCCCAAAGGGGAGAACGGACAGATCCTCACCGCATCACACCGCACAAGGGTCAACTGCGCAATGCAATCGGTGACATCCACAGCAGGGCCCGACAGCAGAACTGGTTTACCCCTGCCACATCATAACAGACCCATCCCCTTACCCGCACCTGACCTGACTAGCTGATCATACCAAATGCGGGAGAATATCCCCTCAGAGCTGCGTCATCACTTATTCATTCACAATTTCTTTCCATTTATTTCTGTCACGCACAGCCACTCTTCCTTGCTCAACAGACATCCCTCTCGCATCCAGCGCTCTCTTCACACTGTCCATCCATCCTATTCGTGGTCTTCCTCTCAGTCTTACACCTCTCACATCAGATCTAGTTATCTTTTTCACCAATCGCTCATTATCCATTCTCTCCATATGCCCAAACCATTGCAACACCCTCTGCTCAACTCTACCAGCCATCTCCCGAACAACTCCAGTTCTCCTTCGCACTTCATCATTTCGCACTCGATCCATACGCGTCACTCCACACATACTCCTCAGACATCTCATCTCCATTACATTCAAACTTTTCCTCTCTGCTACACCCATATTCCATGTTTCAGCCCCATATACGAGTAATGCAGTCGGTACCACAACACCCTCATACAGCCTTCTCTTTACATCCATTCTAAGTGAACGACATTTAAACACTTTTTTCATTCCTCCCAGCACCTTTCCTACTTCATTTATTCTAAACTTCACTTCTGCATCTATTCTTCCATCCACAGCAACATGTGACCCTAGATATTTAAAACAATCTACCTCCTCAAGCAACTCACCATTCAAAACTATATTCATCCCCCTACCATCTATCAACTTCGTACACTTCATCACTTTACTCTTATTCTCATTTACTTTCAATTCCCTCCTTTCACACACCCTTCCAAACTCCTCTACTAACTGTCTCAATCTCTCCTCTGAATCAGTCACCAGTGCAGTATCATCTGCAAACAGCAGCTGCTTCAGATTCCACTCTCCTCCATCAACATTTACCAGACTCAGACCACCTAAAACTCTTGCATTCACCTCCCTTACAACACCATTCATGTAAATATTAAACAACCAAGGCGACATCACACATCCCTGTCGCAGCCCCACTCTCACGGGAAACCAATCACTCACAGCATTTCCCACTCTTACACACGCTCTACTATTTACATAAAAACTTTTCACCCCTTTTAGTAACCTACCATCAAGTCCATACAATCTTAAAACAGTCCACAAAGCCTCCCTACCAATTCTATCATACGCTTTCTCTAAATCCATAAATGCCCAAAACACATCCTTGCCTTTCGCTAAATACTTTTCACACACTTGTCTCACAGCAAACACCTGATCAACACATCCCCTCCTTCTCCTAAAGCCACACTGCTCATCACTAATCACTCCCTCTGTACCCTCTCTAACTCTCATAATTAACACTCTACCATACACTTTACCTACAACACTCAACAGACTTATACCCCTAAAGCTAGTACATTCATACTTATCACCCTTGCCTTTATACAACGGGACCACACAAGCACTTGCCCAGTCAATTGGGACCATACCTTTCTCAAAGCACACATTCAATAATTTTACTAACCAGTCAACAATAGTCACTCCACCACCCTTCAGGCATTCCACAGCACACCCATCCATACTTGCAGCTTTCCCTGTTTTCATCTCCTTTACTGCCTTCTCCACTTCCTCCTTCGTGATCAAAGAATCATTCAACTCTCCCAACACATTTATTCCTTGCACCCTTCTATCTGCCACAATCTCAGCCACCCTTTCCTCCTCTACATTTAACAATCTTTCAAAATACTCTGCTCATCTCTTCCTTACTGCATCCATCTCAATTAACATCCTTCCATCCTCTGCTTTTACTCGTTCTTCCTTCCCAGACTCTCCCTTTCACACCCTTTTCACCTCCTTCCAAAACATTTTCTTATTCTGTTGAAAATTCTCTGTCAGCCGCCTACCCCACCTCTCATCTGCTGCCACTTTAGCATCACGCACAGCCCTTCTCGCTCTATTCCTCTTTTCCTTTTACCTTTCATATGACATCTCATCCTTCCTCTGCAGCCACACTTCATATGCACGTCTCTTCTCAGCCACAGCCATACTTACTTCCTCGCACCACCATTCACTTCCTTTTCTTACACCACCACCCACACGTCTCACACCACACACCTCTTCTGCATGCCCCACCACAGCACTCTTAAACAACTGCCATTCCTCCTCCACGCTGCCATTTTCCCGATCTTTCACTGCGTTCCACTCATCTTTCAATTTCTCCTGATACTCTATCTTTTTCTCTCTTTTATCCAACTCACTTTCAAAACCTCCCTGCCACACCTAACCCTCCTAGCTCTCACCCATCTCTTACCTACTCTTAACTTTCCCTCCACCAGGTAGTGGTCAGACATACCTCCACCCTCCCCTCTCAGAACTCTCACATCCAACAATCTTCCTATTACATTCCTAGACACAACCACATAGTCCATCAAGGCTCTATCAACAACCCTTCCACCCTCCTGTCTCACCCATGTATACTTATAAATATCTTTCTTCTCAAACAGCGTATTCCCAATCACCATCTCTCGCTCAACACACATCGCTATCATTCGTTCCCCATTTTCATTTCTTCCAGGCACACCATGCATACCAACTACGCCTTCAACTGGTACATTTCCCACTCTAGCATTCAGATCTCCCATCATTACCACATTCACATTCGCTCCAAAACTCTGCAGACACTCATCAACATCATTCCAGAAAGACTCCCTCTCTTGTTCATCCCTTTCACTACCAGGCCCATATGCACTCACAAACACCCACAACTCACGTTCAAATTTCGCTTTCACCCACATCAGTCTCGATGACACCTCCTTCCATTCAATCACACACTGCTATACTTCCGGACTCACTAACAAGGCCACACCTTCTCTTGCCCTTCCTCTATCAACACCTGACAATCTTCCATTCACACTTCCAAACATAGATTCCCCCTTCCCTTTCATCTTCGTTTCACTCAAAGCTAACACATCCAACTTTCTTTTCACAAACATTCTCCCAATCTCCTCCCTTTTAGCGTCAATTGTACTACATCCACGCACATTCATAGACCCAATCTTCAGGGTACGGGGATAACTCCATCCCCCATCCCTTTTTCTGGCCTGTCTCTTTTTAGGAACTAAAAAACAGAGGAGGGGGTCCCTAGTCCCCTCACCCCACCCCTTTTAGTCGCCTTTTACGACACGCAGGGAATACGGTGGCAGTATTCTTCCTAACACAACCTGGCCGCAGAGTAGTAGTACCACCCCATAGTGCGGCCAGGTTGTGTCCCCCCCGCCACAGGGGGTACACAACGATCGACAAAAATATAGCTTTCTCCTCATTCTTATTTTCTTTGTCATTCTTAGACCCCTTTAGCTCTGAAATGACAGAAATGATCATGTTGTTTTCTCACAGAAGAGTTTTAATATCCACTGGGTGGGAAGGGCAGTTGTTACTGCCCAAGAAAGGTCAAAGGTAATAAGTCGAGAATAGGTCAACATTTACAGAGAACTGACAAGTATGTAAAGGGTGAGCAAAGTAGTTTTTTTTTTTTTTTTCGAGAACAACCGTTCAGCATTTACGGTCAAAGGACATTGCCAAACATTCGGACCATTAGTTTCCCACCCCCACCCCATCCCCCCCAAAATAACTTTGCATTGACCTAGCCAAAACAATCTGGGGTCAAACAAAATTAAGTTGGACAAAGGTCAAGGTCACAGGACAAGGTAAACTTAAGTATTTTTTATCTAATTTGAACCAAACATAGTGATGGAGTTCATGTTCACGCACCATGAAGGTGATCTACTGTCACGTCTCTGACTACAATTATATGCAAGGCCCGTATAATAAAAAACTGCTCGATGATCTGACCACCAACAAGACCAACAAACTGCTTTTGGTTCTAAACTGAGCTCTGGCACGGCCATGAGTGGATGTATCTTGCGACGCAGATCTTGCACTTGACATGGACAGTGAACGCTTAGCTGCAGGATAATTTTGTTTGTTGAGTGGGCGTGAAACGTGTCCCTGACAATGATACTTACTGGCTGCCGCAGAAGTGGGCTGGTGAACCACATGGACAGGCTGTGCTGGTGAAACACCAAAATTCTCTTCTATTTATTTACTCTACAGTCTGAATAACAGTGCAACATTTTCCAGGTAGACTGATTTTTACCATCCTTTATTTCTACTCACTGACTATTTCGCAGGACTTTAGTAAGCTCAGCACCTGTGGCAGCAGCCACAGCTGCTGCCTCGAACAAGGTATTTATTTCGGGATGGGAGCATTTCTCCTGCATATTTTGCAACAGCCTGTTATACTCATCAGATAAACAGCTTTAATGTGGGTGCAGAAGAACTCTATTAATGTGTCACAGTATTCATCAATCATCTCAATCTGAACCAGAATTTTAGATCTCACAAGAAAACCTAATCTTGATCTATCTAGTCTGCCTTTGAGGTACGCAGTCTTAGCGCTGTCTGCTGTAAGCCTTTTGTTAGTAATTTGAGACTGAACTTCGCTGATGAAATCATAAACAGTAACAGCAAGATCCATACCTGTAAATTTTGGACGTGACGCATCTACCATGATTATAGTTTGAGAATGAGGATCATTCTAAGCTGAGCAGCCATGATAACAGAATTGGAAATAGTGGGGGCGGGAGCGGTGTTGGGAGCACTAATTTCTGTTTCAGCTGTAACACAGGCATTTGAAGTGATAGGAGAGGGTGGTGAAAGAGAATCTTTATCAATAGATAAACAAGAATTATGTAAAATTGTGGAGATAGGAAATTTAAAAAATACATACTTACAATGGAAGCATTAGTCGCAACAAGGAGAAAGCAGTTTGATCTGAAGTGATAGTTGGTGACTTAGCTGAAGGGACAATTTATGGTTTAACATTAGACTTCTCGCTTCTTCAGGGAGTAAGACTGTCTTGAGAGCGATCAGTCCTAGTGGAACCTGACTCAGTTTCATCCATGGACGAAGATGGATCATGAATTTCAGTGAAAGTAAAATTCTTTAAGTAAAGGAATGTCGTGAATAATTAAGTTGGGAGAAATAGGAAGAGTGAAAATATGAAAACAGTAACTGCAAAAGAAGGAAAAATTTTCTTATAACAATAAATTATTATGTACAATAATAATTGATAATGGGAAAATAATATACTCGATATGTATACATGTGTTCAAATGAGCGAGAAGGCAAGTGAAAAAAAAAAACAAAATAAAAGAGAGAGAGAGAGAGAGAGAGAGAGAGAGGTGAACCGGGAAGGATGTTTTAAATCCAGCAAGACACTGAACTGTATTAACACAATCATAATAATGCACAAGAATTAGCAGCAGACCGGAGATAAAATTGTCTGTTGGTCACTAGCAGTTATGATTAACTTCTGCACTGAATAATTTCCCTAGCCACAAACTCATACAGAAGATGGTACATTTTCATAACAAATCCACAGCGAGTGTACGGTAAAGAATATAGGGGCGATTCATTGTGTAGATGATACAATCATTCAGCACACAGGAGAGGTACATGTACACGCAAGTGCTTACACAGAGCTGTACTCACACCGTTGATGGGCCGGCTTGGGGCTGATTAGCACACATGCGGACGCACACAGCACTACAAGTTAAAGCTGTTCTTGGAGTGAAGGTTTGCTGGCTTGGCAACACACACACACGCGCACACACCTGGGACTGTGATTCACCATGGGGTCTCGGTGTGAAGAGAAGGTGATGTTACGTTGCTACAGTAGGAAGGGATGGGTGCGGCAGGAGTGACGTCACAGCACCGTCACCTCACATGTCATGGAACGATTCTGGAAGTGAGTGGTTGAAGCTGACTGGGAGAGGCACTGTAATGAATTGTTGAGTTGGCCACAGGAAAATGACGAGAAATAATGTCCCAGCTAAAAAAAAATAATAATAATAAATAAATAAAAAATAAATAAAGAAATAACTCTACAGGCTACGTAACGCCAAGATCAATGATGGCAAATACCGGAAGAGAATTCCAGGTGGGACACATACAATGTAAGGAGTGACACTGACGCAAGGGTTGCCTGAATACCATAGCAGAGTATGTAAGGATGTAATAAACTTCTCAGACTGGAGGAACAAAATTGGGTTCTTTTTCCACTGGCACCATTTTGTAACAGGAGTGGATACATGGAGTAGGCACAGGTGCTGAAACAAGCCCAGTAGGCAAGGGATTCTTGATTTAATGAGCTAAATGACACCAGTGTGTGTGTGGTATGAGATCTTGTCTGCTATTGCCTGAGAGAGGGGCAACAGCTCCGAATAGCTCTGATCTTGCTGTGCTTGCACATATTCTGATCTGGCCACAACAGAATGCCTAACAGTTGCACTGTGCATTTCCATAACTACATCATACTAGTTATACGTTAAGGTCTCTATATTGCAATCTGACACATGAGTATCATTTAATATTTACAGTTTAGTCCTTCCCTTGACTTACCTTGGGGGTTCATTTTCTCGGGACTTATCATGAAATGCTCACAATATCTCTATGCAAATTCTGCTTCCAAGAGGTTAAATGTGCTATGTCCATTACATGGGTTCTTTACCGTTGCACATCTATCGACTTTGTACAGGGATCTATTCACCACTGTATTGAGTACATTTCTCAAGTGTGGCGGGCTCATCATACACAGATCTTTTAAACAGGGTCTCATAAACTCCCAGGGAAGCTCTCTTGCTTTGCCACAAATGCAGCTTTATCTCTTTTCCCTTGCTATTACAATTGTCATTGTTCCTCTGACCTATCTGCCTACAACCATCCATTGTTGCAGGACGCTTCTAGCACCCATCTGGCAGCACAGTCTCACTTCTCTTCTGTCCAACAGTGTAATTCAAGCATTTACCCCTGATCTCACTCCTTTATATATGCAACAGTTCAGTGCCGAAGTTGTCATCCTCACTGCGTACAGTACATCGCTCTGCCTATGACCCCAGTCTTTTGAACAAATTGCGTTGATGCATCCTGAAATGAACATATTTAGAATTTGGCTTTTTACACTAGCGCTTGTTGACAAAACTGAGCACTATGTTTTGAGCAGTGTGTGTGTGTGTGTGTGTGTGTGTGTGTGTAAACTAAGCAACTTAGGTTTTATCAAATTTAAGTCAAACATGGAGGAAACGTTAAGGGGCAGCCAATGAGTAAACTTCTCCTCTCTCAAAACAGTAGGTCACAGGTCAAGGCCACAGTAGTAGGTCAAACGTTGTCCTAAGAAAATCAGCTGAAATATTTTTTACCCAATTTGGACTGAACTTGAAAGAAGCGTTGAGGGAAAGACCGTGACTTTTTTATCTTAATATCATTATTATTATTATTATTATTATTATTACTATTATTGTAGCAGCAGTGACCTCTGCTGATACCTCGTCATGTAATGAGTCAGTGTGTGCACACTGCAGTAGTGGGCCCCCCAAAATGCAGCGTGGCCCTGTTTAGGCCTTCATATTTGTTAATGCCTGACTATGCTGCTGAGCTTAGGAAAGAATGAATGAGTCTGTTTTTAGAACAAACAGTCAAAGGTTAAGGTCACAGGGTCAAATAAATATTCAACCTGTGTGCTGGATTTTAAACAAAATAACTCAAGCAATTTTGCTTATATTTTAATCCATCATGGTGGAAAGGTTCAGTGTCACCCCAAAACTAAACCTTCCATATTTTAGAACAGGAGGTCAAAGGTCAAGGTCATAGAGCGAGGTTAGCTTAGTTTTTATCCTTTATAGACCAATCTTGTTGGAGCGGTTGAGGATAACGCTAGTATAAACAAGTACAATTTTGAGAACAGTCAAATTTCACGTCACAAGAAAAAGTCAAATAACAAAGTCACAGGGAAAGGTCATCTTAAACACGTATTTTTTTTTAAACTGAACCAAGCAGTGAAAGAGTTAAAATTCAGACATGAACGAAGGGATTCAATTCTGAGTACAGTCTATTAAAGGCCAGGTTTATGGAACATCAGATTTTGACTTGTGAGCTTGGGTGTGAACAAAATAAGTAAATCTCTTTTAATCTGATATTGATGAAAGTTGATGGATGAATTAGCGGTTGTCCTGCCTCTTTTGAGAGCAATAGGTCAAATGTCAAAGTC
This sequence comes from Coenobita brevimanus, assembly GCF_032717465.1. Classification (NCBI taxonomy): domain Eukaryota; kingdom Metazoa; phylum Arthropoda; class Malacostraca; order Decapoda; family Coenobitidae; genus Coenobita; species Coenobita brevimanus. The sequence continues at coordinate 16,368,084 of NC_137046.1, forward strand.
TTATGGCAAGATTAAATTAAACAGTTTTTCATCCAATTCACACTGAACTTGGTACATGGGTTAAGGTTATTATAGGGATAAATCGATTATGTTTTGAAAATAATCAGTCAGAAGTTTTGGTCACAGAGAAATTTCAAAGGTCAATATCGCTGGTCATAGTAATCTGATATGCTTCTGATCTGCTTTAAGCCAAAGTTGGTGAAAGAGTTAAGGGTCAGGTAGCAATGAAATCATCAGATCTTGAGAATAATCTGTCGCAGGTCAAGGTCGCAGGATCAAGTGAATTACTCGGCTCTTAGACTAGTTGGTTTGCGGGTGTTGAACTATATAAATGCTCCATTTAGCTTATATTTCCATTGGAAAGAATATATATGTGAGTTTCGAACCTATGTTTCTTTTTTCCTTTCTTTTTTTTTGCACACATGAAAATAAACTATGTTGTGGTATTGTCAGTCCAGGATAGGAAATTCCACCTCCCTCAGTTTGTCTCCTCATGCATCTTTCATGTTGACATTGTGGAGACGAGGATTCCAGCCAACAAGGCAATAATTCTGGTTTACATCTCCCAGACGTCTTGGCTTACATATACATGAGCATAGATTCCTCTTGTTTAGAATAGTCAACTGCAAGATGCACACTCCTGTGCGTGTTGGCTCTGGAAGAGGGTGATAATATCACCAGAACAAACCTGATTTTCACTGGAACCTTTAGACATCTAAATTTAGAGCATCTTTATAACCAGTAATAACACCGTATACACAGTTGCTATTTATGTAAACGACTGGATTCAAGGATGATGTAGCCTGATACTGTGATGGAATACAAATCCTTGATATTATGTGATAGGTTGGAAACAGCTAGATCGGCCAGAATATTGCTTCCAACCCCTAGAGCTACCAACAATCTATCGTGAGCTGAAAAAAAAAGTCCTTCAGTTTGCAGTAAAAATATATATTAAAACTAAGCATTGCACTGACGGGGTAAAGTTATATGGTGAACCACTGCTTAACAATTTTTTGCTTTATATCTCTTTTGGTACTTAACATACTGTACTTAAGGTGTAAACTACTCAGTGTGTGACTCAGCCTGTTGGAGATATGGTTCTCAGATTACAATACATGGCAATAAAGCATTTAAAACAATGGAGCCAATAAATATCCAGCTAATGAAAGTAATTGCGTGATAGGTTCTTCGGATTACATGATCAAGCTTGGTAGTTTGAATCGCAGGAGATGGCTGAGATGCTGACATTGTCGTAATTTGGTCTCTTATCTTTTAATATTCTGGAATTCGATAGGCCTATCCCCCCAAATTTGTGTGTGTGTGTGTGTGTGTGTGTGTAATTCACCGGGTCGGTCAGGATCACTTGATGGTCGTGATCGTCAGCTTTTTTACCCTCCCGGAAGGGAGCTGAGAGCTCATAGTGTCCGATCTAAGGGCAAGGCTGTGACCTTCACACACGCACACACCCGTCCCCTTGTTCAAGGGGGACAGTAACCACCCACTTCGTCAGTGAAACTTTTCGCAACCTGAGCGAGGCGCGAACTCCCGTCCACCAGTTGGCAAGCGAGAACGTTACCACTGCACCAGCGAGCGATGCAGGTAATTTTACACACAGCCTACACCAAAACGTCACATTAATTCAAAGGCTGGATTAACTCTGCGTAATTAGAATCATGGCAAATACAGGACACATAAATACTTCTTTGCCGAGAGTTATGGGTGCAACTTGTTGGTATTCCTGGCACAGGCGTTATTATCAGCAAACATTTTTATATTTTTTGTTTAGAGAAACCAAAAAATAAGAGAATTTCGAAAACCATCCCGGATATTCCTGCGATGAACCGCATGTTTTATTTTGTAAGTAATCTAGATGGAACTACGTAATCATCATCATCATTCCGACATCTTCTCATCTCATGGTAGGGTGAAGTGACGTCATCATCATCATCATCATCATCATTCCGACATCTTCCCACCTCATGCTGGGGTAAAGTGGGAGACAAATACTGTATATCCTTTAATGATGTACAGTCAGAGAATATGTAATTGTAATTCCTGGGATTAATGGAATTTGAATGGGCGATTATTTTTCCAAGTACTGTGCTTTGTTAGGTATGTTATTATTTGTACTGAGCGACACAGTTGAGAGTTTTACATGGACCACTATACACTCCATACAGTACAGCATTTCCTAATGCTCGCACCTGTGTCGTGGAGAATATAAGAGGCCGGTGATGATACATTTTTGTTGTTCTTCTGTTGAGATATTCGGGCAGTGCACAGAAACGGAAAGTGACGATGTTTGTACAGAGACTCCTACAACACAGTCGCCAGTACTATCTAGTGACTAAAAAAATTTGGCTTATGTCACACATGACTTCATTATTAATGAGTAAAAATTAACAAACTTAAATATTGGGGTAGTGGAGGTGTGGCTCTTTCCCGTTCGGTACTCGGATAATGTTTTCTTTGGTTATTTATTTTCTCTTTTTCTGTTTCTGGATCGCACAGACTTCATTCATTATAGTGGGAATAAAGTTGGTGTGGCGGGGGTGGTGGAAATGATGACGATGATGATCATGATTTAACCCGGTACTAATTCCGTTTATTGTACTTTGTGATTTGTACGTTTCTTTCTAAAAACTGAGAAAGAGTATACAGACATTTTGGTGGTGTGGAAAGGATCATAAATAATCAAACGAAGCTTTAGAATACTGATCACAAGGGATGGCGAGTTCCTCCTGAAAGGACTATTGTGTACAACTAATTTATGTCATAGTCAATTGCAGCCGAGTGTGGAGGTGCATTCCGAATATAAATTCCTACTCAAAGAATTAAGGTAGCCTATAGACACGGCTTGTTCGAGCAAGTGATAAATTTTCAACTGCAAGTTTATTGCCAATTACTGAAGCGTGTTTTCAATGCCAGTGCATGCAAGGAACATGCCTATTGAGTGTAACCAAGTTTCTCACAGGTCTGAGTGATGAGTAAATCGTTGCATCACCCTTAGCACTGGCCACTCAGTTGATGGCACTCCTACTTATGTGCTTTCCATTTCTTGCTTCTGGAACCTTCCTACTAGAGTAGTCAGTGGCAAACAAAATGATTATGATGATATTACGATGGTGATGATACTACGATAACGTGAACGGAACTGAAGCTTTCCTACAGTTCCCATGAATCCACGTAAGGATTGAAAATATTTAAGTCTGACCGCTGCAGCACATAAAAAATGCATGTAACAAGACCACAGAACTTGGTGGTACATATAGTACATGACAGGTTCACTTTGTTCTTATCATGTATTTTATGCATTATAAGCCACACCGTTATCACGTGATCGATGATTATTCTGATACCCACCAAAAATGAATAATGAAAAAACAAAACCAACTTCCCTAAGTGCAGTTATGTATTCACATGATATGAAAGAACGTAGGAAATTTGTGTGTCGATTTCCCTCAAGGGTATCAGCATGTCACTTAGGGTATTCACACTGTGGATTATAAGACTTATAGTGCAAGTTAAATACATTAATACTGTAAGCATGCTAGTGTTTCCGCACACTAGAATATTTTGCTCATGGAACCACAGAACGATTTCTTGAACTGAAATAAAAATAGCACTTAAAGACCCAAACCTGCTGATTATATCTTACTGCTCCTTTGGACGCACCTACTGGTATAAATTTTTACGAAATGCAACAAATGAGGAGTTCTGGAGGTCATATAATAAGTTTTTCACTGCGTTGATGCATTTACCTATTTTGCTTATAGTAGCAGGTGCTGAAAGAAAGCCTAACCGTGGTAGCGTTGTGCCCCTCAGGGGAGAATTAGCAACTGCGACTTCGACCTGGGAGAGGAACCTCCTCGACCTACCTGGCACCCTGCGAGGAGGACCTCAGGCAGAGTAGCACGGCGCTGTCTCGCGTGTGGAGACAGCGCCCTGCACCATTTTCTACACAACTGAAAATAACTACCTGGTGGTCATTTCCCTCCTCCTCATAGTCATCAGAGACACTGAGAGTAATCCTGGAACCCAACCACAATAAATCTGCATTAGCTATCATAAGTACAAAATGAACAAGTAGATCTTTTCAGTGCAGTGATTCCAGAGAATGCAACAAAACCAATGGCACCACACTTATAAATATCAGACAACACCAGAGTACATGCAACACATCCCCAACCACTCCTCCTGCCACACCAAATACAATTAAGCCCTTTCCCTCCAACGTCTATCGTATTCATACAACCACTGACACAACTCGGCCCCTGCACACAACCACTACACTGACAGTACAGACCCGCACTAGATATACGCTACCTCGATTGTACAGCATAAAAGCTTTACAAACGCCGCTGGGCTCTGCATCAAAACACCACAAACCGAAACATTTTTCATGTGTACAGCATACATATTGATTCCCACAAGAAACAATGCTCACAAGAACACACAAAATTCCACATAGTAGCATTAAGGATGCTCCTGGGGAAAGATAATCGAGGAAGCTGTTTTTTTTATTTTTTTTTACGAAAGTTACATTGAAGCCTCCTAAGTCAAAATCAACAAACATTTTATACATTTCACGTAAGCTAACCGTCTGGGACGATAAATTCAAGCTGGCCACCATTGGCATGGGGCGCATATGTAGCTTAGTGACTAAAATTCATGCTTGATCATGTTATACCACCTTTTATGGGCTCAAGAGAGTGATAAATCCATTTCTGCTATTATTCTGGGAATTCTGTGTCATTGATATACGCAGAGAACGTGCGGCAAACGCAAAAAAAAAAAAAAACGAAATATTGCAATGTCTTTATAAACTTGTGTATACTTCATCAGATGTTTTTATATTTCAGGTTGGATACAGATTGAAGTGTAGAGGCAGACGTACATAAATGGATAGAAGACTGTGTGAATGCAACCAGACGGCAGCACAAGAACAGTGTGATATTTGTGATTTTTGTGATAAGTCAATCACCTCTGACCGATGTACTGTCGCTGAAAAAGGCCTACCTAGCATAGTGAACATTAGTGCTGAGCTAAGGGATGGAGTTGATGAAAAGCTGTTATCTAAAGTGTTGCCAATTCCGGCTCATAAATGGTGCAAAGAACATTACATTATGCTATCATACGTAAAAAAGCGAAAGAAAGAGTCAGAAGAATCTGAGACAAGTGCATTAAAAAAAAAAAAAAAACATTTGCTGTACATAGGCCGCCGTCTTTAATGTAAAACAAGACTGTCTGAACTGTAGGAAATAAGTGGACTATAGTAAGGTCGCCAAAGAACCAAAGGACAACGTGAGGCGACTCATGAAGCAGCTACAACTGAACTGTTATCATTTGTCGCACCCAAGGCGATGGTGCGAGCTGATAGTTGGGGAGAGTCTGTATTTACATGCATTCAATAAGTTGTTGATCTAGTGGCAGCTGAGGCCTAATACCAACATGATTGTCAAACCCGTTTTCATGATGGGCAAGGGCTTCACGTTATCAATAACGATGACAAAGAATGCACTGTCGGCCTTGATGGCTACACAAATCTTACCACGTCAACGAAGGTAGCTGAACAGAACCGCTGCACTGATCCAAATGTCTCTGCAGATATAGTGTTTGATATCAACACATCAATTACGGGCAATCAATGCTCCACTATAGCAAATCGTAACAACAAATCATGGTTAACAAGTAGCCTGAAGGACCGCCTTACATCTGAAGGCGTTGCTTGCTGTCAAAGTCAGGATGATGCTGACTACTAAATAAGTAGCACATCATTGGCAGTTGCAGGGAATATCGCGCGACCTGTTGTACTTGTGGCAAAGGATACAGATCTGCGTGTCACCTTGGTTGATAGGGCCACAACAGACATTTTAGCCCCTTTGGGGCTAAAATGCGAATGAATGTGTTTAAATGGATGAGTAAATGGGGAGTGTGTCGTCCTGTCTCGGCTACCTCCCTTTCCTTGAGGGAAGCAGCATAGGTATATAGATAGACAGATAGGATAGTATGCAGGAGACTTTGTTTATAGCATACACGGCATCCACAAACCCGCCAACACATATTAGTGGCAAACGTTATCCCCGGATGCGACAGTCTCTACCTTACATGGCACTAACAAAAAGAAGGCCATGACAGTCTTGGAATGTGGTGATTGGAGGACGTTGGATGTGTTTTAGAAGAGCAATGCCAGCCATGAAGAAGTAGCCATAGTGGGGAAAATATTCTTAATGAAGATATTTAATGCCAGTCCGACAACACCTGATAATCCGAGATTTGTGCAGTACATGCAGAGGATGAGCAAAGTTTCTAGCTGCTTCGAACTTCAGAGCCCCATTCCCACATCCTCAGCTGGAAAGTATCACTCATATCGAGCTTACTTCGCGGTTCATAAGTGGTTGGGCAATGTTGAGGATCTGAATCCTGCTGACTGGGGTTGCGAGCTTCAAGGTGAAATATTCTATCCCATTTTGACTGACACACCAGTACCAACAGAGAATGTTCTTCTCATTGTGTCATGTGGGTGTAAACAAATGTGTGTCAAGAGAGGCAAATGTCGGAAAGCAGGACGCTACTGTGTACCTACGTGTTCCTCGTGTATTGGCCAGTCTTGTCCAAATTCATGCCCACCTGATGGAGAAGATACTGAGTCGCCATGCTATTACTGTGTGTCACGAGTCGGCTAGTGACATTGGCTTTTGTGGGAAACCAAGAACTCAAGTGGAATCCCAGTTTATCGTTCAGTAACTGCTCATTCAGACGGAAGCCTTATCAAATCAATTTTTCATCGTCATATGTGATCGTCTTTGTGTGAGACATTAGCGCTTCCGCTGAGTGATTTGTTTTGGGCGCGTTTCGCTCACTCGACCGTTAAAAAAATGCAGCCTAGCGCTCCCTCTTCTTTCCCACGAGTTACTCAGTCCAGTGTCTGCTGTGACGGAGTGAGGTTCTGTGATCCAGAAGTGAGAGGTCAACCCAGGCTCCACTAGACTACAGTTCTCCAGACTCCCACCCTTCGTTGGTGATACACCACAATTCATTGACCATTATTTCTTTTCGTTTTCCTAGACTTAAGAGTTTAGTTAAGGTGTTTTTCCTAGGTGTAAGAATTTAGCTCTTGAGTGAGTGAGTGAGTGTGATCTCATTAATTTGATTTTGAACTGTAACGTTAAATTCATTTTGTAATCAATAAATTTAACAGTTCTTTTTCTTGAGCTTAATGTAATGTAAACTCTTGTTTCATTTCTCCGCAGTTAAGCTTATTTCTCTTATAGCTCCTAGCTTGCATAAACGTTTGCCATTCATAACTGGTACTTAGGCCAGTCTTGTTGTATTAAGTTTAAAATCCGTTGTGCCTTCTAGGAGTTAAGCACCAGCAAGAACCTGATACAATTATTAGTATTAGTTATTTATTGTCAGGGGTGAAGTAACTTTCTCCAGAGGTTAACAGTACTAATAAACAGCAATTGAGTAATTAGTCTTTGCTGTGTACTGTTGAGAAAGTTTATAAATTCTCGTTCTTAGAGAATCATGCAAAGAAAGCCAGCATAAAGTAATCGTTGCTTGATTTAGTAAGACAATCATTGTCCCTGCTCTTCAATATTATTGAACATTATCATCATTTAACCCGCCCCATCCCGACCACTTTTTCACCACTGGTACCCCCCATTCCCAACCATTTTTGGACCCAAATTTTTTTTGCTAAAACTTTCGCTTTTGGTCAGAAACAATGGTCAATCACGAAGAAAGTGTTCACCGGGGTCCATAAGTTGCCTAAACAGGTATACCTTCGTCACACCTGGTACCGTGTTCTCTGTAGGTGGTCTGAGGCTCTCACGTTTTCTATGGTATTATAAGTCTGGGAAACCAATGAAAGTAAGTAGATATGTATTTATTACAAACATAAAAGCATGTGATATAAGAGTAAATTGGATTTTATACAAAAATAGAGCTGAAATAAGCATTGAACCATCGTTCAAACTGAGCAAAATCGGGCAGACTGGTCACCATGAATCGCTAACATTCCTGAATCATGATACATATCATTTTTTCTACTTACATAATACATCTCCAATAACATTATACCATTTTACATTTTATTGAACTTTTTTTACGTATTCACAGGCCTTTCGATAACATTTAGCATAATGTTAGCACTTATTTATGTAGTGAGTGAACTCGCTGTGACTGTTGTTTCAACTTGTATTGTGTTTTTTCAACTTACATAATACTTTCCTAATAACATTATACACTTTTCCACTTTAGAGAACTGTTTTGAGATAGTTTCAGGCCTTACGATAATCTTTAGCGTAATAATAGCGCATAATAACACAGAGGGTGAAGCCGCTATGACTATTATTTCAACTTACAACCTATTTTTGTATTTATATAATACTTCTCCACTAACATTACACATGTTTACACTTGATATAATTGTTATCACATAACTGTAGACCTTACTATTCTACTGAGCGTCATATTATCGCATATTTACACAGTGAGTGTTATCGCGATATCATTTGTTTCATCTGACACTAGTATTCAACTTATAAATTACTTTCCTACTAACATTACACCCTTTTCCACTTTATATCATTCCTATCACATACTTACAGACCAGAATGTTCTACTGAGCATAATATTTTCGCAGATTTACACAGTGGGTGTACTCATGACATCAATTGTTACAACTTACACTATTTTTCAACTTATACATTACTTTCCTGCTAACATTACATCCGTTTCCACTTTATATTCTTGCTATCACATATTTACTGACCAGAGTGTTATACTGAGCGTCATATTTTCGCAGATTTATACAGTGGGTGTAGTTTTGATATCACTTCGTTCAACTTACACTATTTCTCAACTTATACATTACTTTCCTGCAAACATTACACCCGTTTCAAGTTTATATAAGACTTAGCACATACTGACTGGCCTTACCATTATACTGAGTGTCATATCGCCATCCCACACAGTTTCAGTAGTGTAGGAAGTTATGGTACTCTCTGAAACAAGGCTGAAGGCACAACGCAACATTAGTGGTGGTGGGGGAGGTGGAGAGCGGCACTTTTCATCACTCGCACTTCTCTTCCCTCTCCCTTTTCCTTTACCCTTTCCCTTCCCTTTCCTTCATTTCCCCACATCCTGGGGCTGTGGGGAGGAAGTTTGGGAATATTGTATGGCGAAAGACATGCTGGGGAGTGGCTCCACCTCCTCTCCCCTAGGCCTACGTGCACCACGTGCTCGTGCTGCCTCCCTCACACCACTTTCCCTTTCACCCCGCACTCCCGCCACACTGCTTTCCCTTTCACCCCTCGCTCCCGCCACACAACTTTCCCTTTCACCCCGCACTCCCACCACACCACTTTCGCCTTCCCCAGACAAAACACTAGGCCATACTTTATTTGCCTTCTCGCCCCACCTTCTGATCCTCGGGGTGAGATTTTTTCCTTCCCCAACCACGAGGCAACAACACGTCCTAAGCCGCCGTCATCGTCATCGTCCTCATCCTCGTCCTCATCAGAATTTCTCTCTAGGGGATGGAGAGAGGTCCATGCAGGTGTTTTGGGTGCAGGCTGGCCTTCCCTTGCCTTACGATACGTGACATACCGCTTTTTCCGGGGCGAAGGGACCTCCTCATCACTGCTTGTTATTTCCTCCTCAGGCTGCACATAATCTCGATCCACCACATCATCATCAAGTGGAGAATCACAATCTCCAGTGAAGGCATCCAGGGCGGATTGTATTTCATCGTCTGAGAGACCTTTACGTGCCATGTCTGACCTGGATCACTGCTAACAGGTGAGTGACCGAGACAAGGGCGAGTGCAGGTCATGCGGGGTCTGGGACGCTGCCCACCTGGCGGCAGGTAGGGGAGGCTTGGGTAGGTGGGCGCATCGAAAATCTCGCGCGAATTTTGAAAATTGTGGAAATTATGAACCTTGCAATTGTAGGACGTTGAAGTACGTCAACGGGATTGGCAGTGACAAAACGTGAGGATGTGGAAGTACGTCGACGGGACGCCGCGGGTTAAGTAAAATATTAGCATTTTATTTTTAAAACCCCATGACAATTGGCGACCTCACCAGGATATTAACTCCTAGCTCTAAAGCTATTCACGAGATAATACTCATTCGTTCATATTTAGGTATTTATCATTAAAGTTTATAGGCACAAGTTTACTACCGTTAATTTAGCAAGTGAATTTTTGCTTTATTAATCCATAGAGTACTTAACTCTATTTAGTACTTTATTTTTGGTAACGCCAGACAATTTTATTCGCTCCTGGGTAGCCGCCGTACCCATTGTGTTAATTATTGAGTCTTCTCAGTTATTTGCATTTTTGCTTTATTCTTTTCCAGTTAACTAGATAAAACTGGTCACCACTAGCTTGTGTCTGTATTCTTTACTTGTGTTATTAGCATTTGTTTGCGAAGCAGCAGTCAGTACTTAGATTTGGCTTGCTCAGTAAATTAGCGACATGGCTACCACTGTATTTTTACAGGAAGCTGAAGAAATGGGCCTCACTGACCCAGAAAAAATACAAACCTACGTCCTCTCACGGTTTAATTATGAGCAGGAACGTGAGAAAGATGCTCGCAACGAGCGTAGAATCCAGCGCGAACACGAGCGAGAACAGCATGAATATGAGCGAGAACAGCGCAAACACGAGCGAAAACAGCGTGAACTCGACTTAGAACATGAGCGAGAACAGCATGAGGAACGAGAGAGGGAACGTCAATACGAGTTACAACAACACGAGAGAGAACAAGAGCACGAACGTGCCGAGCGAGAAGCACGTGAAAAACACGAATATGAAATGCTGAAGCTCAAGCGAGATTCCTTGGCTTCAGATACATCCAGTGCAGTTGGTCAAAGCTCCACGAGCGTTCTCCCTGCACATGTCCTGGCGACCCCACACATCAAGCTTCCTTCATACAAGGAAGGCGAGCGAATCGAGCTGTACATAGCTCGTTTTGAGGACATGGCAGACATGTATCAACTGGATGAGGCAGCTAAGCGGCTCCAATTTCTTAGTTTATTTGAGGGCCCTGCCCTCGATATTCTCCACAGAATTCGTGGAGACAATCTCACGTATGAGATGATGAAAGCTGCACTCATTAAGGTGTATGGTCTCACAGTAGACGATGCCAAAGTTCAGTTCATGCGAGCTCGTCTCCAAGACAAGGAGACAGCTGTTCAGTTCCTCAACCGTTTCACTGCTTACTTAAATGAGTGGATGGAGAAAGATGAAACTCCTTCCACGCGTGAGGGGATAATTGACCTTATGCTGAGTACACAGCTAGAGAGGTCGTGGCCTGCTGAGCTCATAGCACAGCTTAAGATCTGCCAGGTGAAAGATGCCAGCCAAATGGCAGAAAAGGCTGACGTGTATTTCACTGCATACGGGTATCAAACTCGTAAGCAAAACACCTGCAGCAGAAAAGATACTGCCAAATCTGGGAAGCTGTCTCAGACTGAATCCCAGCACCAAGGCCATTCTCAGAATAATGGCCAAGGTCCAAAACTGCAGTGGAAGGACCAGGGGCAAAACACTCAGAAACCTGAGTGGAAGAGGTACAACAAATACCCTAACCAGCAGCAGTATCAGCCACACAACCGACCAGTGGGACAAACTTTTTCACCACCAGCTCAAAAGAGGCAGGAAGCGAACGCAGCCTTCATTCCTCAGCAGCAGCACGTTTGTCACGTCCCTACCAGTATGGGTACTCCCCCACAGTTCACTAGTCCCACAGTGACAGTGAACCCCCCTCCACAGATGGCCAATGTTCCATCTCCACAGGCAGTGAGTACGACCCCTCAAGTATATAATTCTCAAGGCACAATGTTTGCCGCATCAGTTCAGCAGCCTCATGAGTGGCTAGCTGCTTCCTCCACAGGCCCTCCCACAGGTGACAGTACCTTCCTTGTTCAGCCAGGGTTTGTGGGAGGCATTCCTGTGAAGGTCCTGAGAGATAATGGTTCCTCAGGTTGCCCTGTCAAGCAGAGTCTAGTTCGGCCTGAGCAGTATACAGGTCGACAGATCCATGCAAACCTTATTGATGGATCAGTGAGATTGTTCCCTGAGGCATGTATCCAGGTGGCATCTCCTTTTTATACTGGTACGACACTTGCAGTTGTCATGCCAGAACCTTTATTTGACCTTATAATAGGCAATATTTTCGGTGTCAAGGATAGTTGCACCGAACATGACGCTACTCAGACTTCGGCTGCTGCGGTAACACGAGCCATGGCTGAGGCTCCAGACTGTGTCACCCCAGTGATCATTGAATTGCCGCAAGATCTGATGTGTAGTCAACTTGTTGTACAAGAACAACATTCTGACCCGACACTTGCTGCCGTGCAGAACAAACAAAAGGGTAGAGTGATAAAGTATTCACGGGGAGGTCGAGCCAAGTTCCTTCATAAACAAGGACGGCTCTATCGTGAGTCACGAACACCTGAGGGCGAGGTTCGACTGCAGTTTGTCGTTCCCGCCAAGTACCGCCTAGCAGTGTTACAATGGGGTCATTGTTCAGCCTCAGGAGGTCACATGGGCAAAAGGAAGACCCAGGGCCGTATCCGAGCTGACTTTTTCTGGCCAGGGATGGGACGAGACATAGTTTTGTCCGTTCCTGCAGTGTGTGTCAAAGTAACACCACTAATCAGGGACATGGCTGTCCTGTGCCGTTTATAACCACACCCGTAATCTCTGAGACAGTTGAGAGACAGGGTAGTGGTGAAGTGGGTGCAGACCTGATGTCTCGCCCATTGGCCCCACAGGATACATTATGTCCAGGGCCTGTACATACATATTATGTATCGTAAGTTAAGGGGGATGTTCGAGAGAGAACTCCGCAGAGGCGACTCGAGGCTACGGAGGCCCGAGTTTGCACAAGGATTCTCAGCTCCCCAATATTAATATAAGTACTGTAGGTTAAGGGGGAAGTTCGAGAGAGAACTCCACAGAGGTGACTCGAGGTTACGGAAGCCCGAGTTTGCACAAGGATTCTCAGCTCCCCGATATTAATATACGTACTGTAGGTTAAGGGGGATGAGAGAACTCCACATAGGTGACTCGAGGCTACGGAAGCCCGAGTTTGCACAAGGATTCTCAGCTCTCCGATATTAATATAAGTACTGTAGGTTAAGGCACAGGTTGAGGACCCGTGTGCAGTTCGAGGCTAGGGAAGCCCGAGTTTGCACAAGGATTCTCAACTTGCTGACACTAATCGTGAGCTGTAATTAATGGCGACCTCGAATGTACGAAGCTTAGGCTGTCACTCGTACTTTTCAGCTAGAGCGTACTTTTTGTAGCATATACTGATTGCTAGGCAGAGAGAGTAATTGTAATGTAATAAGAATTTTGTCGCATTGACACTTTTGATGCTCCACCTTAATTGATTTTGCAGGTACAGCAATGGGTGTAGCAGTTTTGCTGTGCGGGCCAGCTGATCATCTGCCGCACGCTGCAGCCTCTTCTCCTCTGCCTTCGTCGTCGCCATATTATTAATATTTACTGTGTCATTTTACACATAAGTACAGTTACACTACAACTGTCACACCTACACCATGTATTACATACACCATGCTACACAACAATTAGTTGTCAGTGTAAATGTAGCGACTTTTCGCTCAGTTTGACCGGAGAACAGGATTTTCACCGTCATCACGGAGTTTTTCCCTCAAGCTTGCTTCTATTAACGTAAATACGAGTTTTTTTTTGCTCACTGGCAACTGCGACTTTCTCCTGTAGCAGGATAGCACACACCACAGTGTGAATCTTGTGTGACTGAGTTAGGATTTATATGTATATATATTGAAATCTTTCTGGCTTTTGTGGGAAACCACGAACTCAAGTGGAATCCCAGTTTATCGTTCAGTAACCGCTCATTCGGACGGAAGCCTTGTCAAATCAATTTTTCATTGTCATATGTGATCGTCTTTGTGTGAGACATTAGCGCTTCCGCTGAGCGATTTGTTTTGGCACGTTTCGCTCACTCGACCGTTAAAAAAATGCGGCCTAGCGCTCCCTCTTCTTTCCCACGAGTTACTCAGTCCAGTGTCTGCTGTGACGGAGTGAGGTTCTGTGCTCCAGAAGTGAGAGGTCAACCCAGGCTCCACTAAACTACAGTTCTCCAGACTCCCACCCTTCGTTGGTGATACACCGCATTCATTGACCATTATTTCTTTTCGTTTTCCTAGACTTAAGAGTTTAGTTAAGGTGTTTTTCCTAGGCGTAAGAATTTAGCTCTTGAGTGAGTGAGTGAGTGCGATCTCATTAATTTGATTTTGAACTGTAACGTTAAATTTATATTATAATCAATAAATTTAACAGTTCTTTTTCTTGAGCTTATTGTAATGTAAACTCTTGTTTCATTTCTCCGCAATTAAGCTTATTTCTCTTATAGCTCCTAGCTTGCATAAACGTTTGCCATTCATAACTGGTACTTAGGCCAGTCTTGTTGTATTAAGTTTAAAATCCGTTGTGCCTTCTAGGAGTTAAGCACCAGCAAGAACCTGATACAATTATTAGTATTAGTTATTTATTGTCAGGGGTGAAGTAACTTTCTCCAGAGGCTAACAGTACTAATAAACAGCAATTGAGTAATTAGTCTCTGCTGTGTACTGTTGAGAAAGTTTATAAATTCTCGTTCTTAGAGAATCGTGCGAAGCAAGCCAGCGTAAAGTAATCGTTGCTTGATTTAGTAAGACAATCATTGTCCCTGCTCTTCAATATTATTGAACATTATCATCATTTAAATAAAATATTAGCATTTTATTTTATAAACCCCGTGACACTGTGAACATAACTAGTTATGATACTATAAAAAAAATATTAATAATTAGAAGTGCTTCAGTAACTGCTGATGCCAATGTTAGTGCTGGTTCTTGACTTTAGATGTGTTAAATTTACCATGTTGATTAAAATAGTACACCCATGCACCAAAGTTTCACCCTCGGTGGAAGGAAGTGGAAGTCAGGATTAGAGAGAGGACAAGCGAACGGGGAACCGTGAGTGATAGTTTCTTACTGAGCTACGAGGCGAATTGTGAGAAACTTAATGAAATTGGATTCGACACATTTCCATGCTATTCACCTGCAAAACATTATGCTTTCGTAACAGACATAGCATATCTTATAACATAGACTACTATGTTATCATGGAGTCCTGTGAAACTGGTCCAGAAACGACCCATCTGTTTCGGATCCTCATCATACAAATAAAGCATCGAGCCAGTTATATATAAGCTGCGACTGGTCAGTGATAATTTTTGTGAATGTTATTCCTGTTTTGTCTATAGGTATAACGTAGAATGATTGTGGATTTAATACTGATTCCTACAGTAGCTGTGCGAATGGTTATAAATGTTAAAATTATTTTATGTAGACGAAAAAAACACATTGTGATAGACAGCGTAGAACATTCACCAATAATTAACTATAACCAAATGAAACTTGAAGCAAACAACACAAAATATTATGAGACAACGAAGATACAACTGTGGTAGCCTGTCCTGCTCCGCCTCGTTATCCAGGCCTTAACTGTAGCCTCACCTCATACGTCCATTACAGTATTTTCCTTCAGTCTCTGCTTCGTCTATTACCCTTACTTCCCGGTATCCTCCTACGTGCAGTTATATCTCTTAGGGTGTTTCTAGACATCCAGTTCTATAACCTCGACTGTATTACACTATTTGACACATCATCACCTTCCACACAAAGAACGTTAGCACAAGACTGCAGATCTGTTACTACCATTAATGTCGCTGCCACTACTATCCCCCCTTTTCTCACTGACCATCGAATTTCTCTCACAATACCTCTACTGCTAATCCTACAACTAATCCACTATCAATCTGTGTGATAATACAAATAATTATCCTTAAGTCTATGTATCTGCTAACCACAACTCCTCACTTACTCCCCCCTACCCCCTCTACTGCTGCCATATTTGCACCCTCCCTCTCCATCGACCCTACTCCTCCCCCACTCCGACACCACACTACCCCTCATCTCATCCCTGGGCCACCAGGCCTGTTGCCCACCCTTTACCGGTGAATATACGTGGTATGTAATAATAATAATTATTATTATAATAACAACAACATAGATGTGTAGTGTTCCTAACATTGCATATAAAAAATGCAGACCCAAACGTACCCATGCACTGTTATACGAACCACAGAACAGATTACATACCGTTCTAATCATTACCACTTGACCTTCCCTATAGCACGTCACCATGGTAAGACAACTCATTGTAGTCATTTGCGGGATCACTACAGCTGTTTGAGAAAAATAACAGTGCACGACATGCCTACAGCCGACTAAAACACACATGTGGCGTTTCACTGATATCCATCAAATAGCCTAGGAGAAGTTAGTGGATAAACAGACAAACGACTGGGCATACACAGGCCTAATATCTCGCATCGGTATATGACGACCTGACAAAACTGTTATCATCCTGCTTTGCAGCAGTCATGATGATGATGATGATCTATCTGTCTCTATCTATTGCCAGACGCCTTAATCCCGTAAGGGGTGGCCACAAACAAATCGCCTCCATGTCGCCCTGTCTCCGGCCATTTTATTGCCCTGCTCCCAGCTCCTCCCAGCTCACACACCCCTCTCTCATATACCTCTCTACTCCATTCCTCCATCTCATCCTCGACCTCCCCCTCCCTCTCCCCCCCCACCTCACTCACATACAGTACACTCTCCTCGTCAGTCTTTCACTCTCCATCCTCTCCACATGGCCAAACCACCTCAGTGTGTTTCTTCTAACGCTCCCTATCACATCCACATCCACACCACAATGCTACTTCACTTCCACATTTGTCCACGTGACTCCACATGCTCCTCTCAAAAAACTCATTTCCACTGCTCTCACTCTTGATTTCTGTCCCTTCAACAAGGTCCAAGCTTGACTTCCATACGTTAGAGTTGGTATCACATACAGTCATGTAGTAGCTTTTTCACTTCCATGTCCACTTCCCTGTTTCTTTCCACTGCTTTCATTGATGATGATGATGATGATGATAATCACATGTAATTAGGCACGATACAGAGGAGGACAAACACTGAAACAACATGTGTTGACGCAATGCAGTATCTGTTTGCCATGGCAAAAAGGTGGGTTGCTGTCGAACATTAATTAGTCAGTATTACCATAACCCTACCATTCCAGCATATTATGGCACTGTTTGGTTTCATGTGTCAAAGTTGTGTTCACGTGTTTTATCAGGGAGGTTATGATGTTTGTCCTCTCTATTGTGCCTAATAACATGTGGTTACTACTACTACTACTACTACTACTACTACTACTACTGCTACTACCTTTTCTACTACTACTACTACTACTACTATCACCATTACTACTCGTAGGGTTATTATTATTATTATTATTATTATTATTATTATTATTATCATTATTATTATTATTATTGCTAAAACTATGATGACACCTGCAAAGCAGGTTGGTAACAGTTTTGTCAGGTCGTCATATACCGATGCGAGATATTAGGCCTGTGTATGTCCAGTCGTTTGTCTGTTTATCCACTAACTTCTCCTAGGCTATTTGATGGATATCAGTGAAACGTCACATGTGTGTTTTAGTCGGCTGTAGGCATGTCGTGCACTGTTATTTTTCCCAAACAGCTGTAGTGGTCCCACAAAGGACTACAATGGGTTATATTACCATGGTGAAGTGCTATAGGGAGGGTCCAGTGGTAATGATAAGAACGGTCTGTGGTCGGTTCTGTGGTTAATATATCAGAGCTCCGTAATACAGGCACGTTTGGGTCTGCAGTTTTTATTTGAAATGTTAGGAACACTACAAATCTCTGTTTTTGTTGTTATTATTATTATAATCATTATTACCGTATCGCCTGCCTGTAGAACGCGGAGCGATAATGTTATTTCCTGCATCTGTGTGCCTGTCGGTGTGTGTGTGTGTGTGTGTGTGTGTGTGTGTGTGTGTGTGTGTGTGTGTGTGTGTGTGTTCTCATTATATCTCATGAAAGGCTTGAGCTATCAACATAAAACTTTCAGGGTATCAAGATATGACCAAAATCTTGGACGACTTCGAAAATGGGCACTTGCGGTCAGGGTCAAAGTCATCAAAATGGCTGCAAATGATCAAGTAGTTCTTATTGCCCGCCTTTATCACCATTATATCTCATGAACGGCTTGAGGTATCGACATGAAACCTTCAGGGTATCAAGATATGGCCTATATCTTGGACTTGTCCAACAGCATATTCTGGCAGGCGATTAGCATTCGGCTCCCTAATGCCTTTGTCATTATTAATGCACACCACGTATATTCGCCGATAAATTGTGTACAAGAAGCCTGGTGGCCCAGGGATGTGGTGAGGGGTAGTGTGAAGTCGGAGTGGATAGTGGCTGGGAGAGAGCGGGTGCAACTGGGGCAGTGGTGGTGGTGGTGGGGGGTACTGTAAGTGATGAGTTGTCGACTGTGGGACAGGGAAGATGTGGTTAGCACACACAGCGACATAAGAACAATCATACGTATTATAATACAGAATTATAGTGGATTAGTTGTAGGAGTAGCAGTAGTAGTATTGTGAGGGAAATTAGACACAGTCACTGGGAAAATAGGGGCTAGTAGTGGCAGTGCCAATAATGGTAGTAACAGATTCAGCAGTCTAGTGCTAACGTTGTTTGTTTGGGAGTGATGATGTGACGAATAATATAATACAGTAGGGGTTAAAGGACCGGACGACTAGAAATACCCCAAGGAATATGACGGCAAGCAGTAGGAGGATACCGTGAAGTAAGAGAATTAGAAGAGGTAGAGACTGAAGGAAAATAATGCACGTATGAGGTGAAGCAAGGCCTGGATAACGAGGCAGAGCAGGATACCACAGCTGTATCTTTGTTGTTTCATAGTATTTTGTGTTGTTTACTTCAAATTTCATTTGGTTATAGTTAATTATTGGTGAATGTTCTCCGCTGCCCATTACAATGTGGTTTTTTCGTCTACATAAAATAATTTTAACATTTATAACCATCCGCACAGCTACTGTAGGAATCAGTATTAAATCCACAATCATTCTACGTTATACCTATAGACAGTCCAGGAATAACGTTCACAAAAATTATCACTGACCAGTCGCAGCTTATATATAACTGGCTCGGTGCTTTATTTGTATGATGAGGATCCGAAACAGATGGGTCGTTTCTGGACCAGTTTCACAGGACTCCATGATAACATAGTAGTCTATGTTATAATATATGCTATGTCTGTTACGAACGCATAATGTTTTGCAGGTGAATATCATGGAAATTTTTCGATTCCAGTTTCTTTAAGTTCTCACCATTCGCCTCGTAGCTCAGTACCAAAGTACCACTCACCATTCCCCGTTCGCTCGCACTCTCTCCAACCCCGAGTTCCACTTCCTTCCACAAAGGTGGGTACAGAAACTATGGTGCATGGGTGCACATTATCTTGAACATACGCCAATTAATCATTGAAAAGTAGTTTAAAATGGTTTTCTTACACCCAAAAACCCTTAAAAAGAGATATTTCATGGGCATCTGCGACTTCTGGTTCCAAAACTATATTACCATTCCTTGCCGTTGGCGGCCATCTTGGGTTTTCGTCCCACATGGCTAGCTCATGTCGAATGTCTAGAATGTTTGTAGATTTCAACTTAGCATGCTTCCCTGTAGCTTTCCTGCCAAAAATAAATAAAAAAAAAGCCAGCTTTCCCGAATTTTTTCCTCGGTTTCCATCGAATCTGAGCTAATGCTCTGACCAGCACCAGACACCCTCTCAGACAGAAGTCACGTCCATGGAGGAGGTTTCGTCACACAACCATCCAATACAAAGACACAACATAGATAGCAGTCACATTATCATAATGACACCAAATTATATGTATAATCACATAGTGACAAATCTTTTCACAAACAACAAATCAGCATTTTCAACACTACAGTCTCCCTGATGCTTCCCACACCATACGAGCTCAGTACAACTCTCAGTTCCTATTCATAGCTCATACAACAAACTTTGTTTTAAAAAACCGTCTGGAACGAACACAGTCAAAACAACCACTGAGGCCTAGACATTGCATCACAGCTGAACAAAATGGACAATCTCGGTGACACTCCACATTACAATAGCAACTAACGTCAAGCAGATTATTCCCCTTCTACTTTAGCTGTCACATTCTGTTTGCCTAAGCATACACTCACCACCACCTGGCGAACAGAACCCGAACTCTCTTTAGATCACCTGCCTATCATTATGACTATAGAAACACACTCCAAACCTGAGCAATCACACTTCTTTCACACAATCGACATGAGCGCAAACTTGGCAAAACTCTCCGAGTAAACAGAATAACACTTGAGCGCACTGAACAACATACCCACATTACGAAGTTGAACGTCATATTTAATGCAGGCAAACAACCTATTCCACTAGGCAAAATAGTCAATACAGCCCAAACATTACACTGGAGATTGTCTGCCTCATAAAACAATGCGACTCATGCAGAAACACTTCCCTCTCACACTGGCACAAACATTGTCACAAGGATGCGTCAGTTAAACAACGAAACTGACAACATAGCTCACATGTACAAAGGAACCACAAGAACGGAAAGTTTTGTGAAAAAAAAAAATCAGGCACTCAGGAGACTCACGACGGCAATACAAAGCATGTAAGAGTATTAGTACATCACAAACAGGCACCTCCTAGATCTATTTTGTCATCATCTTCAACAATTAGCATCACCCCTCTTACAAAGAACAAGCACTAGTACTCCTGAACCACTATAAAGACATAATTCACTTTAAACCAGTATGCACTGAGCCTGAAAAACAATCTTTTCTGCATAGGCAGTCGGAGGCATCTAGGACCAGAAAGTCGTAAGCGACGTTTTTAAGAAAATGAGAAACGAAGGCCTAAAGTTTAACTTAATGCAAAAACTAATAAAGACATCAACGTGTTTGTTTTTCATTTTGAAGCCAAAAAGTTTAGATTGTTTATTGTGTACACAATACAAGTAGCAATGCACATGCACAGATGATAATAATATGCATAATATGTAAAAACTGGTAGGAAATTGGTTTTGGGGAGAGTATATTCATGCAATTAAAACTTCTTTATTCCATAACTAATAAGGCGATCAAGGTGGGAATTGTTTAATTTTGAAGAGGGATACCTGGAATATGTTTGTGTATTCCTACCACCATGTTCTGAGTAGCCTTCATTAGTTTCAGTTATATGGAGCATCAGTTGTAGTAAATGAATTATGCTTTCTGAGCCCAATCCTTAAATTTACACGGGCATCTGCTTGCCCTACAGGCTGGGCAAGCAGATGCCCGTATAAATTTAAGGGTTGGGCTCAGAAAGCATAATTCATTTACCACAACTGATGCATTATATATCTGAAACTAATGAAGGCTACTCAGATAGACTGCTGGTTTATATGACAAAACTTGTTCTAAATTTAATGGTGTAATATAATGTTTCTAAAATTTTGCGAAACATTTCTGTAATTGCAAATGGTAGATTTTCTTAGTGCCTCTCTGTTTGTCCAAATGGGAACTATAGGTTACTTATGCCTATAATTGATAAGCCATGCTTACATAATTGTACTCCTGTCTGTTTTTTAGTTTACCATTTCCTTAGCAAGTACCCTCGCGTCCAAGACGGGTTTGTCCAAGACGTTTCTCGTCCAAGACGGAGACCATAAATAATAATCCAATATATTGCTGTAATACGGTTGCATACGTCCAATACGGAACCAACGGTTCATAACGGCCCAAATCCGAGGAGAATACAGCTATGACGGTCTCACCTGGTCCAGCACGGTTCCCGCGCCCGGGGGAGTGACGTGGTTGCGATGTTGTCCAATAAAATATTGGCATCTGATCACGAGGTGAGCAGGCGGGGACTGTGCCTTTGTCTCCTTCACCAGTGTCGTGGACACACTAAGCACGTGTTGCACTCAGCGTTTGTTATTGCCTCTCCTTACGTGACCATGCCTAGGACACCGTCTGCTAACCCCTTGAAGTGCCGCCATCTACCTCATGCTACTAAGCTGGGGATAACTGAGCTACTCGTATTAAGCTCGAGATATCAAGCTCAGAAACACTTTCAAAGTGAGGAAATTTGTTGTGGTGCCAAAATAGGTCTAGGTTGATGTTTTTAGGGGCGGTTTTCGAAGATTTTGTGACAATAATTTTTTCGATAAGGTCTTGCGTTGGTCCAAGACGTTTCTCCTCCTAGACGATACCCTCAGAAGACAATATTACCGTCTTGGTTGCGAGGGTACTGTACATTTGCATTGCTTGCACGGTGGCCTCATGGTACAGTACAAGATGTAACACTGCAGAAAATGGCTATCTGTTGATTTTTCTTGCACATATATGTGAAGGGTGCTTACCAGAGTAATTGTTACAGATATGTGTTGGTAACGAAGTGTTAGATAATCTAACTATACCTGTTCCATGTGTTGCTTTAACTGAACATTTTTGCTAGTATTATTTTGCCACATCGTTTAAGAAGCTGTATTGCCCACTAAAACGTCAGAATTGCGTCTTTGCAGGTGATTAATTACACGAAGGTTAAGAACAAAATCTGCTCTAATGATTTATCGAAACTTGTTTGTATTTATCTTTGACTTTCTTCCACATCACGTCGTTCCTGCATTGTGTAACCCCTTCAGGCCACTGGGTTACCCAGTCTTGATTATAACATGAATCTCTCTCTCTCTCTCTCTCTCTCTCTCTCTCTCTCTCTCTCTCTCTCTCCCTCTCTCTCTCTCTCTCTCTCTCTCTCTCAGCGTGAGAGATGTCACCTGTTCAGTGAAACAACAGTGGAATCAGAACATTGTCTTTCCTCTGGCATGAGTGTTTAAGTGGAAGTCGAAGTACATTACCGGTACTTCACTTTACATCACAAAATACTGAATCACATCACCTTACATCACTCGTCATATCACAGCATGATATCACATCACATCACATTATATTGCATCAGTTCACTTCACATCACTTTACATCACATAGTTTCACGTTGTTCAATCTGTACATGGATGGGGTAATAAAAGAGGTACAAGGTAGGGTAGTGGATGTTGGAGTGGCCCTGGTGAGAGAGGATAGTGTTTGGAAACTCCCTGTACTGTTGTTTGGAGATGATACTGTGTTGTTGAGTGAAGACGAAGGGGAGCTGCAAGGCTTGGTGGATGAGTTTGAGAGAGTGTGTAAGAAACGGAACCTAAAGGTGAATGTAGGGAAGAGTAAAGTGATGGTCTTTGAGAGAGGTGAAGTTAATGAATGTACAGCGAGGTTAGATGGTGAGGAATTGGAAAATGTGAGTACGTTTAAGTATTTGGGTAGTGTGATGAGTAAGGATGGAGGTTTGGAGGGTGAAGTGCTTGAAAGGGTACAGCAGGGAAGAAAGGTTGCTGGTTCCTTGAAAGCAGTGATAAGAAACAGGGAAGTGAGCATGGAAGTGAAAAAGTTACTACATGACAGTATTGTGATACCAACTCTAACGTACGGAAGTGAAGCTTGGACATTGTTGGAAGGACACAAGTCAAGAGTGAGAGCAGTGGAAATGAGTTATTTAAGAGGAGCCTGTGGAGTCACGTGGAGAGACAGGCTGACGAATGAGGATATAAAGGAGCGTTGTGGTGTGGATGTGGATGTGATAGGAAGCGTTAGGAGGAACACACTGAGGTGGTTTGGCCATGTGGAGAGGATGGAGGGCGAAAGACTGACGAAGAGAGTGTATGTGAGTGAGGTGGAGGGGGGAAGAGGGAGGGGGAGGCCGAGGATGAGATGGAGTGGAGAGGTATATGAGAGAGGGGGGTGTGAGTTGGGAGCAGGGCAGTGAAATGGCGGGGGACAGGGCGACTTGGAGGCGATTTGTTTGTGGCCACCCCAAACGGGATTGAGGCGTCTGGCAATAGAAAATAGTTTCACGTTGCATCACATCACATTGTCTCACTTCACAATACATTTTCACGGGACATAACATCATTTCACATTATATTGCTCCATTTCACTTCACATCTCATAACATTAGGGCCCGTTCACACATCGCCGAATGAGATGCCGAATGCGTGCCGAACCGTATTCGGCCGGGATTCGGCCAGAATCGGGCGCAAACTGCCCGAATTCGGCCTTTCTGTCTGCTGTCTGTTTGATGTCGCCGACAGTATACCGACGAAATAGAATCCAAACCGAACGCAAACAGAATGCGCACAGACGCCAACCCGAAACTCTTATTTTGAAAACTCACCGTCATTTTTTCGGTGCGACATCGGTACAGCATCGACGATGCATCGGCGATGCATGAACGATGCATCGCCGATGCTGTACCAAGGGCATCCCGAATGCATACCGAACTTCCCACACCCACCCAGGGGTGTATAAATATGCGCGTACCAAAAAGCCCATCACACTCCCAGTTCCAACAGAGCAACAATGGACATCACAGCAGTCATCCCCAGCGAAGTCAACAAGCAAGCCGTGGCCCTGTGGAGCAAAGCACAGACGGACTCCCTGCTCTGCGTCAAGTATCTGACCTACTTGTACCTGGAAGACGAGGAAAAAGACCACATTCCACCCCGGAGGAAGCGCAAGATTCGCCAGAAGAGGTCCTGTTGGTCCCGTGACTGGCTTCAACGACGGAAAGAATTTGGCCAATGGGAGAACCTTCTGCAGGAGCTGATACTGGAGGACAGGACATCATTTCGCAATTTCCTACGCATGGACGAGGACCTCTTCTGTGAACTCCTTGAGAGCATTCGTCCTCGCATCGAGAAGCAGCGCACCTTCTGGCGGGAGCCCTTGGAGGCAGGTTTGAGGCTCTCCATCACCCTCAGGTACCTGGCCACCGGGGACAACTACCGCAGCCTTTCCTTTGGATTCCGAGTACCTCCCAACTCTATCTCCTGCATCGTGTACGAGACGTGTGAGGCCATCATCGCGGAGTACATGGACAAGGTGATCGTTTGCCCATCGACAGCCGAGGAATGGAAACAAGTTGCGAAGGGCTTCTCACGAAGGTGGCAGTTTCATCACACCGTTGGAGTGATAGACGGCAAGCACATTCGTATGCGTGCTCCTAGCAAAAGTGGATCCTACTACTACAACTACAAGGATTTCTTCTCCCTGGTCCTGCTTGCTGTGGTCGATAGTGATTACAAATTCATGTTTGTGGATGTGGGTGCCAATGGGGCAACTTGCGATGCCCAGGTATTTACCAACTCAACTCTACACAAAGCGCTCTCGAATAACCAAGTTCGACTGCCTCCCCGAGAACCTCTGATTGATGGCGAACGCCCAGTGCCCTACTTCATCGTTGGAGATGATGCCTTCGCCCTTCAAGAATGGTTGATGAAGCCCTTCCCCAACCGAGGTCACACCTACGAGGAGAGAATCTACAACTACCGTCTCTCCAGAGCAAGACGAGTGGTCGAGAACGCCTTCGGCATCCTCGCGAACAGGTAAGTGAAGTTTTGATGTCTACAAATGTCAGACGTGTCTATATATCAATACAATTGATGAGTCAGTGTTCTTTGTCGCATGGTGCCATGCGAATAACGGTAAATTTTCTTATCCCTTCCAGATTTCGCTGCCTGCTGACGGCGATGCTACTGCAGCCGAGGGGTGTGGAAGCAGCAGTTCTCGCCGCCTGTTGTCTCCACAATCTCCTGAGGGAGCGGAGGCTGTCGTACTGCATGGCCAATGCTGATGCTGAAGACCCCGTCAAGCACAGGGTCACCGAGGGTGCCTGGCGCGATGGTAGGCAGTTGGACCCACTGGAGCCCCTGGTGAACCCAAGAGCTCTGGCGGCACCCAAGAACATCCGCAACTACCTGAAGGATTTCTACAACTCACCTGCAGGACGTGTGCCATGGCAGGACCAGAGGGTGGATGACTAGGAGAGCCAAGCTATGTGATAGAATATATGCTTTGCGTCGTAGATTATGCTGTGTCATTTTGTAATATGTACATAGTGTATTTCTATCATGCACTGTGTTCGTTGTGACTTGTAAAAAAAATTTAAAAAATACCATTGTTGGAGAAAACATACGTGTTTTTTTACATACCAAAATAGTTAAGCTTGCAATTAGTTGGTATAGTAAGAAAACTCAGTGTCACACTTTATTTACTTTACTGATCATCTTACTTACACTAGGAAAAATAGCTTTCATTAATATACATAGTTATAAGTTAATACAGTTAGAGCTGGGTATACTTCTTGGGAGTTGAATGCTGTCATAGGGGAGTCGAGAGACTTGAGTGCCTGGGCGTAGTCGGTTCCACAGCTGACTGGTTCGCTGGCCTGTTCATGAACGACGCACCCATCAGTTCTCTGAATGACAGGTTTGAAAAACTGGCTGACATCGGTCGGTGCTGGGGGGAGTAGGCACTGGCTTGCTGCTGCTGCTGCTGGTGCTCCAGCTCCCACACCCGCTGCTGCAGTTGCTGCATGTGGTTGGCAGCGTAGGTGGATGGCCCTGGGTCGAGCGGAAGAGGAGCCAGGCCAGAGTGCTGGAGCGGCGCTACTGCCGGTGTGGATTCTGGTGCTGCTGGCGGTGGTGAGGTGCCCGTGGTGGAGGCCAGCTCGCTCTCCTGCAGGCTGAGGAGGAGAGCTGTGGTGTCACGCTGAAACCTCAACACACTGGTCATCGACAGCATATCCAGCACCGACTTGATGTAGGCTGTGAAGTTCGCCACAAGGGTGTCCTTGGGGCTCTTCGGCTTCAGGAACTCCTCCAGCTGCTTGGCACTGGCCTGGCTGTCTTCAATGTGTTTCGTGAGCTGTGGAAGTAAGACATTCATTGTAAAATACCGTACAACATACAAAGTGGATAGGGTATTCACTGAAAAATTATAGGGCCACTCATAGCAAAGCGATTCTCACCTGGGCTAAGTAGGGGCTGGTGGAGGGTGTCTCCTCCCGCCGCACAGCCGTCCTCTGGGCGTGTTTGTCGGAGGCCTGGGCTGCACCCCCTCCGTCGTCGCTGCGCACAACCTCCACATGTTGGGTCGGATGTGTCTCGTCCTCGCCACACGTACCTTCTCCCGATTGGGAAAAGGACAGCTGAAAAAAATAAAATAAAAACACTAGGACAATTATCTTCAGGAACATAATTATGTAGAGTCTTATACAGGTGTGTCTGTTCTTAAACTTTTTACAGGATTTTTTTTTTTTTTCATTCTCAAGATTGTATCTGCACTAAACACTCACCTTGGACTGTCGTGTCTTTGGCATCGACACAAACGACCTCAGGAAGCCGAAGTTGCCCCATATCCAGGCGTCCCTCTCGCTCAGGTCCTCCACGATGGGGCCCTGGCCTGACCTTGTGCGGTGTAGCTTCACATAGCGAGTCCGCATGCCGTCGACCCAAACACGTAGCTGGTTGCCTGAAAAACGAAATGATATTTACTGCATATGCATAATTGCTGAGGCACCTCTATAAGTTCACAAAAATCACATGATGAGTGTTATATGAACACACTGCTTGTTACACACACGAAGTAAAAAATCACGGCACACACAAGAAGCACTGTTACTCACTTTCGATGTTGAGCTCCTTGGCCTTGTCAGCCATCAATCTCGCCTTCTTGGCGACGTCCTTGTAGCAATTGAGCTTCTTGTTATAAAATATAGGGTGCTGCTGAAGCCACTCAGCCAAGTCGCGCTCCTGCCATTCATTCAACTTGGCTGATGTGTGCCGGACCTTCTTGGGGACAAACACCTGTGACATCTCGCTGTCGTCGTTGTCGTCAGGCAACCGCTGTTGGTCTTCTTCAGAGGAGGAGATGTCCCTAGTGGCCATTTTTCGCTTCTGTTTGCTGGGACCAGCCTCATCACCTCTCATGCGACCTCTCGAGGTCGACGCAGTAGCAGGTCTATCTGGGGGTGGGACCAGGGGCTCCACCACCTCATCGGGAGTCTGGCTCTCCTGCGACAGGCCGGAATCTTGGAAACGGGGGTTAGAGTCCTCTGGGAACAGGTCTTCGGATGCCGCCTCCATTCTGCTGTAGATGCTGTAGTGCGCCCGTTCTCCTAGCTCTGGAAAGTGTGACTGGGATGCTTTGGCCTTTTATATATGCCTCGGTGGGCGGTGTTCAAAATTCTGTATACATTCTTGGGACAATCGGTATAATTTTGGTATGTATTCTGTCCATATTCGCCGATTCATCACCGACATCGTACCGATTTATAACGGTCATTTTGTCGGCGATGCATCGGCGAATGCATACTGAATGCTTGGAATGCATACCGAAGGATTACCGAATGCGACCCGAGGGCGTCCCGAGGAAGTGAGTTCGGGCAGGTCACACCGAATATTTCATGTTTGATGAAATATTCGGTGACTTGCCCGAACCCATTTCGAACACCCCGAAACGTTCCCGAAGTGCGCCGAATAGCCCAGAATTGACCACCGAACGTTTCCCGAAGCCTATTCGGTATGCATTCGGCTTCTCTTTCGGCGATGTGTGAACGGGGTCTTATATCACATCACATCACCTCACATCAGGTCAAATCACATCACACCTCATCAATTAACATGGAACGAGCTGTTCTACTGTTTTACAATAATTATAATTATAGCAACGGAAAGTATGTGTTACTCATACTGGCATTGTATATTGATGTATATTCTGTGTGCGTTTTTTTTTTTTTCCCAAACTGACGAACGTACCAGCCGTCTACGAGGAAGAAGAGTTGCTTGCAGAATTTGGTAAACAGGAATATCTGCCTTTTAACTTTGATAAGCTTGTGGCGAAACGATCGAGTGACATCACAGTAGGCCTATAGTCTGTGGAACGTGACTGCATAGTGAAAGTGTCAAGGTTACACTTGTGTCCACTTGAAAATGCCAGGCAGAAGAGTAAATGTGAGAATATGAAGATAGTTTCGGCTTTATGGCACCATTCCATTAAACATGTAACAAGGACTATATACAAAAAAAGAAAAAAAAAAAATCATTATCATCAATAGTCTCAAGTAGTCAGCTATACTACCGTCATTACTACCATCATCGTCATTAACGTCAGAATAATGTTTGATCATTGCAATTCAGATGATTGAAAAGGTGGTTGTGGGAATGCGCCGACCTCCATTATGGTATCCAAAAGTAAACAGCCTAAGTGGGGAGGCGGTGGCCGAGTCCGTAGAAAGGTAATCCGTCTTCCCAGTGGACGTGGATTCGAATTCCTACTGGGAAAGCAACAGCTTACAGGATCCGAATTTCGTTAAAGCAGATTTTACTGAATTACCATAAGACCCTGTAAAGGTCTCTAATACTGACAAATTGAAGGTCAAAGAGGCGGGCAGAAAGGAGAAAAAGAAATCAGGGAAAAAAATAGGGATAGAGAGAGAAAACCTGGAAATAATGAAAAAAATTTACAAACATTTCATCAAAAAGATAATTGAAAAAAAAAAATGGACAGAAAGGACACATGATCAGTGAAAGAATCTGTGTAATATTCAATGGAATAATATTTGAATGTCGAGGAAAACAAGGCTGTTCAAATATGAGAGAGAAACTCTGGAAAGTGTTGAAGAAAACAAGAATGGATGGGTGCAGATGACTTAGCAGCAATGGAATAAAGAACATGGAAGAGGTATGGGACGAAAGGGATGACAAAAACTATGGAAAGAGACAAATGGCAGGGATGCGGGTTACAAGAAAGAGTGGCAGGAACACTGGCAGGAAAGAAAACAATGACCGTGGAGGAAATTGAAAAGGTGCTGGTTTCGTCTGTGAGGCCGATCTTACTGGATGCTTGGAAGAATTTTGTGTCAGTGATGGACTTGTCTGGAGTATTAGCAGCTGAAGTACTAGCTATTGAGATATTAGCAAATGATAATAGCAGCTGGATATCAGTGACAGAATGCTGGTGCGTATGCTTAAATGTGTGGGTGTTAGGAATGTTGGTGTGGGTGTCTGGAATGTTGGTGTGGATGGCTGGAATGTTGGTGTGGGTGGTTGGAATGTTAGTGTGGGGGCTGGAATGTTGGTGTGGTTGGTTGGAATGTTAGTGTGGGGGCTGAAATGTTGATGTGGGTGTCAAGAGTATGAAGGTTAGCGCTGGTCTATGGTTTTCAGTGAACATTAGAATTTTAGTAGTTAAAGCAACATTAAACAAACCGTTAACCACTAACCACGATGTACAGTCGCGAGCAGCAATCGGTATCCCCCCTCTTGGCTGAAGCCATGGCCAGAGAAGAGCAGGGAATCGAACAACCTCTCCCGTCACCCCCCATCCCCACCCTCACCCTCACCCCCACCCCCCTACCCCCCACCCCCACTCCCACCCAGCTTCAGCCAAGAGGGGGGATACCGATTGCTGCTTGCGACTGTACAGTACCTTGCAACAGGTATGGCAGCAAACCAAATATTGATTTGCTCAACCTGCCAAATCAATTTTTGTTCTCCTCCGAGCTTAGGGGTCCGAGGCTAGACTGCTCCTAGTAGTGTAAGCTTACAAAAAAAAAAGTCATTATGCTCACTCTGGTTCGGCCCACGGCACGTCCGTCACCTTGTTTTCCCAACCCGAGCCCTTTACCGATCGTACCATTAGGTAAACTTTCTATCTGTCTATTGCCAGACACCTTAATCCCTTATACGGGGTGGCCACAAACAGATCACCTCCACGTCACCCTGTCCCCCGCCATTTCATTGCCCTGTTCTGAATTCACATACCCCTCTCTCATATACCTATCCACTCCATCCCTCCATCTCATCCTCGGCCTTCCCCTCCCTCTCTCCCCCTGCACCTCACTCACATACACTCTCCTTGTCAGTCTCTCACTCTTCATCCTCTCCACATGGCCAAACCACCTCAATCTGTTTCTACTAATGCTTCCTATCACATCCACATCCAACTACAACGCTCCTTCACCTCCTCATTTGTCAGTCTGTCTCTCCATGTGACTCCACAGGCTCCTCTCAAATAACTCATTTCCACTGCTCTCACTCTTGACTTGTGTCCCTCCAACAACGTCCAAGCTTCACTTCCATACGTCACAGTTGGTATCACAATACTGTCATGTAATAACTTTTTCACTTCCATGCTCACTTTCCTGTTTCTTATCATTGCTTTCAAAGAACCAGCAACCATTCTTCCCTGCTGTACCCTTTCAAGCACTTCACCCTCCAAACTTCCATCCTTACTCATCATACCACCCAAATATTTAAAAGTACTCACATTTTCCACTTCCTCATCATCCAGTCTCACTGTAGATTCACTGGCTTCACCTTTCTCGAAGACCATAAAACTTTACTCTTCCCTACATTCATCTTTAGATTCCGTTTCTTACACACTCTCCCAAACTTATCCACCAAGCCTTGGAGCTCCCCTTCGCCTTCTTAACAACACAGTATCATCTGCAAACAACATCCACTACCCTACCTTGTATCTTTTTTATAATCCCATCCATATACAGATTGAACAACCATGGAGACATGACACATCCCTGTTTCAACCCAACAATCATATAGAAAAACTCACTCAGTTCACTATCCACATGCACTGCAGCCTTAGCACCCTCATACATACTCTCCACAACATTCAACAACTTCCCATCTACTCCATATATTCTTAATACTTTCCACAATCCCTGTCTATCCACCCTGTCATATGCTTTCTCCAAATCCATAAAGGCCGCATACTTCTTTCCTTTCTCTAGACACTTTTCCACTAAAGACCTAAGAATGAACATCTGATCTACACAACCTTTTCCCTTCCTAAAGCCTCCCTGTTCTTCTCCAACTAATTCCTCTGTTATTTCCCTAACTCTGTCAATAAGTATCCTAACGTATACTTTTCCTATTACACTGAGAAGACAAATGCCCCTATGATTACCACACACTTCTTTTTCCCCTTTCCCTTTGTACAAGGGAATGATTATACCTGACTTCCAATCCTCCGGGACTTTACCTTCCTCCCAGACCAATCTGCACATCTTCCAAATCCATTCTACTACTATCTCTCCCCCAAGCTTCAGGATTTTGCCACACACTCTGTCAATTCCTGGGGCTTTCCCCATTTTGACTTTCTTCGTTGCTTCCACAACTTTCATCCTACTGATTTCTTCCTGTCTTCTCACTTCTCTCCTTCTCCAAACCATTCCCCAGCCACTTATACTCGCATTACTTTCATTCTCTATGTTCAACAATTCCTTAACCCGTCCCGTCCCGTCGACGTATGGGTACGTTGCAACGATTTGCATTTGCCAGTCCCGGCGACGTACCAGTACGTCGTGCAATTGCAATGTGCATAATTTCGACAATTTTCAAAATTTGCGCTTGATTTGCGGTACGTACCCTCCCATGACCTTCCCCTACCTGCCACCCGGCGGGGACACTCGGCAACCCCGCGCGACCCGCGCTAGCCCACCACTTGTCCACTCACCTGGTAGCCACAGTCCTGCTCAGACATGGCTAAGAGAGGTCTCTCAGACAGCGAAATTCAAGTCGCCCTGGACACCTTTACCGGCGACAGTGATTCCCCACTGGACGACAAGGATATGGACAAGGATTATGTGCAGCCAGAGGAGGAAGAAACCACCAGCAGTGACGAGGAAGTTCCGTCTCCCAGGAAGCGGCAGTACGTGACTTACCGTGCTGCTAGAGAGGGGCAGCAGGCAAAGAAGGCACGTGCAATATCCTATCCCTATCCCCAGCGTGATTTGGAACCAGAATTCGAGGACGAGGACGAGGATGAGGATGATGACGGAGCCGTGGGACGTGCTGCCATGTGGTATGGACGTGAGGTGATTACACATCATGGCCCAGAGCGCACACCACGTTGTATGAGCAGGTATGGGCCTAGCATTTTGTTTGGGGAGTTAGGAAGTCAAGTGGAGGGAGTGGGGAGTGAAAGGGAAAGTCCAGGGAGGATTAGGGAAAGTGAGAGTGACGTGAGTGAGTCATTGCTCTCCCTACGTAGTGTGAGGCGGCGTAGTGGATCACGTGGGCCAGTGTGGGTGCATTCCTTATCACGTGGGGTTGTGAGGGAGGGGGAAGGTGGGGAGGAACCACTCCAAAGCACATCTTATGCTCCCCAATATCCCCTAACACGTGGTCGAGCTAGGGTGCATGAGAAAGCACATGGTATTGTCATGGAGGGGGAAGGTGGGGAGGAACCACTCCCCAGCACGTCTTCTGCTCCCCAATATTCCCCTATTTCATCCCCACAGCCCCCTAATGTTCCTGAAGGCCGTAAGGGTAAGGGAAAGGAAAAGGGTAAAGGCAGAGGGAAGAGGAGTGACAGTGGGGAAGCCCTCCGCACTCCTTCTCCCCCACCTCCCCAACCAGGATCTCCTCCCCACCCAGACGAAGGCGGTGATGGGGATGATGGGGACGAGGGATTTGTGTCGTGTAATTGGGAGGATGGGAGTGATTTTTCTCCCCTCATTCACCCCTTCACTGAGCAGGGGCGCTCTGGCTGCATTGCTCCAGGAATTCACCGTAATTCCACCAGGTTGGATTTTTTCCACCTGTTTTTCAGTGAGGCATTTGTTGATCAGATTGTATACCAAACCAACCTGTTTGCAAGTGCCCAGCGCCTAGAGAGTGAAAGATTGGGAACAAGGAGTAGGCATTCTATCATCTATGATTACCCTGTCTCCCTTCCAGAAATGTTCTTATTTTTTGCCCTGGTCCTTTTGATGGTATTCTACGAAAGAATAGAATTCCTGCTTACTGGACTAGGGACCCTGTTATGTTTACCCCAATATTTGGTCAAGTGATGAGCCGTAATCGGTTTCAACAAATTCTAAGTCGCCTCCATTTCTATGATGCTCATGACCCTGCAAATGCAAACAACACTGATAAAATGAGGCGAATTAGGTTGGTCTTTGATCACCTTAGGCAAACCTTTCGTTCTTCATTCTATCCCTATAGAGACCTCGTCACAGACGACAGTCTCGTGTTGTGGAGAGGCAATATTTCATTCAGACAGTATATACCCAGCAAAAGGCACCGTTTTGGGTTCAAGATCTTTGTTATGTGCGACTGTAGGACTGGATACGTGCAAGTCATAGTCTTGTACACCGGTGCACAGACAGACATAATAGAAGATCGAAGTATTGGACTGTCGGGAGCAGTGGTAAAGACGATGATAGAAGACTACCTTCATCGTGGTCACGTTCTCTACCTGGACAACTGGTACACTAGCCCTCTTCTCGCTCGTTATCTTCACACGCATGAAACGGGAGTCCGTGGAACTGTAAAGGTGAACCGGCATCACATGGCCAAGGTAGGGCGGAAACTTGCAAGGAATGAGGTTGTCTTCTTCAAAGCCAACAACATCCTTGCAACAATGTGGAACCACAACAGAGAAGTAAGCCTCTTGTCAACGGTTCACCGCCCCTTGATGCACCGTACTGATTCCGTAGATTACCGTAGCGAGAACAGGCGTCGTGTTTGGAAACCTGAGTGTGTCATGGATTACAATATAAACATGCGCGTCGTGGACCAGTCAGACTCCATGCTATCGACGGTAGAGTGTGCCAGGACCACGATGAAGTGGTATAAGAAACTGTTCTTTCACTTACTAGATATCACTGCTCTGAATTGCCACCACCTTCACGCCATAACAACAGGAGTTCAGGAAACATTTGAAGGGTTTGTGAGGGAGCTCACAAGAGAAATCTTTGCAAGGTATGCTGTTGAAAGGCCCCAACATCGCACCCGCACTGCCCCTATTGCACAAACTCCCCTGAGAATATCCGGCCGCCATTTCCCCACTCCTATCCCTCCCCAGCCAAACAGACCTAGGCCCCAACGCAGGTGTCACGTGTGCAGTAATTCCCAGGTGAGACTCACGACACAGAGGAAGGACACCCGCTATGAGTGCGTGCAGTGTGACGTGGGTCTCTGTATTCACCCATGTTTTAGTGAATATCACACGTTGATGCAATTTTAGTATGGTGTGAATGCGAAAGGACGAAGAAATTATGAGGTAAATGCGACAGACAGACGCTCAGTGAAATTATCAGTCATGTTGATCTCCAAATATTAGTATAAAGTGCATACCGGTAGAACATAAGTGCAAATATTGTATGTAAGTGTATAAATCTGCCCTAAGTTGAAACTTACATAACGAGGATTTTATGATGCGATATTCTGTCGCTCAGTGCAATAAATACGGCCCGTAATTATATAATTATTATTATTGGAAATTCTTACGGGTATAATATAAGTTCAAATTATTGTAAGTGCTGAAATATATTCTAAGTCAAATATTCATAGCGTGTGTATAGAGATGCGATATCCTGACGCTCAGTTGAATGAATAAGGCATGTATTAGTGAAAATAAAAGTCAGCAAGTGGTAAAGTGTGTAATATATGTGAAGAATTAGTATATAAGTGTGTGAGTATTATGTTGGTCGAAACATTCCTTGCGAGGGTATTTTCATGCGATATTCTCACGCTCACTTGAATAAATAATGACAGTAAGTATGTACAGTGCATTATAGGGGTGTAAACGTGTGTAATGTAAGTGGGAAATTATAACTGGAGTGAATAAATAAAGTAGATGATGAAACACGAGTGTTTGAGATCGTGGTTGCTACGTGAATATGCGCTAGCATATCGTTAAATGCCCTCGTAATGAATGAAAATAATTGAAAACCTTTACAGTGGTGGAGGAAAGGTTCTATGTAAAGGGGAAAATAATTGGAAAGTGATAAAACAATTTGGTATGTTGAAATACGAGTCATAGCGAGTGCGCTTACTAAGCTGATGTGCGCTATACTTATGCTGCATGTCATCATAATGAATGAAAACATCTGAAAACACTTACAAACAGTTGTAATTGGTAAAATGTCATTGAAACAGAAGTATACAAGTAGAAAAAAATGATAGGTTGACTCATACCAGACACTTAGCATATAGCATGTTACGACTCAGACCAAACTCGCTATGTTCGAGCGATGGTACAATGCTTATTTTTCATATATATGTGTCTGAAATCCATTATATTGTTACTGTTATTGTTTATTAGTTCAAATTCAATAAATATAGAGGTGTTGTGTGTTGTTTCTCCCATTATTCCTTACCATAGAAAACGTAAGCACATATCCTGCCCATTACAGAACACCACACCTGCCTGGGGGGACCGCACCTGTACGAACCACTTCTAGACCGCGGGAACCACTTTCTTTGTGATTTTCCTTCGTTTCTCGACCTAAGCGGAAGTTTTAGCAAAAAAAATTTTTTTCCAAAAAGGCTCGGGACTGGGGGATGTCATAGGTGCGGAAAACCTCGGGACGTGACAGGTTAAAGTGTTCTCTCCATCTGTTCACTTTTTCTATCTTCTCTACTGGTAATCTACCATTTTTATCTTTCACTCCCCTACTAACTTCATTGCCACCCTGTCTGACTCTCTTTACATCTTTCCAGAACATTTTCTTACATTCCCTTCTCTTGACACTCAGATTCCTTCCAAATTCCTCATCCACTCTTTTCTTACTCTCTCTTACTAATCTTTTCACCTTTCTCTTCCTTTCTACATATAACTCTTCCGTCTCTCAACTTCTTCCACGCCCCTATTTCTCATCCATTCATTATATGCTTTCTTGTGTGCCACAGCCTGTCTCACCTCTTCATTCCACCATGCTGTTCCTTGCACCCGCGTTCGTCTTCTCTTCACCCTACACACCACATCACATGCTGCACATTATTTCCTCCGTGAATATCTTGCACACACCTTCCACATCCCCCATCTCCTGCAATTCGTATTTACCCAATCGTTCCTCCACTTCCCTCTCACATTCTGCCTTTTTCTCATCCCCTTGTAACCTTTCCACTCTCCTTACATCTACTTCTTCCTTCCGTCCTTCCCTTCTTCTATTTCTCCATTTTACTTGGACCTTGATTCTGACCACCGAAAGTCCACTTCCTCAACCTCTATATGCACTACCATCCAATACATATCTTCGCATCCTTTCATCCACACACACACATAATCAATCATTGCCTTGCTTTCATTCAGTTCACCATCTGCTCTTTTCATCACTCACCATGTGGATCATTTTGTGCCTGAAGAGGGTATTGGCTATCACCAACTCCCTCAAGGCATAAATGTCCACTAAAGCACTGCCATTCTCATCTATCTCAGCAGGCACACTCCACTCATTAATTACTCCATCCACCTTCACATTCCTAACTTTACCATTCATATCACCAGTCAAAAACACTCTCTCATTCCTTTCAAACTTTTCCATGCACACTTCCACATTTGTCCAGAACTCTTCTCTCACTCTACTTGCGCGATCTTGCGTTGGTGCATACACACACACGCACAACTGCCAACATTTGTAGTCCACCTTTCAATAATTCCCACACAATCCTTGAACCAACTGAGCCATACTCTCTTATATTCACCTTCAATCTGTTACTCACAACAATACACACTCCTTCTTTTGCCCTCTCATTCTCACCTACTCCTGCACATATACCCCATCCATACTCCCATTCTCTCACACTCTCACCTCTCAATTTAGTTTCAGTTGATCCACATACATTCACTTTCACACCCTTAAGCACCTGGACAATTTCTCTCTCACCTCGTCATTTGCACCCCTTACATTCCAGGTCGCCATCCGTATCATGACTTTTGTACGGTCCTTTGTCGTCATCTTTTGGTCAGTCCTGGTTTGAGGCTTCATGTATTTTTAGTTGGTTGTTTTCCAGGGAGGGACACTAACCCTTCACCAACCCACTTGCTCTCACGAAGGAAACACATGTCGGTTGGTTATAAGGTTACCACCCAGCATTGTATATGATTTCCTGGTTTACAGGAAATCATTTGGCTTGCCACTCGATATAGAGCTACCATAAAAACAGGGCACCACTACACCAAGTGGGTGGATGATGGGCGCCCCCACCTAGCACAACACCCTATAATATTACATTCCCGTGTCTCTGAGTAACGTGGCCAGTGTTAAATCACCATTTATCTGCAAAATTATGAACTTAGGCGCGCACACGCAGTGATGGCAACTGGTGCCCACCTTACAGATGGATATTGCAGTATATTTGTCTGGTGGTTCTTCCAAAGTATAATATAAAAGCTAGTCTTCCATCTTTACTGTTTTCTGTAGGCTACAAATTACAGGTTTTCCTTTGTCAGTTGCCAGTTAATGATAACATTTGCTCAATAGGTAAGCTAAGTATATAATTAAGCTCTTTACTTTGAGGGATGACTGCATATGTGTATATGTGTATATCTATATCTATCTATCTATCTATATATATATATATATATATATATATATATATATATATATATATATATATATATATATATATATATATCCCATTGGATCCCAGGGTTGCTGGGCGAGGCACTGTTCCGGGAGGGTCCTGAGCGTACCGCCCTCTGCCTATCGGCTCTTAGTCGCGAAGCTCATAGGTCCCTACTCGGGGGTTCCCTACTTTATTAAGGTTTGAAAATTCCCAGTTCTGTCCAATACTGTGGACATCGGGCTCCAATGGGTTAAAGAAACTGATTGATTTACCAGCCATTAAAGAAACAGATTTGCCAGCCATTAACTCATTGGATCCCACAGTTGCTGGGCGAGGCACTGTTCCGGGAGGGTCCTGAACGTACGGCCCTCCGCCTATCGGCTCTTAGTCGCGAAGCTCATAGGTCCCTACCCGGGGGTTCTCTATTTTATTAAGGTTTGAAAATTCCCAGTTCTGTCAAATACTGTGGACACCGAGCTTCAATGGGATAGATGGATAGATAGATAGATAGATGGATAGATAGATATAGACAGATAGATAGATGGATAGATAGATATAGATAGATAGATATATATAGATATATATGCACCGACATTTGAAAAAATTATCATACAGTATAACAAACATTAACTCTATGCCTCCCAGCCACGTTTTAGAAATTTCATTTAAGATTTTATGGCCTTTTCTCAGTCAACTTTTATGCTTATTTTATGACACTGGCAATAATCAAAATTTATGTTTTCTGTGCTCGTAACTATAGTTTTCTCATGCTTTCGTGTGAGTTAACCGTGAATCAACAAGTGGTACGTCATACTCGTACAACATAGCTGACAATATAATGGATCGATATACTTTCGTGTAAGCTGACTCATCAGTATTCTGTACTGGCTTTGCAACAATAAATGAATTCAAATACGCCGAGATGTCCTTCAGAGTGGACAGTAACTAATCTTTCAATAAGCATATATTCAGTACAAACCACCTTAGTTTACAATGAAATTAATAGTACAACATTTTGTGTCTACTACAATAAAGATGCAACATCAAATTGTACACGTGGAACACTCTTAGATTCCCAAGTATGAACAATCATTGTTTCTTAACCCTCTCACGCACCATAAGTTTTCAATAAGTTTTGATTCCATGCACAGAAGCAAAATCTCGCTCAGGCCGGCTCGGCTCACGCGTCAAGGAAAAAAGTTCTATGGACCACTTTACCCCCGGAAAGTGCTTATAGTGTTTTAAATTGCTTCCCATCATCTTCGTTGGTGTTTATACTATCAGATAAGAAAAAAACATAAAACAGATGATAAATTAAGCCTGAATAAACCTTATTTACGTGTAAACTAGCTTCTGATAACTTCCCAACATCACCATGAAAAGTTATTCCCGTGAAGCGCAACTGCAGAGGCCATGCCTATATGCAGAATTTCACGATCTTCCATCTGGGAAAATCTGAAGTTGATACGTCCAATAGTTTTCGGGTAAATCGAAAAAAAATACGAAAATCGCCTAAAAACGTCTGATTTGTTTATTATTTCGTATGTTGTTAGTGACACTGTAACAAACTAAATGTAAATTCTATCCACTTTTGTAGCCCAGAGGTTAAGGAAGCGCATGATATAATTCACAGTGTTATAACCATTATTGTTATGGAGAAAATGAATTTTGAAATGTTAAGATGGGTTGCACGTGGTTTGCGCGCTGTGACAGCTTGTACGCTCAGGCCCGTAGGCTGAGTATGTTCGTCTTTCGCAACTTTTCCCCATTTATTTTCACACATATGTTACTTTACTTTACAAAAGCATGCATAGGAAATCGTCAGCTTGATCAAGCTTTCTTCAGATTTTTTATGCGACCTATACTTTATGAGGAAAATGACAGAGAATAGCAATGAAATGCACCACATTTTCCCTATGAGAAATATATAGTAAACACTCAGTTTTTACTTTACAATATAATAGTATAAAAACTAGACGAATAAGGTGGTTACTCACTTTCTTTAGCAGTGTTGTAGTGTTTCTTGAGAGGAGATGGAGTTACAGAGAGGAAGACAGGTACAATCACAGCCTGAGTATGATGTGTGAGCATCTGTGATGTGTGAGTGTCTGTGAGTGTGAGTGTCTGTCTGTGTGTCTGTGCATGCGTGTGTGTGTGTGTGTGTGTGTGTGTGTGTGTGTGTGTGTGTGTGTGTGTGTGTGCTATGTGATTTACTGCTGTATGCTTTCATCAGTATGATACTGATGAAAGTACAGTCCTGTGCAGAGCAACACATCGCAAGCCGGACATATATAGCTGGTGTCCTTCCTCCTCTTGTTAAAGTAGCACAACACACACCGCAGCCTTTTCCTGTCAGGGATTCTCTCCAAGGTGTGGTGCAGAGTGCAGTCCAAGCGTGTTCTATCGTCGATGTATCGACGGCGCTTGGACGGTGGTGCTCCTCTATCTCCTCGCCTCCGTACTTTTGCTGGAGGTGCAGTGGCAGCAGCTGGCCAAGTAACTCCTGATGAGCCACCTACTGCGGGAGGTGGAGTGGTCGTGGCAGTGACTGGCGGAGTTGCTCCTGACAGGCCAGCTGCTGCAGGAGGTGGAGCGATTGTTGCAGGAGGTGGAGCGAGTGTTGCAGTGTCAGGACTCCATATTATAATTACAAATCATAATAGATAGCATGATGAATGGATAGATAGATAGACAGATACAAGCAGCAAGTCAGGGGATGAGATAGGTAGTGTGTCAGCGAGAATCGAGCAATGGTAAACATGTTTACACACTCTAACTCAAGGAATGCTTGATAGGCACACGAACAGTACCTCGTGACCATACACACACATACTCACACACAGGCTTCTAGGAGCTTCGCATCAGAATATTCTACATGACACGACCCCTGCTAAAATAGGAATTTAGGAAGCAGAGCTCAGAAGGAGACAAGCCATAGAACCGTCAGGTAATGGAGAGACTGAATAAGAAGAAGGGTCCAACTAGACTTACTTAGTATATTAAGTCTCTGTGTAATACATACGCTGCTCAACTTAGACTTTCTCTGAAGATAATAAATCAAGATCAACTCCCCGTATTCATCTTTAACTCCTCCTGCCCTTCAATTAACTCAAGACTCACCTATTACAAGAATTAAGAGTTACATATATAATAATGTTGGTAACAAAGCTTTAACAGCAGGAGGTGGAGCGAGTGTTGCAGGAAGTGGAGCGGAGGCTGCGGTTGATGTTGTGGTTGCTGCAGGTAGAGGTGGTTGTCAGTGCAAGGGAAGGTCTGGGGCATGGTGAAGGGCATGACCCGATGTCGGCCACTCCTCTTTCCGGAATGTCAGGAGTTTGTGACATATGTGTTCCTGAAATTCCAGGAGAGTTATAGATCTCTGAGTGTTCTTCTTGTAGAGGGTATAGGCATTGAATAGGGCCACGTGGATGGAATAAAATGTCATTTTCTTTGTCCACTTGACCGTCCTCCTTTGGGCGGGGTAGTATTGGATCATCTGATCGAAATGATCCACCCCACCCATGTGTCGATTGTAGTCCTCCACCATGACAGACTTGTTCACTGTTTTCAAATTGTGGTGGAATCTCCCGTCTGGACCTTTGACGTTCCCATGCACCTGCTTAGGGATGGTAGTGTTGCTGTGGAAGGTGGACACCATACTTACAATACGTTTGTCCTTCCACAACAACACCATTACATTGCCCTTGAGTCTAGCTTCCACTCCATCATTAGGAAGGTGTTTGGCACTGATGTCCTGCAGCTCCCTCGGTGCTCCCCTTGCCAGTCGTACTGTGCCACACACATACACTTCCTCTGCAAAGAGGCGTTCGCACAGTGATACAGAGTTGTAATAATTGTCCATATACAACTTGTATCCTTTGCCCTTCAAAGGTTCAGCGAGGCCCCACACTGTGTTCTCTAGAGACTTCTTCTCCCCTGTGTATGCTTCCAAATTCCAAATGTAACCACTCCTTGCCTCAGCCAAGATGTATAGTTTTATGGTATACTTTGGGGGCTTCATAGAGTTACAGTATATACACGGAAGGAGAGCTGCCCCTTCCAACCCAGAGATCCCTTATCCAGGCTAAGATGTTCACCCGGGATGTAAACCTCCTTGAACCTCTGAAGGAGATACTCCATCACTGTGCGAATCCTTATCAGCCGGTCCTGATTGCCCTGGGGTGTGGCGAGACTACTGAAAGCATGAAAGTGCTTTGGAATGGCCCTGAAGTGCTCTCCACTCATAGCTCGCCGAAATATGGGGTAATCGTGAACCTCTGATGAACGCCAATAGTGTCTTATGGTTGACAGTTCACAAATCCCCATAAGAAAGTACAATCCAAGGAACCAAGCCATTTCCTTTTTGTTGCAGAGGTACCAAACATCTAATGCAGTACCCAGAAATGTGGCATATTTGTTTGTCTTGACCGTCAGGTAGATGAGTAACTCCAGGGTAAAAAAAAAAGTTGGAAGTATTGGAGTGGTGTGGTTGGTGTTGCCACTCTGAAACCTGGGGTTTCAGTGAAGGGGCCACACTGGATGTAAATGACCCAGAACTCCAAGCTTCCTCCTGACGGTCACCACCTGGGGAAATGCTGGGCTGTGTACAATCATAAGAAAAACTATTGTTACCCTTCAGAGCTATGCACTGTGACATGATGACGAAGTGTTGTGGAATGACGGGACAGGAAAGTTTGTATTGCAAACCTGTCAGTGTCGGTTATATGAGACACAGGTATTAGAATTTGTACTAGAGGTAATAAAAGCTTGATAGATCGTTTGGCCTCTGTGCATAGAGACAATACGTTTTATTATCCGGCATCGAATTCGTTAAATAAAAATATAACAATGGTGTGGAGTCGGCAACACACATGCAGACGGGCAATGAGTATGTGCACCCATGCCAGATGAATGATGGTAATTCAGCCGATAGAAGCCAAGTTAGTAAATTTCAATGTAATAATGATATGTATTGCTTTCTACATATAATGAATGCTGAACGATTATAGCCCCTTGTGCACTTTTTGATGTCTCCATAATGCATAACATGGATATACCACACCCCATCCCTACTAACTCTGAAGCAACCATCTGAAGCATTTAACCACCCATCTAAAACAAACAAATGAACTCGTGCACTCCTGCTAGACCTAAAAAAAAAAATCGATGCCTGTAGATTAAATACCCTTCAAAATGATTTATTTGTTGTACTCTATAGATAATAAGTGTAGAATAGTAGGGAAATAATAAACGTGGCCAGTTTCATTATTAATCCGGGGGGGGGGGGCACTCAGGGTAACACAAAACGTCCTATATATTTCCCCGCCATATGGCTCATTCTTGCTCATTATTCCAACTCTTGTAATGGGATTGTGATATGGCAACACTAGATAGGGAAGGGGCGAATAGCAAAGACCCGCCACATAGCCCAGCTAACGTTCATTTTGCATCAAACATTCCTGGGGGTAATGATAGTTTTTCTTATGGCTGTACGTGTGTGGCGCACACGACTCCGAGACAGACGACTACCTCTTAGCCACCCACTACTACCTCGCCTAGGCCCACGCCGCCCTCGTCTTGGTGGTGGGGAGGGAGATGGTGATGATGACTGTGTTGATGATAGCTGGGTGGATGAAGGTTCAGGTGATCCTGGTGACGGAGATGGTTGTGGTGATGGTTGTGATGAAGATGGTTGTGGTGGTGATGGTTGTGGTGAAGACGGTTGTGGAGATGGTTGTGGTGGTGGTGGTGCTGCGCTGATGATGCTTGCTTATATGCAGGGGGACTGAAGTCTGAGGGGGACAGTGACTTTCCAGATTTAACTGGGGAAGATGATATGGAAATATCTTGGATGGGTAGTGAGATGTGGGCGAGTTGAAGTGTGGTGAGAGTGTAGGGTGACTGTGGGGGGAAAGAGGTCAGTGTTTGTGGTGGGGTGGTGGATGATAAGTGGCGATAATGCAGCTCAGTCTCCAGGGTCGGGATGCTTTCAGTGGTGGCTGGCCTGACACCAGTGGTGGCAAGAGTGGTGGAAGTGAAGGCAGTGGTGTCGGGGGGGATAGGAATGATGGCAGGGATGGTGGTGGTCTCTTGGAAGGTGATAGATGTCGTCTGAGTGATGGCAGTAGAAGTGGTAGTAGCACCAGTCGTGGCAGAGGTGAAAGGAAATGTGGTAGTGATGGTGCTACTACCACTCTCTACAGTGCTTATCACAGCAGCCTTGACTGCGTGTTTGCCCTTATCACCCGTAGGGTCATATTTCACCCTCGCTCTCCTGCTCCTCACTCTCTTCTCAACATATTCACTTTCCCCTTAACTTTCACTTTCACTGCTTTCTTCACTCTCACTTTCACTGAATAAGTATTTCATATATTCCTCCGACAGGCCCTTGCGAGACATTTTTCTGGTTTATAGTGTTAAAAATGTAAGAACAGCAAGGGAACAGTAAAGTCGGTTTGAAATGTTCAAATATGGCTTTCTCTGAAAATATATAAGAATCATTTATAAACGTTCTTCACAAGCACACTGCACTATATACAACACAGTATCACTATACACAAGGAAGGTATTGACGGTGCGGTAGTAGCCAAACTTGTGTTTATATGCCCGGCCTAGAGCTCACACACCCTACCAGCCTGACTGACGTCACAATACTGAGCTAAATATATGCCGTTTACCCTTCCTATAAGCTCCCAGCTGTTGCCATACATTT
The DNA here is from genome assembly GCF_032717465.1 of Coenobita brevimanus. Lineage (NCBI taxonomy): Eukaryota > Metazoa > Arthropoda > Malacostraca > Decapoda > Coenobitidae > Coenobita > Coenobita brevimanus. The sequence continues at coordinate 16,413,080 of NC_137046.1, forward strand.
CCCCTGGACCTGGCAACCCTCAGCTTTGACTCAACCAAATTTGATGCAAATCCATCCACAGGAAAAGTTTCTCTGACCATTTATAGGGAAGTTGCATCATGTTGCATCACTGGTTACACTTCAGATTACAATGATTATGACTCGCACTGCATCATCTTGTGTGAGGGGGTTAACAATGACAATTTTCCATTCTCAAGCTCAGAGGTTTTCTTTCTCCAGAGAACATTTTCTCTTCAATCCCACGTCAGTTTGTGCCTGAGCATTCTGCAACTTAGTCCTGAACATTACATGCTGACGATGAGCATTTTGAAGTTTCTATTTGCCCCAAGAAACTACAGCATCAGCCATTGTGAATGTTGATCATTTCAGCCTGATCTCTGTTTCTATTTCTTTCATTTTCTTAATCTCTTCTGACTTCCTCTTGCTTTCTATTGCCTCTCTCTTTTGTTGCTCTCTTTTTTTTTCCCTCATATTCACTTGCCGTTCTCATGGCATAACGGTCAGCTTGGTATTTCTGGTAGGAATGTCTCATCTTTCAAAAGATCTGAAGTGACTGGGATGCCCATTACACCACCACCATTCACAACATGATCTTTCACAATTCGCAAGGCAATGAGCGTTTCATCTCCAAGGCTCTGACCATTGACTGCAAGAAGAGGCTTGTTAATGGAAAACCCATTGTCAGGTGCAGCATTTTCATGATCAGTGTCAACACACACTTGGTATGCACAAACAGATGCGGGAATTTCTTTCTTCTCTGCTCATCTTTCAACTCACCAGTGTCAGCTTAGTACCATCAATCCTCCTTAGCACGTGTTTAGATGGGCCTTCTTCGTGGAGTCCAAGACCATACTTTTCATGAACATGCTGCCAGTAAGAGTCTTGTACTCTAGTAGATGTTCAAGTGTTGTTATTGCATGGCTGACACACTTGACTCACCTGACCAGCAGTGCAGCCAGGGTCATTGTGAGGAAAGAAGGATCATCGATATGCCAATGGAGCACTCAGGCATACTGAAGAGGGGAATGAACACCGGGCCAGTTGTGCACCATGAAGGCGGTAGGTAGGTACTTTGTCTCCACGCAAATCACCAGTGTGTTGAACACCAGTGGCACCTTCAAAGGTACATGGTTTTGGGAGAGGAGAGCAAGATTGTTTTGTGAACCGGATAAAATGTGAAAGTCGCCGTCTCAACAGTCAGCGAATTTTTTCCAGGTTTAAAATATGGGCCAGCAGCGATTACGTAGTGTGTATGTCCCCTTTCAATAAGTGTCATCTCTGTGAATTGCTCGGGATGTGTTGTGTGAAGTGTGTCCTGGTTATCATGGTCCTCTCCCCCACCGTTTGTTGGCCCAGAACACTGGTATATGGTTATCTGTTCCACGAACAATATTTCTTAGGAAATCCAGGAGAACTTAAAGAAATCTCAGTATTCATCTGGCAGCACTCGTAGTACACCATAACTGTCACCAGTGCTACGATACCAGCAGTGTGACACTTGGAGTTTGTGACGCTAAACTGCAAGATTGCCTTTGCTTTCACCATTTTTTGTGGTTTACACCATTTACAATAAATGTTTAAGAATTTTACGATTTTCTTTCATTTTCTTTGCCATTTTATGCTTGCTGTCAATTTTGAGCCAAACTGTATTAATTTTATGATTTTATGCCATGCTGAGAGGTTTGTAATTCATGTGTTATCTAAAAATTAGTACAATAGGTATCGCACTTTACCTTAACCTCAGCTGATTTAGTTCACGAAAACTCCAATATAAAATTATCGTTTAAGTTATGTAACGACGGTTGACTATTGAATCTGAACACTGTAAACCGTGGGGTAACCACAGTCCAGCTCTTAGCTGGACGATTGTCCCAAAGTTTATAAAAACTCCAGTAAAAATTCACGGAGTACGTAACTACGTAGACCGTGAGTTTTTACGTTTGCTTGCCAGTAAATCTAACCAAATCATGATCTAGCCACTATTTAAGCGTTAGCTTAACGTTTGCCCCAAGCCTACAAAAACTCTGGTGTACACTAGAAAGGTGCTTAAGTAGGTTGTGTAAAAAAAAAAAAATCTAGCCTTCTGGGTCCATCAGCTCCTTCTAGGGTAAAAGAAGCTTATGTGATAATCATACTGAATGGACTACGTATGGAATGTATAAGAGAATATTAACTTAGCACGTGGAATTCTGTCAAAGCGGTATTGTTACATAGTCTATGATTTCATCATCCTTTGTGTAATGCTAACGTACAGTATGCTGCATGTTTGATCACGAGCGTGTTCTACCTCACTCCCCCCTTCTACCCTTATAGTAAAGTAAGTCGTTCTTTCTGTTGTTCAGAGCAGGATTGTCAACTCTTTGTCCCCATGGCTTCATTTGCGCGTCCTTCTTACAAGTTGTATCAAGCTCTGCCGGCCCCTATATAATGAGCTGTCTCTGCATTATTGCCACTTAGATCTACTCCTCATTTTGTTCACATCTCTGTCCTCCCCTGTACAGTTATTATTGTGAGTGCTCAGGAAGTCTCCAGCCATCTAGCAGCTGTGTAATTTGAGTATAAGTGTTATTGCATTTTTTCTTGTACTGTGTAGCATAAGGTGTTAATTCTTAGGCCTAGTAAGGTTTTTGTGATTAATGTAAAGTTTCATGTCAGCCATTGTTCATAATATTTTGTATCTGTAATAATATATCTTGCATTCACTGAGTATTATCTGGTATTGTCATTTTATCAGGGCTGACTTAGATAAATTTACTCTTGCTAATTTCGTGTAAATAGAGGCTATTGCAGTTAACCATATATTTAACCTGTTTTTTGCCATTACATTATCCTTATGAGTCCTGAATGTTTTGTTGTTAGTTTGAGCATTAAACTTTAACTTGTAATTTTACCTAACTCTTTTGTTTTGAACCTGGAACTTTACGGGACAGTAGTGATTCTTAGTATTCTCACTTAAAGTGTACATTATCTTTCTCTGTTCCGTAACATAAATTTGGCGACCTCTTATCAGGATATTCAGGATATTATCATAAGGATATTGCTTGATATTTTGTGACTGTGATTTATTCATGATGTCTACTATTACTACGCTTTATGAAGCCAAAGATTTTTTGTCAAATGTGCAAACAGTGTGTGATGTAGAAAACAGAACAAAGAATGAACTGAAGCTTGTTGCTCAACAATTGGGAATTGCTGTTCGCTCTCATCATTCTAAAGATCAAATTGTTGACATGATTAATGAAAGCTTGTTTAATGTAACTCCTCCAAATGAGCAAATGCAGATTGAATTAGCTAAGTTACAGCTAGCCCTGCAGGAGCCTCGTGCTAAGGAGGCTGAATTTCAGGCAAATGCTAAGGAGGCTGAGTTTCAGGCTCGTGCTAAGGAGGCTGAGGCACAAGTTGAACTTGCTAGGATTCAGGCAGACCATGAGTATCGCATGAAACAAGGTGGAACTGGATCATCTAGCTCTGATGATTTTGATGTGGGTAAATATGTTAAACTTGTCCCTCCTTTTAATGAATCTGATTTAACAAAGTATTTTCAGTTGTTTGAGAGGGTAGCTACAGGTTTTAATTGGCCCAAACAGTATTGGCCAGTACTCCTTCAAACTGGTCTCACCGGTAAAGCTCAAGTAACTTATGCATCTTTGCCTCAGGATCAATCTGATAATTATGATGTAGTTAAGAGCTTGATTCTTAAGGCCTATGAGCTTGTTCCTGAAGCCTATAGAGTAAAATTTAGGACAACTTATAAGCAAGATAAGCAATCCCATGTTGAGTATGCAAAAATCAAAGAAGATCTGTTAAAGCAGTGGTTAAATTCTAAGAATGTGGATTCTGATTTTGACAAATTTAAGCAGATGATTTTGCTGGAGGACTTCAAAAGGTGTATTTATAAAGATGTAAGCCTATATCTTGATGAGAGAAGAATAGATAATTTGTCTGATGCTGCAGTTTTAGCTGATGAATATGTTCTCACTCACAAGAGATATTCTAAAGAAAAAGGGAAAGCTGAGAGTAAGTACGTTGCCTCTACTCAGAGTACAGGTAACAGGAAAGAGAATAAGGATGATGTTTCTCAGGAAGTAAATACCAGCTTCACCTCTAGATTTCAGAAACGTAAATGTACTTATTGTAGTAAGCTTGGTCATACTAAGGAGAAATGTTTCAGGAGACAGCGTGATGTGAACAAAAAGGAGTCTTTAAATATTCAGTCAATTGGTCTAGTGTCCACCCTTGACAGTACCCAGAATTCTTTAACTGAGTTAACTGAACCTGCTTTGAGGGGTAAATTAAATCCTCATGATGAAGCTCCTCTTTTGAGCAGTAACGTGGGTGACACTCGGAAGAGTTCATGTGCTAATTTCCTGTCTGAAGGTTTTGTCAGTCCTCTGGACAGTAATGACAGGAAATCAGTTAAAATATATCGTGATACAGGTGCTTGCCAATCCCTTATGCTGACCAGTGTTCTAGGCTCTAATGTTAATTCCTCTGATGAAACTGTAATCTTACAAGGTGTAGGGAATAATTACTTCTCTGTCCCTCTGTGCAGAGTGAATTTAGAGTCTGGTTTTGTTAATGGTTCCGTTATGGTTGGGTTGGTTGAGACACTTCCAATGTCAGGTGTAACTTTCTACTTGGAAATGATATTGGTGGAAGTTAAGTGTGTCCAGCTCCTCAGTTGTCTAGTGAGCCAGTAGCTGCGGCCCAGGATTGTGATGTCCCTGATGTGTTCTCTGCATGTGCTGTCACTAGGGCTAAGTCTAAAGTTACTGGTGACTTAGAGGATAATGATGATGATGATGTTATCCTAGCTGACACTTTTCTTGCTAATTTGGACCACTCACCAGATGAGGCAGTACCCCGTAGTGCTGATAATTTGTCGTCTCAAGAGTTGGTTGAGTTGCAGGTTGCTGACCCTGAGTTGAAAGGTCTAGCTAACTCTGCTTGCAGTGAGGAAGAGTCAGCTGGTGCTTGTACTTGTTATTATATAAAGTCAGGAGTACTTATGAGGAAGTGGAGACCCCCAACAGCATCAGCCGACTGTGAATGGGAGGTTGTACATCAAGTTGTCATCCCTCGTGTTTGTAGGCAGGATATCATTAGAGTGGCTCATGATTCCAGTTTGGCAGGACACCTTGGAGTGAGGAAGACTGTGGCACGCATTTTGAAACACTTCTACTGGCCAGGTATCTTCAGGGATGTTTCCTGGTATTGTAAGTCTTGTCACACCTGTCAAGTTGTGGGGAAGTGTAATCAGACCGAAAAGGTTGCACCTCTAGTTCCCATTCCTCCTTTTGAGGCGCCTTTCACCCGTGTGTTGGTGGATATTGTGGGCCCTCTTCCTAAGACTTCTTCAGGATTTTCTTGTGTTGACCCTGATTGATATGGTTACTCGTTATCCTGAAGCCATTCCACTTAGAAATATCTCAGCAAAGAACGTGGTTAAGGAAATGCTAGGGTTCTTCACAAAGTCTGGTCTGCCCAAGGAGGTACAGTCAGACCGGGGAAGTAATTTCATGTCAAACGTTTTCAAGCAGTCTCTGAAAGAGTTGGGCATCACCCAGATCACGTCTTCAGCTTACCATCCCCAGACCCAAGGAGCGTTGGAGAGATATCATCAAACACTCAAATCGATGCTCAAGAAATACTGTTTGGAACATCAGAAAGACTGGGATAAAGGTCTTCCATTCGTTGTATTTGCCGCAAGAGAATCTCCAAATGAATCACTGGGCTTCTCACCTTTTGAACTACTGTTTGGCCATGAAGTAAGAGGACCCCTTAAGTTACTCAAGGAATGCTGGCTGTCGGAGGAAGATGACGTCAACCTGCTGGAGTATATGATGAAGTTCAAAGAACGGCTGTCCACTGCTTAACAGCTGGCGAGAGAGAATTTAGGAGCTGCTCAGGAGAAGATGAAGACTTGGTATGATAAGAAGTCCAGGTTATGCCAAATTCCGCCAGGAGATCAGGTTTTGATTCCGCTACCGGTGCATGGGCAACCTCTTCAAGCCAAGTTTAGTGGTCCTTATTTCGTGGAGAAGAAACTCAGTGATGTCAACTATGTCATCGCCACACCAGATCGTAGAAAGAACAAGCAACTTTTTCACATCAACATGCTAAAGTTATATCACAGGCGGGACGAAAATAATCCAGTCTGCACTGTAGCTGTTCCACCCGAGTCTGCAAGTGAAGTTCTCCCATGCAGCATGAGCCTGAGTGATAGTTTGGGGAAGAATCCTGATATCATGAATGATCTCCAGACTAAGCTTTCTCATCAACCTCCCGAGGAAAGGCAGGAGTTTTCGGCATTACTGCAGGAGTACCCGCAAGTGTTCCGTGCCACTCCAGGAAGAACCACTGTGTTGATGCATGATGTCGATGTTGGAGACGCAAAGCCAATTAAACTGCCTCCTTACCGTGTGAACCCAGTGAAAGTTCCTCTCATCCAGAAGGAGCTTGGCTACCTGTTGGACCACAAGATGATTCAGCCCCGTCAGAGTGAGTGGAGTTCTCCTGTCACTCTGGTCCCTAAGCCAGGGGGGTCACAGCAGCTTTGCATTGACTACAGACGTGTTAATCAGATAACCAAAACAGACACTTACCCTCTCCCTCGCATGGAAGATTGCATAGACAAGATCGGAAAGGCTAGGTACATAAGTAAGTTTGATTTGTTAAAGGGATACTGGCAAGTACCTATGACTGAACGTGCTAGGGAGATCTCATGTTTTGTAACACTAGGAAAGACTTTTGCATGTTCTGTAATGCCATATGGTATGAAGAATGCACCAGCCACATTTCAGAAGCTCATGAATGTTGTAACAGAGGGTTTGGCAGGGTGTGTTGTTTATATTGATGATGTATTAATCTTCAGTGACAACTGGAAAGATCACCTGCCATGTCAGTAAATTTCTTGAGCGTTTGGTTCAGGCTAATCTTGTAGCTAATTCATCAAAGTGTGAGTTTGGTCAAGCTAAAGTTCAGTACCTTGGGTACGTAATTGGTGATGGACATGTTGCACCACCAGGAGCTAAGGTTCAGGTTATAAGTGATCTTCCCAGACCTAAAAGTAGGAATGAGCTACAAAGATTTTTGGGAATGGTAGGTTATTACAGGAGATTTGTTCTTAACTTTTCAATTCTTGTATCACCACTTACAGACCTACTGAAAAAGGGAGTTAAATTTGTCTGGACCGATAACTGTGAATCCTCTTTCACCAAACTTAAAGCTATCCTATTAAGTCAGCCAGTGCTCGCTACTCCAAATTTTGCTAAGCCTTTTAAGATGGCTGTTGATGCAAGTGATACAGGAGCTGGGGCTGTTTTGCTGCAAGAGGATGATCAGGGTATTGAACACCCTGTATCTTATTACAGTAAGAAGTTCACTCCACCTCAAAAGAACTACTCAACTATTGAGAAAGAGCTTTTTGGCCTTGATTTTGGGTTTACAGCATTTTTCATTTTATTTGTGTTCTGGTTTTGACCCCATAGTCATTTATACCGATCATAACCCACTGAAATTCCTTAGTAAGTTTAAAGATAAAAATCAGAGATTGACAAGATGGAGTCTACTTCTTCAGGAGTATTCATTAGACATACAACATGTCAAGGGGAAAGAAAATGTTATTGCAGATTGCTTATCTAGACTTTAGACAGATTGTTTTAGAGTAATAAGAAATTTCCTTTGTAAATTTCTTTTTTCTTTGTGGGGAGGTGTTACATAGCCTATGATTTCATCATCCTTTGTGTAATTCTAACGTACAGTATGCTGCATGTTTGATCACGAGCGTGTTCTACCTCACTCCCCCCTTCTACCTTATAGTAAAGTAAGTCGTTCTTTCTGTTGTTCAGAGCAGGATTGTCAACTCTTTGTCCCCATGGCTTCATTTGCGCGTCCTTCTTACAAGTTGTATCAAGCTCTGCCGGCCCCTATATAATGAGCTCAGTCTCTGCATTATTGCCACTTAGATCTACTCCTCATTTTGTTCACATCTCTGTCCTCCCCTGTACAGTTATTATTGTGAGTGCTCAGGAAGTCTCCAGCCATCTAGCAGCTGTGTAATTTGAGTATAAGTGTTATTGCATTTTTTCTTGTACTGTGTAGCATAAGGTGTTAATTCTTAGGCTTAGTAAGGTTTTTGTGATTAATGTAAAGTTTCATGTCAGCCATTGTTCATAATATTTTGTATCTGTAATAATATATCTTGCATTCACTGAGTATTATCTGGTATTGTCATTTTATCAGGGCTGACTTAGATAAATTTACTCTTGCTAATTTCGTGTAAATAGAGGCTATTGCAGTTAACCATATATTTAACCTGTTTTTTGCCATTACATTATCCTTATGAGTCCTGAATGTTTTGTTGTTAGTTTGAGCATTAAACTTTAACTTGTAATTTTACCTAACTCTTTTGTTTTGAACCTGGAACTTTACGGGACAGTAGTGATTTTTAGTATTCTCACTTAAAGTGTACATTATCTTTCTCTGTTCCGTAACATAAATTTGGCGACCTCTTATCAGGATATTCAGGATATTATCATAAGGATATTGCTTGATATTTTGTGACTGTGATTTATTCATGATGTCTACTATTACTACGCTTGATGAAGCCAAAGATTTTTTGTCAAATGTGCAAACAGTGTGTGATGTAGAAAACAGAACAAAGAATGAACTTAAGCTTGTTGCTCAACAACTGGGAATTGCTGTTCGCTCTCATCATTCTAAAGATCAAATTGTTGACATGATTAATGAAAGCTTGTTTAATGTAACTCCTCCAAATGAGCAAACGCAGATTGAATTAGCTAAGTTACAGCTAGCCCTGCAGGAGCCTCGTGCTAAGGAGGCTGAATTTCAGGCAAATGCTAAGGAGGCTGAGTTTCAGGCTCGTGCTAAGGAGGCTGAGGCACAAGTTGAACTTGCTAGGATTCAGGCAGACCATGAGTATCGCATGAAACAAGGTGGAACTGGATCATCTAGCTCTGATGATTTTGATGTGGGTAAATATGTTAAACTTGTCCCTCCTTTTAATGAATCTCATTTAACAAAGTATTTTCAGTTGTTTGAGAGGGTAGCTACAGGTTTTAATTGGCCCAAACAGTATTGGCCAGTACTCCTTCAAACTGTTCTCACCGGTAAAGCTCAAGTAACTTATGCATCTTTGCCTCAGGATCAATCTGATAATTATGATGTAGTTAAGAGCTTGATTCTTAAGGCCTATGAGCTTGTTCCTGAAGCCTATAGAGTAAAATTTAGGACAACTTATAAGCAAGATAAGCAATCCCATGTTGAGTATGCAAAAATCAAAGAAGATCTGTTAGAGCAGTGGTTAAATTCTAAGAATGTGGATTCTGATTTTGACAAATTTAAGCAGATGATTTTGCTGGAGGACTTCAAAAGATGTATTTATAAAGATGTAAGCCTATATCTTGATGAGAGAAGAATAGATAATTTGTCTGATGCTGCAGTTTTAGCTGATGAATTTGTTCTCACTCACAAGAGATATTCTAAAGAAAAAGGGAAAGCTGAGAGTAAGTACGTTGCCTCTACTCAGAGTACAGGTAACAGGAAAGAGAATAAGGATGATGTTTCTCAGGAAGTAAATACCAGCTTCATCTCTAGATTTCAGAAACGTAAATGTACTTATTGTAGTAAGCTTGGTCATACTACGGAGAAATGTTTCAGGAGACAGCGTGATGTGAACAAAAAGGAGTCTTTAAATATTCAGTCAATTGGTCTAGTGTCCACCCTTGACAGTACCCAGAATTCTTTAACTGAGTTAACTGAACCTGCTTTGAGGGGTAAATTAAATCCTCATGATGAAGCTCCTCTTTTGAGCAGTAACGTGGGTGACACTCGGAAGAGTTCATGTGCTAATTTCCTGTCTGAAGGTTTTGTCAGTCCTCTGGACAGTAATGACAGGAAATCAGTTAAAATATATCGTGATACAGGTGCTTGCCAATCCCTTATGCTGACCAGTGTTCTAGGCTCTAATGTTAATTCCTCTGATGAAACTGTAATCTTACAAGGTGTAGGGAATAATTACTTCTCTGTCCCTCTGTGCAGAGTGAATTTAGAGTCTGGTTTTGTTAATGGTTCCGTTATGGTTGGGTTGGTTGAGACACTCCCAATGTCAGGTGTAACTTTCTTACTTGGAAATGATATTGGTGGAAGTCAAGTGTGTCCAGCTCCTCAGTTGTCTAGTGAGCCAGTAGGTGCGGCCCAGGATTGTGATGTCCCTGATGTGTTCTCTGCATGTGCTGTCACTAGGGCTAAGTCTAAAGTTACTGGTGACTTAGAGGATAATGATGATGATGATGTTATTTTAGCTGACACTTTTCTTGCTAATTTGGACCACTCACCATATGAGGCAGTACCCCGTAGTGTTGATAACTTGTCTCATCAAGAGTTGGTTGAGTTTCAGGTTGCTGACCCTGATTTGAAAGGTCTAGCTAACTCTGCTTGCAGTGAGGAAGAGTCAGCTGGTGCTTCTACTTGTTATTATATAAAGTCAGGAGTACTTATGAGGAAGTGCAGACCCCCAACAGCATCAGCCGACTGTGAATGGGAGGTTGTACATCAAGTTGTCATCCCTCGTGTTTGTAGGCAGGATATCATTAGAGTGGCTCATGATTCCAGTTTGGCAGGACACCTTGGAGTGAGGAAGACTGTGGCACGCATTTTGAAACACTTCTACTGGCCAGGTATCTTCAGGGATGTTTCCTGGTATTGTAAGTCTTGTCACACCTGTCAAGTTGTGGGGAAGTGTAATCAGACCGAAAAGGTTGCACCTCTAGTTCCCATTCCTCCTTTTGAGGCGCCTTTCACCCGTGTGTTGGTGGATATTGTGGGCCCTCTTCCTAAGACTTCTTCAGGATTTTCTTATGTGTTGACCCTGATTGATATGGTTACTCGTTATCCTGAAGCCATTCCACTTAGAAATATCTCAGCAAAGAACGTGGTTAAGGAAATGCTAGGGTTCTTCACAAAGTTTGGTCTGCCCAAGGAGGTACAGTCAGACCGGGGAAGTAATTTCATGTCAAACGTTTTCAAGCAGTCTCTGAAAGAGTTGGGCATCACCCAGATCACGTCTTCAGCTTACCATCCCCAGACCCAAGGAGCGTTGGAGAGATATCATCAAACACTCAAATCGATGCTCAAGAAATACTGTTTGGAACATCAGAAAGACTAGGATAAAGGTCTTCCATTCGTTGTATTTGCCGCAAGAGAATCTCCAAATGAATCACTGGGCTTCTCACCTTTTGAACTACTGTTTGGCCATGAAGTAAGAGGACCCCTTAAGTTACTCAAGGAATGCTGGCTGTCGGAGGAAGATGACGTCAACCTGCTGGAGTATATGATGAAGTTCAAGGAACGGCTGTCCACTGCTTTACAGCTGGCGAGAGAGAATTTAGGAGCTGCTCAGGAGATGAAGACTTGGTATGATAAGAAGTCCAGGTTACGCCAATTTCCGCCAGGAGATCAGGTTTTGATTCCGCTACCGGTGCATGGGCAACCTCTTCAAGCCAAGTTTAGTGGTCCTTATTTCGTGGAGAAGAAACTCAGTGATGTCAACTATGTCATCGCCACACCAGATCGTAGAAAGAACAAGCAACTTTGTCACATCAACATGCTAAAGTTATATCACAGGCGGGACGAAAATAATCCAGTCTGCACTGTAGCTGTTCCACCCGAGTCTGCAAGTGAAGTTCTCCCATGCAGCATGAGCCTGAGTGATAGTTTGGGGAAGAATCCTGATATCATGAATGATCTCCAGACTAAGCTTTCTCATCTACCTCCCGAGGAAAGGCAGGAGTTTTCGGCATTACTGCAGGAGTACCCGCAAGTGTTCCATGCCACTCCAGGAAGAACCACTGTGTTGATGCATGATGTCGATGTTGGAGACGCAAAGCCAATTAAACTGCCTCCTTACCGTGTGAACCCAGTGAAAGTTCCTCTCATCCAGAAGGAGCTTGGCTACCTGTTGGACGACAAGATGATTCAGCCCCGTCAGAGCGAGTGGAGTTCTCCTGTCACTCTGGTCCCTAAGCCAGGGGGGTCACAGCGGCTTTGCATTGACTACAGACGTGTTAATCAGATAACCAAAACAGACACTTACCCTCTCCCTCGCGTGGAAGATTGCATAGACAAGATCGGAAAGGCTAGGTACATAAGTAAGTTTGATTTGTTAAAGGGATACTGGCAAGTACCTATGACTGAACGTGCTAGGGAGATCTCATGTTTTGTAACACTAGGAAAGACTTTTGCATGTTCTGTAATGCCATATGGTATGAAGAATGCACCAGCCACATTTCAGAAGCTCATAAATGTTGTAACAGAGGGTTTGGCAGGGTGTGTTGTTTATATTGATGATGTATTAATCTTCAGTGACAACTGGAAAGATCACCTATGCCATGTCAGTAAATTTCTTGAGCGTTTGGTTCAGGCTAATCTTGTAGCTAATTTATCAAAGTGTGAGTTTGGTCAAGCTAAAGTTCAGTACCTTGGGTACGTAATTGGTGATGGACATGTTGCACCACCAGGAGCTAAGGTTCAGGTTATAAGTGATCTTCCCAGACCTAAAAGTAGGAATGAGCTACAAAGATTTTTGGGAATGGTAGGTTATTACAGGAGGTTTGTTCTTAACTTTTCAATTCTTGTATCACCACTTACAGACCTACTGAAAAAGGGAGTTAAATTTGTCTGGACCGATAACTGTGAATCCTCTTTCACCAAACTTAAAGCTATCCTATTAAGTCAGCCAGTGCTCGCTACTCCAAATTTTGCTAAGCCTTTTAAGATGGCTGTTGATGCAAGTGATACAGGAGCTGGGGCTGTTTTGCTGCAAGAGGATGATCAGGGTATTGAACACCCTGTATCTTATTACAGTAAGAAGTTCACTCCACCTCAAAAGAACTACTCAACTATTGAGAAAGAGCTTTTGGCCTTGATTTTGGGTTTACAGCATTTTTCATTTTATTTGTGTTCTGGTTTTGACCCCATAGTCATTTATACCGATCATAACCCACTGAAATTCCTTAGTAAGTTTAAAGATAAAAATCAGAGATTGACAAGATGGAGTCTACTTCTTCAGGAGTATTCATTAGACATACAACATGTCAAGGGGAAAGAAAATGTTATTGCAGATTGCTTATCTAGACTTTAGACAGATTGTTTTAGAGTAATAAGAAATTTCCTTTGTAAATTTCTTTTTTCTTTGTGGGGAGGTGTTACATTGCCTATGATTTCATCATCCTTTGTGTAATTCTAACGTACAGTATGCTGCATGTTTGATCACGAGCGTGTTCTACCTCACTCCCCCCTTCTACCTTATAGTAAAGTAAGTCGTTCTTTCTGTTGTTCAGAGCAGGATTGTCAACTCTTTGTCCCCATGGCTTCATTTGCGCGTCCTTCTTACAAGTTGTATCAAGCTCTGCCGGCCCCTATATAATGAGCTCAGTCTCTGCATTATTGCCACTTAGATCTACTCCTCATTTTGTTCACATCTCTGTTCTCCCCTGTACAGTTATTATTGTGAGTGCTCAGGAAGTCTCCAGCCATCTAGCAGCTGTGTAATTTGAGTATAAGTGTTAATGCATTTTTTCTTATACTGTGTAGCATAAGGTGTTAATTCTTAGGCCTAGTAAGGCTTTTGTGATTAATGTAAAGTTTCATGTCAGCCATTGTTCATAATATTTTGTATCTGTAATAATATATCTTGCATTCACTGAGTATTATCTGGTATTGTCATTTTATCAGGGCTGACTTAGATAAATTTACTCTTGCTAATTTCGTGTTAATAGAGGCTATTGCAGTTAACCATATATTTAACCTGTTTTTTGCCATTACATTATCCTTATGAGTCCTGAATGTTTTGTTGTTAGTTTGAGCATTAAACTTTAACTTGTAATTTTACCTAACTCTTTTGTTTTGAACCTGAAACTTTACGGGACAGTAGTGATTTTTAGTATTCTCACTTAAAGTGTACATTATCTTTCTCTGTTCCGTAACAGTATCCATACATAGTAATGCACCTGTAAAGAATTCAATCACTGATAGTGAAATGAACTCCAGACTAAGGTGAAAATGAAGGAACAACACAGAATTATTTATCTTCACAAATTGCATTATCAGGAAGTAATGCCTTAGTGTGTTCATTAGGCAATGTTCAAGTGTGTCAAACAACTAATAAATATATATCGTTACAGAACGAGTAAGCATTAGTAACGTTATGGACTTCACTAAGGTAAAACAGTTTTTAACCATTTCTTTGCGAGGGACTGTTTAGTTAATCTAAATTGTTTCACGATAATAGCTACGACACGACGTTGTGGTGCAAAATTTCGCAGGCTGATTATTAATGGAACAAGCCGATAGGTGATGATGGCCCGCTCTAAGTGGACCAAGCTATGTCAGCAACCAATAGTGAGTTTCGACATTAAAAGTCATTTCTATTAGGAGGTACCCCAGTGTAACAATTAACCAAAGAATCATGGCCCTGGCTTATTAATCTGGGAAGCCTTAGCATTTTGCACGAGCAAGGTCGTAATTTTAGTGTTTTTCAAGTTTTCTGCACTTGACCTTTGACTCCTGACCTGGCCGATATAGGTCATGTATGTACGAATCACACATGCAGTTCTCATTAACATCTACTGTATAAGCATGCAAACGTCCATTCGATTCCATCCACCCACTGTGGAGCTAGATAATTTGAAATTCACAGAATGGCCCACCAGAGATACAACTTCTAGGTGGCACTGCCAGCAACTGGAAGTAAGTTTAGGCACTAAATGATGGGCCACACGATGGAAGGGGTCCACAGACCTCCAGCTGGAAAATACATTTTTATTGGATAACAGTATTTTCACCCATTCTCTATTATGTGGCCGTGGATGAGAACACCTTCCGCCACTGGAAGTATGGTTGAAAGTTCTTCAAAAATGTATTGTATATCGTCCTTAATTTACCGTAGATACTCGCCATTCACCCGGGACTGGCCGTGAAACATAAAGTTGCCTCATGCACCCAGCTGTGGTGGTGGTATGGGAGCTGAGGAGTGCGTCCTGGCTGTGTGTGTGTGTGTGTGTGTGTGTGTGTGTGTGTGTGTGTGTGTGTGTGTGTGTGTGTGTGTGTGTGTGTGTGTGTGTTGGTTGCGACCAATGAAAATGTAGCCGGACATCGAGCTTCACTTACTGATTGGTTGGCCGTACATGGCAGTGTCTTTTGGCGGGAGTTTTTGTCCCATCATTCGCCAGTCCCTACCATTGTACTCCATTCATAGCATGAAAAAAGGAATTCTCGCTGGTTTACAGCCATCTTTTTCAACTTTTACAGAGTATCCTGAGTGATTACTGGGGCAGCAATGTCCCGTTGTGCTGGTGATAGTGATGAAAGTGTTTTGGGCACTCAGGAATTGGTGAAGACAGTGGTTTTGTGGTGAAGTCGTTCTGTGTCAATAATGGTAAATGACACCGTTATACTTCTGAGGAAAATGGCTGAGCTTGTGATGATAGTATTGCTGACCCTGATTACAGCTTTAGTGATGATGATACTGGGAATGTTTCTAGTAATGGGATAGTGTTCGAGATGTTGGTGATAATTGTGTGAGCATTGTAGGTAGTGGACGAGGTGATGTGGATGAAGGTGGAGTGGCTGCTGCTGCTGGCTGTGGTGGTGTTTTTTTTTTTTTTATGTATCTGACTCTGGGCATAGGCTTCACAGCCTGTTCCTAAGGCCCAGTAGTCCTCCTACATACCATACACCTTTACATGTCACCACTTTGGCGCCAACACCCACCGTCCATATTGAATACATGTTAGGGTTGTCTCATACAGGACTGGTGTATTGGTATTAGCGGGGGTATTTTTACGACATGTCGGCGGGTCCTCTGGTAGACCAGTAAAGTTTGCTATTATGAAATCTCTTCCCTGCCCCAGCAGGGATTTGAACCTGGGTCCGGTAGGACTGCAGGCTACCTCTACCACTGGTGGTGGTGTCAGCACAACAGGTCGTCCTCAAAAACGAGTTCCTGCTACCCATACAGAATAAAAAGGCCGTGTTTGTGTACGGCAGCCAGAAAAGTGGAGGAAGAATGTAGCCAAGCAGAAGTGTAATAGGGGCAGGAATGTGTTAGTTCTGACAAAAAAAAATAGTTGTGGAAGCATGCAAAGTTGGTCCCCCATGCCATGATGGCTGCTTTGAGAAGACAGCAAAAAAGCAATAGACAAAATTTTTACCAGTTTCTGGGCAACTGGCAGTTACAGTGCCCAGAATGCCTATATTCTAAGCCTGAAACATGATGAGGCAGTCAAGATGAAGTGCACACATGTGGAGGGGAGCCTCATGCCAGTCTGCACTGTGTATTTTTAAAAAAGTGGAACACTGGGAGATCAAAGTGTGCCGCTCTGCTTTTGCATTCATCCATGGGCTGGGCAAGAAGAAAATGGCCATTCTCCTGCAAAAGCATTGTGAACCACCCAATGTCTGATAAACATGGACACAATCCCTCTCCACGTGCCATCACTGGGCATACACTGGAGCTCACACACAAGCACATCTAACATTTAGCTCTCACTACGAGTCACTTCACCCGTGCCACAGACCCTCATTGACGTTACCTGGAGGCTTTGAACAACATCACCGAGCTCTGTGTCAACTACCTGACGTGGGGCAAGCAGATCAAGAATAATTAGTGCAAAGTGTTAGAGCACCTTTATAAAACTGTTCACACACGATAACAACGTTGACTTCCAGCCAACAAAGACAGATGTTTGTTCAGCATGTGAGAAGCTTAATCAGGAGATCAAGAACAGGAAGGAGGCTGGCTATGATGTTGCCGACATTTAAGACCAGCTGGCTGTACACAAGATTGATGCCCAAGTGCCTCGAGACCTCCTTCATCAGGCTGAGCAGAAGGCACCCTCCAGAGATTCAATCAGTTTCAAGAAAGAGGCCATAGACCTGCAACAAATGCTTCCTTGCCCACAGCTGTGAGATGGTGTGTCTTACTGTATAGGAAAATTGTGAGTCTACAACTTCTGCATTCATGGCATCAGCAAGGAGAAGGCCACTATGTTTGTGTGGGACGAGGTGGCAGCAGAGCGTAGGTCAAACGAGGTTGCCAGTTGAATGCTCACGTGGCTTCAGATAAAGATCAACCAGCAACAGCTGGACTTCATCACTCTTAGTGTGTTCTTTAACAATTGTGGGGGCCAGAACAAAAACAGCACCGTGGTTCTTATAGTCCTGTTCAGGGTTGAGTTCACGTTTATGAAGTCTGGCCACTCGTTCCTGCCCTGTGACCGTACGTTTGGCCTGATTGAGAAGAAGGTCCGCTCTGTGACGTACATCTCTAACATCAAGGTGTTCATTAGTGTTATAGCTCCCTCTGTCAAAAGGCAGTTCCTTGTTGTAGCCATGAAATGGGAGGACTTTTTGGATGTCAAAGCCCTGCTGAACCACATCACAAAACGTCAGGCAGTTGGTGTCTCCCAGGCCCGTCATCTGGCGGCTGACATCACCTTTCAGGAATGACTACAACCTTGATGACACTCTAGCCAGTATTACCAAGATGCGAATGATGAAGGGAAGGGCGAAGTATGCACGGGAGTGGTTTGGCTCGTCCAGTGTGGTAATGATGCCTAAATACCCCACTGAGTGCCTTCTGACACCACGGAAGTGCAACGACCTTAGAAATCTTCTCATCTTTCTTGAGTCAAAAGCCTAAACGTGGCTCAACAGTCTTCTTGACCATCAGGACGAGTTGAGGCAGGCACAAGGGAGGCTTCAAATGCTGGTCAGAGGTCACAACGAGATCATGATCCTGACAGCAACACTTTGGACTATAACGCCAGTCGCACTGGTGTCATCAGGCACTTGTGCAAAAAGACTCCCTCCCCTCCATCTATGCCTTCTTCGTTGATGACTATGGGCTCACAATGGACAACGGCATTTGTATTACCTCTACTGAGACCTTCAGATAATAATCTCTTGTGTTTAATGAGTGTATTAAGATTTTTTTCCATAATTATTGTGATTAATAATAATAATAATACTATTTTTTTTACTACTTTTCTGCTGTTGCATTATTGGCCTTCACTGATTACAAGAGCAGTACATACATACAGTATAGGCATGCAGAGGAAGAAACAGACATAGGGAGCCCGACAGACAGACAAACAGTTTTCATGAGAGTAGATGGAGAGGAAAGTTGGGAGTTGGACTGATTGTTTTTTTTTTTTTTTTTTTGTCGTACCCATTTGACCGTTTTCAGGGGGCATAGTACATTCATGTTATTTAATTTTATTTATCTTTGTTCTAATCAATGTTGTTTTTTGCTTAATCAATCAAGTTTTGCCAGAAAATGGATTGAAAGTTCAGCAAAATAAAAAAAATAAAAAAATAAAAATAATATTAATTAATATTTTATATATATATATATATATATATATATATATATATATATATATATATATATATATATATATATATAAATATATACTCAGAAACCTTTCCTAGAAAAGGATGAACGTTCTACCACCAAAATAATAAAAAATGTTATGATTGCGAGAAAATTGCTGAACATTAAACTCCTATTCTGGCGTTTTATGATTTGGCGTGAGAACACCTTATGTTGTACGATCCCTAATATTATTTCCATTAAAGGAGAGTAACGGAAATGAAAGCGTCAAGTTCTGTTTTTAAATGATAACCGCAGCATAGAAGTACTCAACAAAGGGGAGATCTTTTGCAGTGACAGGAGAAAGTGTACACACAAATGCCAGACGCTCTCATTACATAAAACACTCACAGCAAAGAAATGAAGTGGCGAGACTAAATTTCGGTGGGTTTCAAAACATCTTTTTTCGGGTGGTTACATTTGCGATGATGGTGATGATAGCAATAAATGAAAAACTTCAGGTGGGCTACTTTTCTCACGGTTGACATATCCCTGCTCTTCACTGAACAGTCTCAGAAAAGTCTTTGACAGTATTATGTGCGACTCAAAAGTGTAATTTTACGGCCTGCACCAATGTAACCGCGCGCGCGCGCGCGTACGTGTGTGTGTGTGTGTGTGTGTGTGTGTGTGTGTGTGTGTTTCATGGTGTTTGTGTGTGTGTGTGTGTATATGGTCAGCAGTCAGGTAATATATTTCTTAATGGTAAATCTGGGTCATACTTTGACAATGATTAAAGAAAATGTTTTGGCATTAGCCTTCATCAGCATAAAAAAAAAAAAAAAAAAAATCGTTAGTTTTACGATGTAATAAAAAGCAATAAGAATTTCATTCCTCAGTCAAATGAATTTGCAAGAAAATAATGAAAACTAGCGAAAAAGGTGGAAATAGATGTTCCATATTTTCTTCCGCAGGTCGGCAGTCAGGTAAAATTTTTAGTATCCGTAAAACTAGTTTACATTAAAATACCTTTAGAATAAGTTTTGTATTTGATGTAGCCATCGTTAGCACAAAAAATTTGATATGTATGTTAGTTTTAATATTTAATAAAAATGAAAGAATTTTAGTTGTTAATCAAATGAATATGGAAGAATATATAAAAGAAAAATCTATAAAAAAGTGGGAAAATATGTGCTTTACTTCTTCATACAAATGTCAGCACTAACGTAATATCTTTAACATACTTTAATATTAACAAAGCAGTCGCCCTTTAACCCCTCGGTGGCTGTGTGTTCGGAAATACAGGGGACCCCTGGCTGGTGCTGGGACCATTTTCTTTCTTCTTTCTTTCTTTCTTCTGTTTTTTATGTATCGAAATTTTTTTTTTTTTTCTTTATCAACGTGGAGAGAATCGTCTTACGCACCAGGCGGCGTTCTAAACCCATCCTATGATTCGTAATGAATCGCGAATAAATTCTCAAAACGACTGCAGACACACCAGTGAAAGCTAAGCAAATGCGCCGCGCTAAGGAATATCCATATTTTCGTTAAAAAATATAAAATCTAATGGTCCTGAAATTGTTTGGAATGACTAAAAATATGTAATACGACCAAAATCAGTACATAACATGGAAAGTTTTATAAAATGAAGCAAAAAAAGGATTATGTATTGTTATGAGTAACAAATGGAAGGAGAATATAAGAGTATGGGTCAGTTGGCTCAAGGATTCTGTATGCGGCAAAGCAAGATCGTGCAAGCAGAGTGAGGGAAGAGCTGTGGACGTTTGAAATGAATGAGGGAGTGTTTTTGATTGGTGATAAGAATGGTAAAGTAGGGAATGTGAATTTGGATGGAGTAGTTGGTGAGTGGGGTGTGCCTGCTGAGATTGATGAGAATGGCAATGCTTCAGTGGACATTTTTGCTGGGAGGGGGTTGGTGATAGTCAATACCTTCTTCAGGCACAAAATGATCCACAGGTATACATGACGTGTGATAAGGGTGGATGGTGAACTGAATGAAAGAAGGGCAATGATTGATTTTGTGTGTGAGGATGAAAGGATGCGAAGATATGTAATGGATGCAAGAGCATATAGACGTTGAGGGGGGTGGACTTTCTAACTACCACTTGGTGGTGGTCAGAATCAAGGTCCAAGTAAAATGGAGATATAGAAGAAGGGAAGGACGAGAGGAAGGAATAGATGCAAGGATAGTGGAAAGGTTACAAGAGGATGAGAAAAAGACAGAATATAAGTGGGAAGTGGAGGAACGATTGGGTAAATACGAATTGGAGCAGATGGGGGACGTGGAAGGTGTGTGCAAGATATTCACATAAGAAATATGTGCAGCAGGTGAGGTGGTGTGTGGGGTGAAGAGAAGACGAAAGGGAGTGCAAGGAACAGCATGGTGGAATGAAGAGGTGAGACAGGCTGTGGCACAAGAGAAAAAAGCTTATAATGAATGGATGAGAAATAGGTCCGTGGAAGAAGTTGAGAGACGGAAGAGAGAGTTATATGTAGAAAGGAAAAGACAGGTGAAAAGCTTAGTAAGAGAGTAAGAAGAGAGTGGATGAGGAATTTGGGAGGAATTTGAGTGTCAAGTGGAGGGAATATAAGAAATTGTTCTGGAAAGAGATAAAGAGAGTCAGACAGGGTGGCAATGAAGTTAGTAGGGGAGTGAAAGATAAAACAGATTACTAGTTGAGAACGGAGAAAAAGTGAGCAGATGGAGAGAACACATTAAGGAATTGTTGAACATAGAGAATGAAAGTAATGCGAGTATAAGTGGCTGGGGAATGGCTGGGAGAAGGAGGGAGGTGAGAAGACAGGAAGAAATCAGTAGGATGGAAGTTGTGGAAGCAATGAAGAAAGTCAAGATGCGGAAAGTCCCAGGAACTGATGGAGTGTTTGGTAAAATGCTGAAGCATGGGGGAGAGATAGTAGGCTAGTAGAATGGATGTGGAAGATGTGCAGATTGGCCTGGGAGGAAGGTAAAGTCCCGGAGGTTTGGAAGTCAAGTAGAATTATTCCCCTGTACAAAGGGAAAAAGAAGTGTATGGTAATCACAGGGACATTTGTCTTCTTAGTGCAATAAGAAAAGTATACGGTAGGATACTTATTGACAGAGTTAGGGAAATAACAGAGGAATTAGTTGGAGAACAGGGAGGTTTTAAGAAGGAAAGAGGCTGTGTAGATCAGATATTCATCCTTAGCTCCTTAGTGGAAAGGTTTCTAGAGAAGGGAAAGAAGTTGTCTGCAGCCTTCATGGTTTTGGAGAAAGCGTATGACAGGGTGGATAGACAAGGATTGGATTGTGGAAAATATTAAGAATATTTGGAGTAGATGGGAAGTTGTTGAATGGTGTGAAGAGTATGTATGAGGGTGCTAAGGCTGCAGTGCGTATGGATAGTGAACTGAGTGAGTTTTTCTATCTGAAAGTTGGGCTGAAACAGGGATGTGTCATGCCTCCATGGTTGTTCAGTCTGTATATGGATGGGGTTATAAAAGAGATACAAGGTAGAGCAGTGGATGTTGGACTGGCCCTAATGAGAGAGGGCAGTGTCTGGAAACTCCCTGTACTGCTGTTTGCAGATGATACTGTGCTGTTAAGTGAAGACGAAAGGGAGTTGCAGGGCTTGGAGGATGAATTTGGGAGAGTGTGTAAGAAACGGAATCTAAATGTGAATGTAGGAAAGTGTAAAGTTATGGTCTTCGAGAGAGATGAAGTCAGTGAATGTACGGTGAGGAAATGGAAAATGTGAGTGCGTTTAAGTACTTGGGTAGTGTGATGAGTAAGGATGGAAGTTTGGAGGATGAAGTGCTTGAGAAGGTACAACATGGAAGAAAGGTTGCTGGTTCCTTGAAGGCAGTGATAAAAAACAGGGATGTGAGCATTGAAGTGAAAAAGTTATTACATGACAGTATTGTGATACCAAATCTAACGTATGGATGTGAAGCTTGGACGTTGTTGGAGGGACACAAGTCAAGAGTGAGAGCAGGGGAAATAAGTTATTTGAGAGGAGCATGTAGAGTCACATGGAGAGGCAGACTGACGAATGAGGAGGTGAAGGAGCGTTGTGTTGTGAATATGGATGTGATAGGAAGCATTAGGAGAAACACAATGAGGTGGTTTGGCCATGTGGAGAGGATGGGGAGTGAGAGACTGATGAGGAGAGTGTGAGTAAGGTGGAGGGGGAGAGAGGGAGGGGAAGGCCAAGGATGAGATGGAGGAATGTAGTTGAGAGGTATATGAGAGAGGGGGGTGTGAATTGGGAGCAGGACAGTGAAATGGCGGGGGATAGAGTGATGTGGAGGCGATTTGTTCGTGGCCATCCCGTGTGGGATTAAGGCGTCAGGCAATAGATAGATAGAATTATGATTTTTTTCACAGTTGTTGATGTTCATTTTGTTTATGCAAGTATGGTGTTAGTATTTTTAGTCTGAGTGATGCAGTGTGTGTCTGAAGAGAGACGAAAGATGCTATTTTTAGTCTTACCAGCTAAGAGTGCTGCTGTATGTGGAGATGCCGAACTGTCTCGGCCAAGTTTGATATGACCCGAGATTAGCACTTCTTACAAGGGAATTAGCATGAACGGAAGGGGAGGTTTTACATCCACATATTCACCACAAGAACATCTCATATGTTGCTGAAGTGCTTGTGCAAAACAAAGAAATATGTAAAATGGAAAAAGTCGGTACATAATGTGTACTTAAAAGTAAAAATGTAATTATGAATGTTTTCCC
Source organism: Coenobita brevimanus (assembly GCF_032717465.1). Lineage (NCBI taxonomy): Eukaryota > Metazoa > Arthropoda > Malacostraca > Decapoda > Coenobitidae > Coenobita > Coenobita brevimanus. The sequence continues at coordinate 16,436,211 of NC_137046.1, forward strand.
TCTTTTTTATGTTTATAATGTTTATTCCTTTATGGAATTGTTTTTGTACCCTGGGTGGTATAGTGTGTGTGGAAAGAGAGGAGAAGGAGGCTAATTTTAGTATATTACCAAATAAGGGTGTGGCTGTGTGTGTATAGGCTGAACCGTCTTGGTCAAAATTCGATATGGCCCGGAATTAGCACCTTGCACGAGGAAATTAATGTGAGGGGAAGGCAAGGTTTTACATTCATATATTCACCACAAGAACACCTCATATGTTTCTGAAATGCTTGTTCAAAACAATATGTTAAATGAACAAGTTCAGTACCTGATATGTATATTCATAAAAAGGAATATCAGAGCTGTGAATGTTTTCTCTCTTTTTACGTTTTTTTTTTTTTTTTTTTTTCCTGTACGGAGTTGCTTTTACACTGAGCGGTGTAGTTCATGTGGAGAGATAATGGGTGCAGCTGTGTGTGTTCAGGGACAACTCTCACGATAAAAATAATAATAATAATAACAATAATAAGGCCAGAGATCAGCATGGTGGGCTAGGGAAGGGGGTAAGGGATGGTAAGCTTGTAGGCTAAGTTGTAGTTGTATGTAGAAAAGACGAGGAATATGAATGTTTCTTGTAAATAAAAAAGAAAAAAAGGAAAACAACACAGTAAAAAAAATGACACAAATAAAATAAGTAAAGGAAAAAAACAACTTACCTTTTACACTTGTAGGGTTGTGGGTTGTGGTTTGTAGAGTGGGCAGAGCGAGTGAGCCCAAGGGATTCTCATCTCTCTCCCTCCCCCTCTTTCCAGGTCAAAGGCAAACTGTGATAAGGTGTCACGGTCTTTATATTCTTTATTTGACTTACAAGCTTTCTTATTCTACCTCACACTAACGCTTGAGGGGAGCGAAAGACTGACGTCCACTCATGACTGATTCACGAGATGTTCTAACCTCCTGACTGGTTTGGGGGGTTGAGTAGGTTAGTATCAACAACTCTCAGACCTTCTCTACCTTCCCAAAACTATGCACATTTTTTTTACAGATCATGCTGGATCAACGCCACTGGCCACACTATGATTAAATGCCGGCGGCCATTTGGCGGTTAAAATACTTGAAGAAGGCGTTTTGGTTTTAGCCATCAGTAGCCTAAAAATTTTGATGTCAGGTTTACAATAAAAAAAAAAAAATAGAACTTAAATTCTCAATTGTTTTAACATGCAAGAAAATGTCCAAGAAAAATACCTAGAAAAAGTGGGAAAGATGAGCCTTTCCATTGATACTTAGGTCAACAGCCAGGTATTATGAAATGGTACCGGTGAAACATGGCCTCACACACACCACAAACTCAGCCAGGAGACAGGGCGTGTGTGCTGGGCAATCCTCAGGCCCTGTCTTCCCCCTTACCCCACTCAAGCCAACCACCACCAACCGGGCTACAGCAAGGCTCGGTCTCCTCTAATGAGGAGAGAATCAACAACAACAACAAGCATGGCCTCAGTTTGAAATGCTTAGAGTTAAATGTTCTGGCTTTACTGTAGCCAACATCAGCCTATAAAAATGTCTTAGTTTTACAATATGACAAAAAGTAATGATTATTTCATTTCTGAACTGAGTGAATGTGAAGAAATAGTGAACACTGAAGCAGAGAAAGACTATCGAACCCACACTTAGTGGTTTGATAAGGTTTCCTTTCTACTTCAGTGTTCTGTACTCTTTGATCCGTTGTTGATGTCTGATCTGTCTTTTCCTGTCGTTGTACTAGTTCCTTACGAGCCTTGTTAAGTATTGGATTTTTTTTTTATTCAGTCTAGTTTCTTGGGGTTTTATTACCGATTGGTGTTCCATTTTTGTGCATTTTTTTTTTTTTTGTGTGTGTGTGCTTTATTTTTATATTTATGAATTTTTGCTGTAGTTTTTTCCTGTATTTATACTAGGCCTATAAGAAGACCAAAATTTTGGGAATGATGGTTTATTATGTTAATCTGTATTATATGTTTACATTTATAATAATAATGATGATTGAGACATATACTTAGAAATGGTAAATTTCAGATCCATCACGGTAGTAATATAACGAGTATATGCTCCTTGGTATAATCGCACATATGTACCCTGATGATGGCCACATGAGGTGTCAGAAAATTCGGAGAACTATATCAAACGAAAATGCTGGCGAGTGTTATCTCCAACCTTATTTGTCGTTAATGGAAATTAAGGTTTCATGGGTCCATTACATATATATATATATATATATATATATATATATATATATATATATATATATATTCAAGAGGACTGTCCAGAAAGTATCCAACCACAGGCTCTAAAAAAATTAATAGCTAACCTGTTGAGCTGTGACACAAATCCTCATCAACGTAAGCCCCTTCTGACATGATGCATGCAAGCCAGCCTTTTTTTCCACTGCCTGAAACATTTTTCAAAGTCGGTATTTGGTATCTCATGCAGGTGCTTCGTCGCATTCGGCATGATCTCTTCTCTCGTCTCAAATCGGGAACCCTTCAGTGGCGTTTAGTGCTTGAGGAATACCCAAAAGTCTCATAGAGCCATGACTGGTCAGGAGGAAGCCTGCCAGACCTGCGGGGTGTTGTGCTTGGCCAAATATTCCTGAATCATTTGAGATGAATGGGCAGAGCGCTGTCATGCTGCAGCTTCCAACTTTCCTCGGTCCGAAGGTCTGGTCTCTTCCACCAAACTGCGTCACAAAGACAACGAATATTACCGAAGTACTTATGTTTGTTGGCAGTCTGACCTTCTGGTGAGTATTCGTGATGCACAACATAACGGTAGTCGGAAAAAAAATAAATAAATAAACATATGACTGCATTTCACCTTGCTTTGGACCTGTTGTGTTTTTTGGCTGAGGCAGCCCCACATGCATCCACTGGGCCAACTGTGCTTTGGTTTTTGGATCGTTCCCATACACCCAAGTCTCGTCTCAACTTATAACACTTCAGAAAGTCTGGATCACGATTTGCACAGTCCAATATTTTTTGAGCAACGTTCATCTGAGAGAAGAGATAATGACGAATGCTACGAAGTACCTGCAGGAAATACCAAAAACCGACTTTAAAAAATGTTTCAGGCAGTGAAAAGAAGGCTGGGCTACATGACTCAAGTCCGAAGGGTCCTACTTTGATGGGGATTAGTGCCCTAGCTCAACAGGCTAGCTGTTTGCTTTTTTAGAGCCTAAGCTTAG